>NW_024063336.1:0-500226 GCF_006381635.1 Hibiscus syriacus | reverse complement strand
GAAGTAAGAACCCACACCGAGAGTATTCACTCCTATCTAATGGGGGTAATTCATCACCATCAATGCTTTGACCATAACTAGAGACATTGGCCTAGACTTAATAGGGATTGATAATGAGCATGAAATTGTTACTTCTTCTCGTCAAACTAACTCGAGTGCTAGTCTCCATTATATTAATGAGAACTTCCTTTATTTGATTATCTCTAGGTGGTTTCGAACATCCGAAGGTAAATATTCCACCATCCGCAACATTGACATTTTATGGCTTCATTACTTCCAAAACAATAAGCAGATAAATTTTTACTCATATAGTGTTTGGGGAAATTGTTGACACCATCAACAAAAATATCCATTCAAATTGAGTTGAATCCCTTATCTATGGTTGCCTTTTGAGCCATATATTCATCAAAGTTAATATCGATGTTTCCCTTGATACTACGATTCCCTTGACCTCCTTCTTTGAACTAAAATCTATTCGAAAATCGAGATGGGAAGAAGTCAGAGACAAATGGAGAAGAAAAGAGAAGCAAGTTATTGTTTCTTCCTCTGGAGCAGCTCAATCTCAGGACGACGATATGATACGCGATGCCGATGATCCTGTGAATCACATTCTTGTCGATCCTTTCGAGTAGACGATGAGGATACGAGTGTGATTCCACCTTACTTCTAGATGTTCATGGGCACGATGGATATGAGGTTTGCTAGCATAGAGTCTTACTTCATAACTTTGGGGACTTAGGTTTCTGAGATTGGTGTTAGACAGTTGTCTTTAGAGGCGATGTATGTGGACTCCCGACGTAATATTCATGTTAGATTTGACATGGCGACAGATAAGATTAACGCTCTCTCTTTTAAATTTACTTCTTTCTGTTCTCCGTCAGACGCCTGATCGTTTTTCCTTGATTAACTGTTTATTTTGTGCTCATATTTGGTCTTGCATTTAGACTTTGTTGGATATTTTTATCTTCTGGATTTGGATGTTAGTTTTCATACTTTGTATATGAATGGATATTTTATGCATGAATACTTCTATTTGTTATTTATGTTATTTGAATGCTTGTTATGATTTATAATATTTGATATTTGAGGCATAGTTTTTCTTTATGACCATGTTTATTGCTTACGAATATTATTTATGTTGACCAACCCCTTTTGGCATATTTAATCTTCACAACTTGTGTTTATATCTTGTTTAAACTTTTTAATTTAACAAAAAGGGGAGGACATTTCAAGAAAGTCTTAAATTTTTTTAAAAGTTTTGTTATATCAAAAAGGGGAGATTTTTGAATTATGCTTTGAGATTTCGATATACCAAAAAGTAAATATCATTAAATAAATTTTAAGATTATTTTTAATTTGATTTTCAAGATTATATTCGATTCAACCATTCGAATATAGAAATTCTTCTTAAGGTCAAAAACTCTATTTTTACTAATTACTCTTTTGAAAATTCAAGTCGCATACTATAATTAATTTTCAAACATTTTGACAAAGGGTTTCAGATTTTAATCGAGTCAAAAATCAATTTTTAACCCTACAACACCAATACTACAAGAACAGTATCAATATTGTTCATGTGGTACTAATATCGATAGTGTAAAATTGCACTGAAGTACCGATACTCCCAACCAGAGTACTAATACTATCTTGAGGTTTTTGACAATTTCTAATTCTAATGGGCTATTTTGGTATTGATACCGGTATCGATACTTTAACTGGAGTACCGATACTCCTCTCTCACTGACGGCTAAATTTTTGTAATTGATGCAGGCAGTACTGATACTCCAAGCTTCAGTATCGGTACTCATGGTGTTTGGGCAGCATTTGTTGAGGGAAATTTCATTCCAATGGCTCTATTAACTCCCACAATAACCCAAACAACTAGAACTGAATGAAAGGGTATAAAAACAAGATTTCAAGTTATATGTGAAGATAAGGGATCACAGAGAAAGCCAAATCAAATATATTGAGCCAAAATCAAGTTAACATTCTTCAATATTATTTTTGTTTTCAAAGAACATTATGTACTCGTTTGTTTCATTTGTTAAGTATTCTTCTTTGTTCTTGAATTGTGCAAACACATTCCTAGTGAGGTTTTCAAAGTTTGCTATTTGTAATTTCTTTTTAGGAAGGGTTGTACACTTGAGACTTTGGGTATATGTTTAAGTGTGTTGTAAGGTTACACCTTGTCCTAAAAGGTTTGAACAAATTAGTGAATTTGTTGAAATCCTTAGTGCGGAATCTAAGGTAGTAGATGTAGACTTCATTGAAGAAGTTGAGTGCGTATTCTAAGGTAGTAGATGTAGACTTCATTGAAGAAGTTGAACCACTCTAAAATTGATAATGTCAAAATTTTTAAATTCTTGCAGAAAGCTTCCATCTTTTTTTTAATTTCAAGGCATATGCTCATAGCAGGTCAATACAATATATTGTTCTCTAACAATATATTCATGTACAAATTTTGTCATCTCTATGTCAATGACAACTCATTGTCATCAATTAATAACATGTTAGTCTTAAGCGTATTATTACTATACATGTTCAAAATATTATTTGATTAAGAATCTTTTAATAATAATCACATTAATATATGAAAATTATTATCTTTTAATTTATTTAATACACATAAATACAATAAAATAAAACAACAGTAATGTTTTTATTTGAAAAAGACAATAAATAAAATATATCAATATAATCATCATATGATTGATTTGTGGGCATACTCTACTACTATTACTATGTGTGATGGCACCCAAGTCGATCGCAAATGTACAAGAGATCTCACCGAAATCGGCTCGCCAATAACTTGTTCCCTTATTCTCGGCTTAAATTCCAAACGTCGATTGCTAAATGGGACCTCTGCAATCAAGAATCTTTCCTTCTTTTACAAATGGTAATCACAAAAGACGATGGAATGGTTTTGGAGCATTTTAGCTTCAAGCAGGTGCTCCGAATAAGAGAAGAAAATTTGGTGCAGACACAAGCAAGATTGTCCAGCTCGCGGGATCATCTTTAAGGTTTGAAAAGATATTTAGAACCACGTCATTTAGGAGCTTCGAGAACGTTGTCCAGTCATTTGTTGTGAATTCTAAAACTGAAAAAAGAACTTGATGGAACTGGTTTTGTTCGGCGAAAGTGGCGACCACGGTGACAATGACAAAAGGTAGGTGATTGTTTGGCGGTGGCATTGGCAGCAGTAGCGGTGGTGGTCTACCGTAGTTGTTGATGGGGATTTATAATTAAGGATTTTAAAGTTTAAGGGTGCTTTTTTAATTTTTGAGAAATTTATAATTTATTTTAAAAATAGATTTATATAATTTTAATTTTAAAAATATTTTTTTTTAAATATTGACATAACACATGTAAAATAATGATACTTTTAAAAGGTCGTTACAACATAAACACTTAAAATTGTAATAGAGAAAATATTATATACTTATTTTGAGCTGAAAATTCTTTAGGCACGTAAAGTTAATTTTATATATAGTTTAGGTATTTATTTTTGCATTAAGTCAAAATTTAATTGTTAAGCATTTAATTAAGGACAAACTGTGTATTTAATTATTCAATTATTCATATAGTTTTGTTTTAATTATTCTTTTATTTTCTTTCAAATTCATATATAATGTTACGTCTTGGTTTCATTTTCTTCACTAGTCCTTAAAAAAGTAAATGTAACACTAATGTGTTGTCATAAAATAATGTCACACCATCGTTGATTTTTTTCAAGAAATATCACGTTAATAATTTTATTAATTTTTTAACAACAAATAATCGAAACAAAACTAAATCGAAACATTAAATATAATATAAAGTAATTAAATTATCAAAACTTCTGTTACTATTTAATTTTTATCTAAACATATTATCATTTCTCTCATTAATTATATCCATTATTAATTTTTTAAATGATAAAATTTTTAAACTTTGATCATGATTATTTAAAATATTTTAAACAATTAAAATTTATATGATATATATTTAAAATTTATTTTATTTAAAAAAATTTAAGATATATTTTTAATAATAAATTTTAAAATAATGAATTAAAATTAAAAAAATTAATAAAAAAATCAGTAATGAACAAATTTAATATAACAAAAGAGTATGAAAAAAAGTGCTGCTGCTAATGAGACACTAAATCTTTTAAATAAATTCAAAATAAATTCAAGGGTTCGAATCCTATCGATTGAGAAGTGAGTAAATTAGGTTGAGAGGATCGCTCTTGTCTCTATAATACTTGATCTGAATTAATCGAACAATATATATATATATATAGGTTAAAAAAAAGCAATCCCACGCAGAAGGCAAAAAAAGCAATCCCACGCAGAAGGCAACGGTGGGAAGAAAGGAGAGCTGACGTGGATCGAGCACTGAGTGGGGATTGGCGCGGGTGGGGGAATGGAGCCCCCACTGGCATGACATAATCATTTGAAACGAAGTTACACAATACATGTCATCGTGACGTTCAGCATGACGTGGTAGCTGTGTTTCACTTTCCTTCAGGCATGGAGGATTGGGGGGTTGGCGGGGAGAAAGAGATAAGAGATAGAGACACACCAAACATGGGGCCCTCAACCTTTTGGGTCTCAAAGGTATAGCCAATAATTAAAAGACACGTGTAATATCGGAATGTTAGTATTGGGGTCTGTAATAGGGGGTCCCACCATTTTGAATATGCGGGTATTGTAAACTGTAAAGGAAGGGGCCTGGGGGGAGTCCAAGCGTGACGATTTGATCAAACTGATATATATTTATTGAATATTTATTTTTTTAATACTGTTTGATATATATTTTTAGAAGTGACATCCTTTCAGTTGAGTTGGTGAAAGGCGCATCTTTGGGGACGTGTTTTACTTGTGTTTTCGCTGAGTTTGATGCTACGTGTGGAAGACGCATCTCCGGGGACGCGCTTTCACTGACTCGACTGCCACGCTGGTATTTTGTTTAATAATAAATATTTTATTTTTATTATTATTATAAATTAGTAATATATTATGTAAAATGTTTCGATTATAATGTATTTTGTTAATGTGTGTTAAAGGTGGAGTGAATTATCTACATTAATATGATAAAACATTATATGAAAACTAGTTTTGATTTTATTGTAGTTATAGGAAAAATGTATGAAATTATAATATTACACATATGGTTATATTAATATTTTTTATTTTGATTATCGATCTATTAATTTTATCAGTTAATTATTTAAATGTTATCAATCTAGTCATCTCTTATCAATATTTACCGAAAATATTGATGCATAAGTTAATAAATTAGTATAATTACATATTTAATCTTCAAGACTTACATATTTTATGAAATTAGTCTTATTGAAAATTTAATTTAATAGATTTAATCATCCAATCAGAACATGAAATGTGTCATCGTATACATAAATTTTTTAATAACTTTTAATTTGTTTAATTTAATATTTTTCTCTACTTAGAAGGTGTAATTATTATTATATTTTTTAAAAATTTATAACTAATAGTATTAATTATTATATTAAATAAATATATTGAAAATATTTATGTATTTAAAAGTTAAAAAAATTATTTAGGTGTACATACATTGACAAATTATATAAATGCAATAACATTAAATTATTAGAAACAAAAACATTCATTTAAATACAATATTAATTACATAAGAGTTAACGGTTATATGATGATAACAGAGCTGGACATTTTTTTCTATTGTGCCCGATGTTTCTACAATGCCCACATCGTTTTTGTTCTGTTGACTTCTCCCAAATATCCATATCACAATGTATTCTAGTAGATTTTGGACGACCTGAGTCCCTCAATAGCAATGGATCTGGTACAATTGTAAGCAAAGTTTGAATCTCATTTGGGTCTCTTTCGTTTCCTATGGGCGGAAACTCAAATTCATATACCTTGAATACTTGTGAAAGTTGGTATACGGGATCAACATAAATTTTGTAGTCCAAATACGAATGTGAGCAAGCTGCAATGACATGAGAGCATGGATATTTGAGTGCTTGAAAGAAACCACAATCGCACCACCTCTCTTGCAGATTAACTCTGAAAGAGCTAGCTCCAATCCCTTGCAGCGGACGTGGCATTTCGGTTACACGAAACAATTCACGGGTGCGAGAAAAATTTGTAATTAACATCCCATTTGATGCAGCCACTTTTTTCTGTAAATCAACTACTAGTCTTGGGTGGTAAATATGGCCGTTTTGCATCCAAGTAAGAGCTTGTCAACCGAGCTTTGCAAAGAGTTGACCCAAACGAAAATAAGTCGTTTTAACCAACGCCGTGACTGGTAAATGACGCGCCCCCTTTAAGGTTGAATTTATTGCTTCAGCCAAGTTTGTTGTCATGTGACCATAGCGATACCCCCTGTCATATGCATTTGTCCACATTTCTTTGCTGATGTCCATAATGTACTCGCACCCCTTCTTATTTTTGCCAAACAGCTCTTGTAGCATCGACTCAAACCTTTGAGGTAAGAGTTCGTAACCTAAGCCATTAGGAATATGTAATAGTTAATATGAAGTATAAATAAGTAGTAAGAAATTGATAGAAAAATTGAGAAAAAGTAACATACCCATCCGCACGAATAACTGACGTTCATCGTTCTTCTTGTATTTCTCGTAATAGTTTACAACAATATGACGGACACAATAATGATGTTGAACATGTGGAGGTCTATACATTGTACCCAAAGAGTCCATTGTTGCTTTTATCCCGGCTCCTCGGTCTGAAATAATGCATACTCGTTCCTTGGTGACAACATGTAAACGTAAATTTTTAAGGAAAAAAGCCCAAGACTCAGTGTCTTCTCCTTGAACGAGGGCAAACGCAACAGGAAGAATATTGCGGTTTTCATCTTGGACCATAGCCAATAATAAAACTTGCTTGTATTTCTCATACAAGAAAGTACCATCAATTTGGACAACTGGTTTACAGTACTTGACTGCATTAATACACTGAGGGTAAGTCCAAAAGACACGGTAAAATTGGCAGCGATCGCGAACCATTCGATCATTCACGTAATGATGTTGAGTTTCGAACTCAACAATTGTTATGGGATTAAGTCTTTGCACAACATGAAACCAACTGGGCAGCTCATTGTAAGAGGAATCTCATTCGCCATGAAGTTTGCAAATGGCATTCTGTTTTGCTAACCACGCTTTTTTATATGAGATAGTGTACCCATATTGTGACTGTATAGCAGAAATCAACACTGCAACAGCTATATGAGAGCTTTGCTTCACAATGGGCATGATTGCTTGGCAAATAATGTTGGAGTACAAGTTGGGATGATCCTGGTTTATACCTATTGCACAACATGTATGAGGATCGTTGTATCTGGTTAGTTCTCATAAGTTGTTCTTCTTATTCCTCTTTGATACACGGACTATCCATTGACATCCGTTGTCACGTTGGACGCAGTAGCAGACATATTTCTCCGTGTTAGATTGATCAACTCGGGACTTAATTGAGTTACGAATATTGTAACTCTTTATTGCCATCATTGCTTTCTCCTTCGATGCGAACTCCATTCCAATATGTAAATTACCGTCATTGACTAATGATTAAAGTCCATAGTTGCCAACATCAGGAATATCTGGAAATTCAGGCTAATACATTGCATCATAATCAGCCTCATACATATGTGCAGGAAGTCCAACTGGTGTTGTATTTATCGGAACGTCATCCTCGTCATCATCAGAATGTACGTTAAACTGTGGTGAGTCAGGTTCAACGAATAATCCCGTTTCAGCACCATCTGCACCTGGCTCCCGAAGAGGTTCTTCTGGTAGAGATGAGGGTTCCTCCGATAATCCAATGTTGAGGTCAAATAAGTTCTCGCTTGCGTGTCCTCCCCTTGAACTTGAGGCCATTATATCATGTGGGATGTGAATAGACTGTCGTCTCGTTGGCATTTCCATATGTAAGTCGAAAACATTTGCAGATGAATGTCTGCCCCTTGAAGTAGAAGAGATGTTGCCATATGGATTATTGGTGAAGCCACGTGGGTTGAGATCATAAGTAGTTGCATATGAATGCCTTCCTATTGAACTTGATGGCATGGTATCTGGCGTTGGATCCGCCATTAATGATATGGAATCATTACAGATCAGTTGTGTCGGGCTATCAACTTGATCAGCTTGATATGCAATGCCAAAGTGAGAGGAATATGAGAGACCACGAGTTGCACGAACCTCAATAAAAGTGGCACACATTTCAATAAGAGATTGTGAACCCCCCATATCAGCATCAACCATCATAGAAACATCATCATCGTTTGAAAGCTGAAATGATGTATACGTGAGCAGAAAAAGTTCAGTAGTAAATATGTACTGAAGTGAAGATAGTCTTCTCTGGCCTGCTACACGAATCTTTAACGAAATTTTTGTGATTAACTCCTCAATTGTGATGCTTCTCTTCAAGGTTAAGGGGATATAATGATCTGACTCAAAAACAACCCCCTCTTCAGCTTCCTTAATTTATCCATCATACAAAATAACAGCAGAAAGACGACTCATTTTCAGAGAATTTGAGAATTTAGAGTTTGGGAATTTGAGAATTTGAAAGCTTGTGAACTGAAGTTTGTTTTGAAAGTTTATAATACGTTGCATATAATAGTGTCTATAATCGGAGTACTATTCATATGAAGGCGTGTTCCCGGGGACGCGTCTTCCATTATTTTGTCAGAGAATATGTTATCATTGCCCTATTATATCACTCATGTCCCTCGGGGACACTATTCATATCAGTACCTATTATTTCTCAGTGGACTTGAAGGCGCATTCCCGGGGGCGCGCCTTCCATTATTTTGTCAGAGAATATGTTATCATTGCCCTATTATGTCACTCATGTCCCTCGGGGACACTATTCATATCAGTACCTATTATTTCTCAGTGGACTTGAAGGCGCGTTCCCGGGGGCGCGCCTTCCATTATTTTGTCAAAGAATATGTTATCATTGCCCTATTATGTCACTCATGTCCCTCAGGGACACTGTTCATATCAGTACCTATTATTTCTCAGGGGACTTGAAGGCGCATTCCCGGGGGCTCGCCTTCCATTATTTTGTCAAAGAATATGTTATCATTGCCCTATTATGTCACTCATGTCCCTCGGGGACACTATTCATATCAGTACCTATTATTTCTCAGGGGACTTGAAGGCGCGTTCCCGGGGGCGCGCCTTCCATTATTTTGTCAGAGAATATGTTATCATTGCCCTATTATGTCACTCATGTCCCTCGGGGACACTAGATGGATTGTGAAATCAGGTAAATTATAACCAAAATTTAACTTCTTTTGAAAGTTCAACAAGTTAAGAATAAATTATACATATAGATTAATTTAAGTTCATAACTTAAATTAAAACGTTATGTGAAGTTTGAATAAATTAGATAAAATGTTATGGATAAATTAAATAAATGTGAAGTGATAAGTTGATTGTGACATTGAAATTGTATGGAATGAGCATCGAGATGTTTTTACGAATAAATGTGAAGTGATAAGTTGATTTTAATGTATACGTTTTAATATATATGTTAATGATAAAATCATATGTATGGATAAATTTAATTTCAATTTAAGTATTGTGAACTATAATTGGAATATAACTTTTAATTTCGAATACAATTGGAATATTAAGTTGAAATTTAATGTTAAATTTCGAATACTATAATTTATATTTTAATTTTAAATTTCAAATAATATTATTTTTATTTTTATTTTAAATTTCGAATAATATAATTTGTATTTTAAAAACATTTATCAAACATTTAATGTTAAATGTGAATAAAAAATAAATTTAAAAATATGTATGTAACAACCATGAAACATTTAAATAACATAACCAAATTACATAAAATTCTGAAATATAACTATTTAAATAACATTAAAATACAACTGGATCACCGATGTCGTCTTCTCGAATGAGTTCCACATGGCGGTGGTTGTCTATTTCGTGGAGGATTTCTTCGTGGAACTTGTTCTTCAGTCTCCTCATCTTCACTATCATCATCAGCAGCATTTTCTTCATTTGGTGTAGATGACGCTGAAGGGGCTGAAGGGCCTGTATAAAATAACGACCCTGGAAGAGTGCTAGTAACAATCCTACCGCTCCCCGGGAACTGTGAAAACTGTGGAAACATTGGCATCGATGTCTGTGATCCAGATGGAGATTGAAGTGTCTGCGGAGAAGCACCACCAGCCAAATAAGATGCATATGAACCATATGCTGGATCATTACACATAGTCGTATATGCACCTCCATATAGTATAAAACCCTACGGGCTAGGCATGTAACCTGGCGGGCTATGAATGTAACCCTGCGGGCTCGAAATGTAACCCTGCGGGCTCGGAATGTAACCCTGCGGAGATGGCATATGAACTGGTGGGCTTGGCATATGAAGTGGAGGGCTGGGCATGTACCCTTGCGGCATCGACGTATAAGGATGTTGTGGTGGAACTGATGCAGAAACGGTAGCGCCTTCTCTTCGTCCACGCGTCGGGGGACAATGATATTGAGACGGTTGACGTCTTTCTCGGCGCCTAGGAATGTTAACCCCTCGTGCTTCCGCCGAAAGTAGAAACGACTTCCCATTTTCATTAAACCAGTCCATATAGTTATCCGTAACCATATGACCAGTTTCAGCGCAATATTGTCGAGGGGCCAACAATATATATCGGTTCACCCAAAGCGCAATCCAATCTCTGTGTCTCACCACCCAGTTAACATCTTTCTTTCCTCGTCTATCTATGTTATGCACGTCGTCTAAATTCCTAGGTGCTCCAGGAATATATTGCGTACAACCATACTGACGGAGCACGCGATCAACTGGATGCCACTCAATAATAGCATAACATATAAGAGCTATAACCGATATCCATACCTCTAATGACCCACTAAGGTGGGGTGGGATGCAAGCCTTCACTTCATCGCTCGCATAAGGTATCTAGAAATATAAATATACAATTCAAATAAATAAAATATTCTAATTATATCTAGCATTTTAAATTAAAATATTAATAATTAAACAAATTTAAAAACATACCTCAGACCCAGCTTTCGTATTAATAAGTAAACGAATTTCCTCTAACCAGTAGGTATACTTTTATGGTCCTTTCTTTTCATCGACCACCTATGAAATATAATATAAACTAAATATCACCCTATTTAATTGAAAATATTTAAATCAAAATTTATTTCAAAAATTACCTCAACAATAAGGGGAATACGTATGGTTCATTCACGATCGGGCATAAGAAAGGCATGCGAAACCACGCCCATGATTGTAGAAGCAGGAGACATCCACCAATAGCAGTTTTCTTATAATTCGTCGCCCGACACATTTCTCTAAAGAGAAATGCCAAAACTGCAGCACCCCAACTATATCTTCCAGCTTCATCAAAATCGATCAGATGCCACAACCACATACAATGCACCTGGTTGCGAGATTTGTCGGGCATCAATATTCCTCAAATTATTCGTAGAATATATGCCCGAGCACATGTCTTTGCTTGATCCTCTGAAGCATTTTCATTTAAAACCTCAAAATTAGCTTTCAACCAAGATAAAGCTATTCTACCTCCATTAAACTCTGGCGGAGCAGCTCCAAGATAATCAATGCACATTGACTGCCAATCACCATCCGCCATACCACACATCATATTTCCGTCGACGGGAAGCCTCAGATGCATAGAGACATCCTCCAATGTAATTGTGGCCTCTCCACATGGAAGGTGAAAAGTGTGTGTCTCGGGCCTCCACCTCTCAATCAGTGCAGAAATGAGGACATGTTCGAGTTTGCAACCGCCAATAATTGTTGCAATATACCCGAACCCGACAAAAGCCAAATATGGCAAAATACGTTCCGGTGTCGGTATACGTGGATTTTTAATAAAAGTCTCTAAAATACGATTAGTATCATAAATATATATTATAAAAAATAAAAATTAATAAATTCATAACTTTAAAATAAAAATAAATTTAAGTATTAACATTAATTATAAAAAATATTACCATATCGCTAAAATGTCTGGAGATATGATCAATATCCAATCGCAACAGCATTTCGTTTTCCATTATAACTGTAGATAAAACAATATAATTAGCACACAAAAAAATTAATAATTCTAAATAAATAATAATTATATAAATATTATTTTAATAAAAAAATATTTACATAAATACATAAATATAAAATATAATAACTATTTAAAAAACTACTAACATAAAAATAAATTTCTTACAACTAATAACAAATTTAAAACTCAAATAGTTAGAGAATTTAAGTTATATAAGAGAGGAAAATATGATTTTGGTGTGAAGAATGAGAGGGTTTATATAGGGGAGGAGGAGGGGTAGTTAGGGAAAACAGATGGGGCATTTATGGCATTTAATGGAAGGCGTGTCCCCGGGGATGCGCCTTCCACACGTGACATCTAACTCAGCGAAAACATGGATAAAGCGCGTCCCCGAAGACGCGCCTTTCGCCAACTCAACCGAAAGGATGCCACTTCGGGAAATATATATTAAACGATACTAAAAAATTAAATATTCGATAAATATATATCAGTTTAGTCAAATCACCCCCAAGCGAAGGAGCACCGTCGATGGTGATAAAAATGAATAAATATGAGATTGAGATGCTGGTGTCTACCACAAGTGTGATGTAAGCAGAAGGGATTGACGTCAGCATCAGCGTCACCTTTGAAATTGGTGTCTACCACCTCAATTATTCTTTTCTTTTCTCTTTTTTTATTTTTTTGTTTACGTCAATTGATAAATTACTTAATCACTCAATTTTAAATGTTTTTAATCCACTTTTGAGATTCTTTAATTTGATTATTAAAGATTTAAAGGTTTTGTCCTTGTAATAAATTAAATTTATCTTTTGTGTTTTTAACTTTTTTTTTCTATCAATTTAACTCTTCAAGTTATCTATGATGTTTATCCTAACACTCAAAGTTCATTTTGACTAACATAATCATTATTCTTTTGTATTTTTCAACACTAACGATTTTTATATCAGTCAAATATTATTGACGAAGCTTGATGATGAAGTGATATTTATTAAAAATAATAAAATATTTAAATATGTATTAAGTACAATGGTTAGAAAAAAATCCCCAAAAGTTCGACTTAATGTCTTAATCTTATTGAAATAAATAATAAATTTTTGGGAATTTATTCTAACAAATGTGTTTAATAAATATTTTAACATAATCCCTTAATCCACAGACGTAGAAGACTCACAGTTATGTCAGTAAAAGATAGTTAACAGACTTCGATGACTAAATTGATGCAAAAATAAAAAGACAATAAGATGAAAATAATAAATTAAGTTTACTATATGGACAACAATGACTCATAAACTAATATTAAACTTTGAAATATTATTATTTAAATCACTCTATCATTAATTATTTATTTTATCAGTTTAAATGTTATACGAAAGACCTCTTAAAACTTTTGATAAATTTATGAAGAATTCTTCAAAACTTTCCGTTTAAACCCAGATTTTTGGACTTTATTTGATTCATCAATGTTGAAATATTTTATTTTAGATCTAAATAGAGGGGAGGTGAAGAATAAGGGGAAAAGTAATATATCTCAGTTATACACTTATTAGATTAGACTATATAAGATTAAAATATTAACTTAAAATTTCAATTTTCTCGAAGAAAATTGAAGCAGAGAATAAAAAAGAAAACATTTTAGTACTAGTTAGCGGAAGTGGAGAATGATGATTGACGTTCGAAAAAAATATATATATTAGGTTAATTTCTGAAATAAAAAAGGGTCAAAACGTAGCATTCTGCTGTTGATGCTAAACAACTAACGATCGAGTGGCTAAACAAGCAAAATTAGAAAATGTAGTGATCAAATTTTATAGTTGAATAACAAAAATTAAAACACATTAAAAGCTTGGAAATTAAACATGCAATTTACCCATTACTTTTGCACGTCAATTTTTTTTAACAATTTCAATAATTCGTGTAAAGTGAAAACAATAATAATAAAGCGAGTAACTGGTTAACGAATTGAAAATATGAACTTGTACTATTTTATTTCAAATAAATATTAGTTAATCTTCTTAAATGTGTATATTCAATACTCACATAGCAAGGCTTCATAATAAGGTGTTACCCCTATAGATTGCTTGCTTCAACTTGAAAAATCATTGCAAACATGAATTCTGTGAGCACGAACCATTCAATTTTTTACTTTTTTAAAATTTTGGGCAACCGAAAGTAAAAAAGAACACTGGTTTTGATTGGAGACTGAAAAGAGAAAAAGTGAGACGTATAGTTAAATAATGAAAACTTGAGGTCAGAAGCAAGCACCAAACCAGACATTTATATTTTTCAAAAAGAAAACCTCCCTTAAATAAATGAACTTGTACAAAAAAGAAATCCAGACTTAATGTTCTTAGGTGTAAACTATACTAGGGGAAGGGGTCCCATCAAATTATTTTTCATGGACATTTTTAAAGGGCATCCAATTAGTATCCCGTTTCATGTGAATATTTATTTCACACAACTATACCCTCAGTGAAGATGGAGACCTAATTGAATTGTGAAGGGATAAATTGTTTAATTTTGAAATATATAAAATCTTTAAACTTGAATAAATCATAAATTTGAAGAAGTTATGGTTTAATTTTACTAGTTTTAATATTGAAGGATTTTAAAAAATAATTAAACCAGAAAAATTACAAGTCAAAATTTCATTTTAAAATTAAGAAGTTCCTGAAATATAAATAAAATTTGGAAGGAGCAAGAGTTTAATTGTAGTGATTTTAGAAAATAGTAGTGACCTAAAATCAATCAAATTATCAAAATTGGGGGTAACTGCTCCCACCTCCCACGTAGATTCTCCCTGATGCTTAGCTGATCGATAATATTTATATGCAGTGTTGTAAAATTGAATCAGTGGTAGAACTAGTAAGAATGTTAATGTGTGATTCAATCAATTTAATTATTTAAAGATAATTAAATATATATATATATATATATATTTAAGATTATTAAAAAAATTAAAATTTAATTCAATTTATTATTATTATTATTATTATTACTTTGGTTTTTACTTTTTGATGATTAATACTAAATTGTAAAATTTTTAATTTTATCTTATCAACTTTATCAATTCAATTATATACTTTAATCCAGTTTTAATACTCATAATATATAAATTATGATAAGAATAATTCAAAGTTCATCAACTCCCTTATAAAATATGTCTTATGTATAATCATGTTATTTATTTATTCAAAGTGATAAATTTTAAATATTTGATTTTCTTGATCTCCAAAAACTCATTGTTTTTAATTTTTGATGTTCACGTGATAAATAATCTAAACTAGTGATATATGTCTGCTTATTTGTTTTCATTTTTCACGTAACCTCGATCAAACTTGGGTTAAAAGATAACCTTTCTTTCCGATATTCGTGGAGAAAATAATCATAAGCTAGTATAGTCTCAACCGACTACTCGTACTTGTTAAAATCACGTCAAGTAATTTATGAGTTGATCAGATCATGAATTAATTAAATTTGATTTAGTCAAAATTTGATAAAAATTAACTTAAAATTTTAATAAGCTGAATCGAGTAAAATTCAACTTAACTCAATAAGTTCACGAACAACTCATTAATTTTTATGATATTTTATTTAATATCCTAAAAAATTATTTCATTAAAAAATTATTCATTACTAACAAATGACTAATATATTAATTTTTAATAAATAATAAAAATACTATAAATAATTATTATTTTACTACACTAAAAAGTTAAATCATAATTATTATTTTAATATATTTGTGAATTCTTATCATGGAATTTAGAGTTTCAATTTGTTTCATATGCTTTTTTAATAATTTTTATTAAATATATCAATTTATGTTTATATTAAGATATATATAGTATTAGTAGATTTTATATATAATTAGAAAGTAAGATAAAAATTTTGTTGAGTTTAACGAGTAATAATGTGAGTAATGAGTTTAACGAGCACGAGTCAAATAATAAATTTTTTTAATGAGTACAATTCTAATAAAATTTTAACGATATTAACAAATAACAAGTGAAATTGAATAATAAATTTTTTAACAAACAAGAGTACTACCACTCGTAATCGACCAGTTGATAAATACACACCACCCTTTTCTATTTTAATCATTTCTTATCGTACTGTTCTGCCTCAAACAATTAGAAGAATCTCTACACGCGCTCCCCTAGCGTGTGGTAGTATTTACTTTTTTTGAGAAGTGAGGTTTACCATTCTTACACGATTCGTTATTTAAGACAATCAACACGTGAGTGACCACATGCTTCGTACTTTCAATGAGGCGGTGATCTAAGTGATGACGTTGAAAGCACATCCGTACCCGTTACCCGGATTCATATCGTATCCTCATTGGGTCCAAGCAAACCCCCTCCAAATAGGTAATATCCCTGGTGGTGCACTTTAGCTGAGCTCCTTGTTTCTTTTGTATTTTTTTTATTAAAAAACAATTTCAGACGTTTTTTTTGGTTAAGTTTTCTTATTTTAAGAAAATGAGCCGTTGACTGAATGAGGTTGACAAATAAGGCTTGTGGTGGGGACTACAGTGACGTAATGATCTGAATCTCTGTCGTCTCTTAATCGTTAGGTTGTTCAATAATGCTGATGATGAAGAGGAGATATGTTATTTTATTAATTTAAATAAGTTATAAGATAATATTTATTTAAAATATTTGTAATTATATACCGATGAATTTAAATTTAGAATTTTTAAGGGATAATAATTATATAAGGGTTAATATATTGGGGGTGGGGCCAATCAAATTATGTTTGGACCTGGTTTGGACCATAGAAAATACAAGACAATATGGTAATGAAGAGGGCATGGGGCCATGGACAATTGATAGGTAATTGCTGCAATAATGCTAATAGACCAAGGCCGAGAGAATTGATATTTTGGGCACCCATTGGTCCAATTGTTATTATTATGGGTAAACTATAAAAATGGTGGCTTTCGTTTGAGTTTTATAAATTATTTCTCACTTATTTAAAAAAATATAAGATTTAGTCATTTTCATTTTGCTTTAATTAAGATGTGACAATTGAAGGTTAACGGCCGTTAAACTTTTAACAGTTTGCTGACTTGGCACGATAAATATATAAAATTAAAATTACATCATTTTTACTTAGATAATATGTGAATTAAGTTTTGGTCACTTTCATTTCATATTTTTACACATTTGCTCACTAATAAAAAAATATAAGTTTTGGTCACTTGCGTTATTGTTTCATTAAGTTTTGGTCACTTACATTATCGTTTTATTAAGTTAAGTCACTTGAACGTTGAATGCCATTAGTCTGAGGACACGACCCATTAGTAAAATTGTTTAATTTTTATTTTAACCACTAAATTCAAATTAGTTTAGAGACATCATTTTAATTTGCCCATTTTTTAATATTTTCTCCCCAGCCCCCAATATTGCTCATCTTCTCCATGCTTCTTCTTCAGACATCTCTATTTCATTGCAATAGCGTTATTGTTTCTAATTATTAATTATAATTATTTGAAGTCAAAATATGTGAGTTCCCAGTTATAAAAAAAAGATATATAAAGAAGTAATGATGATCGTGAAAAATACAGAGAATTTGTCATTAAAACTCTGAAAAGATTCACCACCACCACGAAGACACTGCCTCGAGCCAAGAAAACTAGAACGTCTTCAATGGCGTCATTATTGATGACGTACTACCAGGTTTTCATCTTCGATGAGTTGTTAACGAAATCCGTGTGATGTAAAAGTTCGTCGAGAATGTTTGTCACATCCAGACGTGGTCGACTTCCACGACGTTTACAAAGATCAAACCGACATTCACATAGTATTGGAGATCTACTCCGGTGGTGAGCTGATTGATCCGGTCGTCGCAAAAATGAGGTACTTGGAGGCCTACGCGGTGGTAGTGGTGCGATAGATTGCGCAGACCGCATGGCTTAACGATGATTCATAGGGATCTAGAATAAAAAATTGCTTGTTCTTTAGAAAAAAAATATTCAACGTTAAAGATCATGAATTTTGGATTGAGTTATGTGGATGAATTCACGTATCCAATTATCGGGTTGTTTGGATCCATTGATCATACTTCATTGGAGGTGATTTCTTAAGTGAAAATCACCACGAAGAGTGATATCCGATTATCATGTTATTTGGATCCATTGATCTGTTTTCTTGCTCCTTGTTAGATTTGACATTCCACAATCTCAATATTTGGAAATTGAATTTTAGTTTGCATAACTGAGATTACCTAACTTCATTTTATCTCTAGATACCTACCTTCTCATTTTTCTCTGAACTTGTGGTGTTATTATTTGTTATTGGAAGTTAGAAATCTTTCATTATTCTTGAAACATAGCATGAGTATTTGAAAGAAGGCAAATTGAGAAAAGCAGAGATGTCTGCAGAAGAAAGAGAGAGAATATGAACAATAATGGGTTGGGAAGAAAACATATTAAAAATGAATAAATTGATTTGAATTTACCAAAAAGATCTATAATCAATATTTTGTCTAAAGTGTAGGGGTTAAAATAAATATTAAACCATTTTACTAAATGGCCACGTCATCTAACTGACGACATTCAATGTCCAAGTGACCAAAATCTAATAAAATGATAACGTAAGTGACCAAAATTTATGTTTTTAAAATTTAGTGAGAAAAAGTGTACACATTTGAAAGGAAAGTGACCAAAACTTAATCCCCATATTATCTACGTAGAAATGATATAATTTTAATTTTATATATTTACCGTGTCTCGTCAGCAAACTGTTAAAGGTTTAATAGATATTAACCTTCAGTGACCACATCTTAATTAAAACGAAACGAAAGTGACAAAATCTTATGTTTTCTGAATCAGTGAGAAAAATGTTTATAAAACTCAAACGAAAATGGACATTTCCATAGTTTACCCTATTATTATTTTGAATAAGGAAATCTTATTTTTTAATCACATTATTTATTAACCAACTAACGTGTTCATTAAAATTGAACAGGTCCATGCCGGTAGTACAATATTTTATAAGATTTTATCAAACATATCCGAGTTTTTGAATAAAAATAAATAAATTGATGATGATGATGTTATACATGAGCTAAAGATGTTATCTACAGGGATGTATTCAGTATATATGGGAAGTCGTGTGTCTGAAAATTTAAAATCATTATAATTTTTAATTTATTTTAATTTGTTAAAATATTATAAATTTAATTATGTTCGACTGAAGTTTTATAAATTCAAATTTATTCTTTTAACATGAAATTTTAAGTTTATTCTTGATTACCACGATGGTTGATGAATGCGGAGCCGAGTACTAATGAAATTCAGAACCCCATATCATGTTAAAATTCTTCGATTATAAATGGACAAAAACAGCAGTGGGTGTGAAGAACATAAATTGTAAGTTGGCTGATGCCGGGAATGGATAAAAAGCATCCAGGCCATGGGGATTGATAAGGGATGCATTAAGTCGCTTAATGAATTTTTGGAAAAAATATTAAATTTAACTAACATGTTAGAAAAGGAAAAATATAAAAAAATTATATATCTATTAATTTCTAGAAAAGAATATTAAACTTTTGAACTTCTATTTATAAATTGCTGAGAACATGATCAAATCAAAGATGTTAGTGAAAGGCTTGATCAACAACCACGTCTCTTGTAGGCTACAAGATTTGTTGCAATCTCTGTCGTGGGTAAGAGACAAACACAGCCGACGCTATCTGTAGCAACAAGGACATGTATATTCGCAACCCGAATAAGTTGAAGTCAAGTTGTTTTGCTAAGTAAGAATAAGCATCAGTTTTCAACAAATTATTGTTCAATGATTCATTGTTTAAGAATCCTATTCCCAGTGGATTTTGCTTTTCATGTAATCTGATTAAAGTGGGTTGTTCTGTCGTGAACGGGGGAAAATCAACGACTCATCGGAAGAAAAAAAGCATTAAAGCATTAATTCACTATCCACTTCAACATATAACAAACGGATGTATGCAATGAATCTTGAAAAGGCATTCAAACACAAACTTTTTACGAGTTTTGCATTATATGATAAATAAAGCCCCTGATACACCAATATAAACATTCTAGTATCTATGCGCATGCTTTGAGAAACCCCACTTTCCATTGCCAAATTTGATTAAATCACCTGCACCATCTAAACTAAATTGTGTCAAAGAATAAGGAAATGGCTCTTGTTTATGGAAGTGTTCAAAGTTCAGTTGTTGCAGAAGGGCTCTGCTTCTACCCTGATGCCTCTATGGTGTCTAAAATCTTCACGGTGCTAGCAATGGTTGCAGGGTTAGTGGGGTATTTGTATGGCCCATATTGGAAGGTGAGAAGGGTGCCTGGTCCACCAACTATCCCACTGGTAGGACACCTGCCTATGATGACTAAGTACGGCCCTGGTGTGTTTTCGGTTCTTGCTAAACAATACGGTCCTATTTTCAGGTCAGTTTTTTAGCCTTTTCTGGTAATACTTCGATTTGATGCATCAGTTGTACAAGTCAACCCCCAACAAGCTTCTTTGTTTCTTAGATGACAAAACTTGGGGCTGGTTTTTGGGTGGAGCGCAGGTTTCACATGGGAAGACAACCCCTGATAATTGTAGCAGATGCAGAGCTCTGTAAAGAAGTTGGAATCAAGAAATTCAAGGATATTCCAAACAGAAGCATTCCCACACCTATTGCTGCCTCCCCACTTCATCAAAAGGGTCTTTTTTTCACCCGGTACTCTCATATATTATTACATCAAACTAGTAACCCCCCAAAGAGGGTCTCCTTTTTCATTGGTTTTATTATGCCATTTAAGATTAAGAATCTGATTATACCTCAAATTCCAGGGATTCAAGATGGTCGACTATGAGAAACACTATCTTATCTGTGTACCAACCATCACACTTGGCAAACCTAGTTCCATCCATGCAGAATTGTATTGAATCCGCTACTGAAAATCTCCATTCATCTAAACAAGACGTTGTTTTCTCTAACCTCTCACTCAAACTGGCAACTGATGTAATTGGACAAGCTGCTTTTGGGGTTAACTTTGGCCTCACCACACCACAATCAATCAATCAGAGTGATGAAGTCTCTGATTTCATTGATCAACATATCTATTCCACAACACAACTTAAGATGGACTTGTCAGGTTCTCTGTCTATTATACTAGGTCTACTTGTTCCCATACTGCAGGAGCCTTTCAGGCAGATTTTGAAACGAATACCTGGAACCATGGATTGGAAAATTGAGAGGACTAACAAGAAGCTGAGTGGCAGGCTTGATGAGATTGTATCGAACAGAATGAAAGACGAGAACCGAGGTTCAAAGGACTTCTTGTCTCTAATATTGAGTGCAAGGGAATCACAAAATGTTGCTACCAATGTTTTTACACCGGACTACATAAGTGCAATTACTTATGAGCACCTTCTTGCTGGTTCAGCAACAACATCCTTTACATTATCGTCGATCGTCTATTTAGTTTCCGGACATCCTGAGGTTGAGAAAAAGTTGGTGGAAGAGATTGATGGGTTTGGTCCACATAACCAGGTGCCAACTGCTTATGATCTCCAACATAAATTTCCTTATCTTGATCAGGCAAGTTCCGACGCTTCATTTCCTTGCATTTTCTGCAAGCTTTGACATTGTCACAATACTCAATACTGGATTTATATGTTTCTGTTTGCTGGTTTGACTTCAGGTGATTAAAGAAGCTATGAGGTTCTACGTAGTTTCTCCCTTGGTTGCAAGAGAAACATCAAAAGAAGTGGAGATCGGAGGCTACCTTCTGCCTAAGGTATTACTTATGGGAAACTCAAATGTAATTTCATTTTCTGTTCATGAATTAATGCCCTTGATGTTCAGGGAACTTGGGTGTGGTTAGCAATTGGGGCCTTAGCCAAAGATCCAAAAAATTTCCCAAACCCAGATAAGTTTATACCGGAGCGTTTTGATCCAAATTGTGAAGAAGAAAAAGGAAGGCACCCTTATGCTCTTATACCCTTCGGTATCGGGCCTCGGGCATGTGTTGGCCAGAAGTTTTCCTTGCAGGAAATCAAACTCTCCTTGATTCATCTATATCGGAAATGTACATTTCGACATTCTACCGCCATGGAGAACCCTTTGAAGCTTGAATACGGCCTAGTTCTCAACTTCAAACATGGCGTAAAGCTCACTGTCACGAAAAGAACATGATTATTGTATCTGACTGGGTTATATATTCTCAGTCCTATGAATGCAAAAACCTGTAATTCTATACGCCTAAAAGCCTAAAACAAATCAATTACATTTTTTATTACTACTAATGCACAGTTTATGGATTTTAATACAAAAGAAGATATATTTATAACCTCAAAAGAGTGTTTTGATAGTCGTTTTGCTAAATTCTTTATCATTTGATGCCAAAACAAACGCCCTTGGGCTAGGGAGTCCCATGTAAGCATGCCTGGACGAGTCTCGAATTTTGTGGCTTGGTCGTGGTGAAGGTATCGGACCAGAGTTTGCAAAGGGACCAGGGGTGACCCTTGGAGATAGGTTAACTTGTTCCAGAGCCTGGGATTGCAATTCTTTTGGGTACTCTCGGACACACCCAATTCGAGGACCAATCCCATTTGTCCACTTACAAGACAAACGCTTGGCCATGTGAAATGTCTGTGCCTCCGAATTGGCGGCACTGGTGTCCATGCTGGTTTCTAGACTTTCAGCCCTGTTGCATGCATAATTTCCGGGCTCATCATCAACCTCCACATGCTTTGAATCTGTTGATTTTTCTGTTTCCTCTGGATCTTCGATCACTCCATTCTCAGACTCATCACCAGCAGCTTTATTCGAGGTGTGGTCCACATCTACAGCACATCTCTTCATCAGAAACTTGAATGCAAGATTAATCAAATTCTGGCAGCTTAGTGAAAGTCTAATGACAACTTTAGGTGGTTGTATTACCTTAACATTGGTCAGATCCACCTTGTGTTCTTCAAGGAAAATAATGAATTCTTTGAAACTGTCTTCGGTTGGGAGATAATGACCGCTGTAAGGCCAAATAGCCTGGAGAGAAAGAGAAGGATTTAAGAAACTGGTTTTTATTTGTGTTAGAATTGGAATTATATGTATAATGTACCTCAAGAACTCCATGAGAAGCCACCGATCGTCCAGCAGCTGTTGTAGCCCCTCCCGAAAGGAAACTCGAGTGCTGAATATCCCCTTTCTTCTTTTTCCCAACATACAAGGATCTTGTTGTGCTAAGCACAAAAATCCACTTGGAATCCTCAATGGTGTTAATAAGTGTCCCAGATTGCTTGTAAACAAGCTTTCCACTTTCCACGGTGTCTTCAAATGCTTCCCTTTCTTTATGCAAGCAAGAATTAGACATGGTTAAGAAATGTACAAAACATTTTAGCCATAATTGGTTCATTTCAAGTAAAATACAAGTAACAAAACTCACTGGTCCAAGATATTTGATGCATTGTCCTTGTAGATATGTTCTTCGACACCTGTTGAGATTCAGTTATTTGCCATCTCCAATATCCAACCTTCAATTCCAGATATCAGAACATAAGGGTATAATGGAGCAACCATTATAAGAAAGTTTAATGAAATACAGTACAAGTAGAAGAAAGGTTGAGTGCTCTTGCTTGCTGACCACACGTCGTAATAGAAGTGTAAATTGTGTCCATAACGGTGTCGTGGATCAATCTGCAGAAATATAAAAAGTCTATGACTTATGCATCCAACCAAACCATTGAAGTTTCATATAAAGTCACCACTTTCTCCCTATGTCATAATATGATACATTGCTTCAATCGTACGAATGGAAGCTCCCTTTTCTCATTTAAGAACAGAAACTGAAGCATACCAAAACGAAAATGGTTCATGAACCACGTTCAAATGATACCATATCTTAGCAATCGTTTCCCTATGCTATAACTAGACATGAAAAATAAAGAATTTTTTTATGTTATACTGAATCGCCTGGAGCACAAATAAACAGGGATATTCTAAGTCAACAAGGATTAAATGAGCTTACAGCTTCAAGCCAATGTCGGAGAGCTAGTTTTTGAGCCTTTTCGTCCTTAGACAAACCCTTCCCAAAACCCAAAAGAATGATCTTGTAAGTCCTAAAACAAACTTGGAAACTAGCAACTGGTGAAAGCTTAGTAAAGTACTTTGGCAGCCCTTGTTTTAGTTCGTGCCCATTTTGATACGATAGTTTCATGTTTCTCAATGTCATAGAATGAAACAGAACACCTTCTCAATGCTGCAAAATCTATGGTCTTCCACCAGCAACGTTTGAATTAATATAAGAACCAAACATATTACTCAAAGATAGAAACCGTAAATTCATATTATCTGGAGACAAAGTGCCGAACCAGAGCTCCTTAACCACAACGGCACAATCTGCAAGGTTCCTCCTTGTCCTATGACCTCTGTAGACTTTTTGCAGCTTAGTTGAAGCAGCATCGAGCTCACTTGGAGCCTTGGAGAAAACATTATCTCTGGTTTGGGGAGCATTATGGTGGGTTTTACTGCTATAACGATTCCGTTGGCTTTATCATTTGAGACAACTGAATTTACATTCCCTTGGTCAAGTGCTAAATGTTTGCAGGAATCGGGGGCTTCAAGCTTTGGTTCTTTAATGAACTTCATAGGGAAAGAAGAATTAGAGGGGAAAGAAAAGAAAACAACCACAAAAATGAAATCAACAACCTCACCAACAGGAGAGAAAAACAAGCAGTCCAACAACCACAACTTTTTTTCCTCTAATTTATAATGACCAAAGATAAGTCTATTGACTCCCAAGTCCAACCGCAAAGTCTTCTGCAACTTGTTAAACAAGGCAACTGGGTGACAGTTTGAACAAAAAGAGCTACTGCCGGGGATTGTCTTAGGAAAGACGAGCTAATATACGGCGTTACCGGATACATTAAAAGATATTTAATAAATTTGGTTTAGCGCTACCGGAAATATTGAGTAATAATAATGTATTAGATCTAAATCATGAAGAAATATTATTGAAAAATTTGGCTTTGTGAATTTAAAAGAGAAGCAGTTTTAGAGCCTATAAAGTGTCGATACTTTATAACAATGTATCGATCCACAACGATATAACAGGTAAAAATATGACAAAACCGGAGCGACCAATATATAGAAAGTGTCGATACTTTAATATAAGTATCGACACTTTGTGAATTTAAAAGAGAAGTAATTTTAGCGCTTATAAAGTGTCGATACTTTATAACAATGTATCGATCCACAACGATATAACATTTAAAAATATGATAAAACCGGTCTCTAAAAGACAAAACCGGTATAGAGCGACCAGATATATTGAAAGTATCTATACTTTAATATAAGTATCGACACTTTATGAATTTAAAAGAGAAGCAGTTTTAGCGCCCATAAAGTGTCGATACTTTATAACAATGTATCGATCCAAAATAATATAACAGGTAAAAATATGACAAAATCGGTCTCTAAAGGACAAACCGGTCTCTAAAGGATAAAATCGGTATAGAGCGACCGAATATATTTAAAGTGTCGATACTTTAATATAAGTATCGACACTTTGTGAATTTAAAAGAGAAGCAATTTTAGCGCCTATAAAGTGTCGATACTTTATAACAATGTATCGGTGTACAACGATATAACATGTAAAAATATGACAAACCGTCTCGAAATGACAAAACCGGTAAAGCGCTACCGGATATATTGAAAGTGTCGGTACTTTAATAAGTACGCGTAATAAATTATCGATATTTTCAAAGAAATAGGTAATTATACTATCGAAAGAATCGACACCTGATATAAAAATATCGACACTTTTGTAGTTGTATCGATTAAATATAAATAACATATCCGGTGAAAATATAAAGGGCATAGTTAAATATCCTCTAAAAAATAGATAGAACGAACGAGTTTTTGAAATCGAAGTGTAATTATTGCTACATTTCATAAGGCGTTTCTAAAGCGAAGTTTGTTTGTTTTTTGCTACAGCCGAATCGAAAAGTACGTTGTCGAAACCCTAGTTTTTTATTATTACAGTAATCGGAAATAGGATTTTTATGTGTTGCTTGGGATTTTGGAGTAAAGAAGCATTTGAGACCGATTACAGGTAGAAAGTGATATTCTAGGTAAAATATAAATATCGATACTTTTATTAAATATTATAGGTAGAAAGTGATATTCTAGGTAAAATATAAATATCGATACTTTTATTAAATATTATAGGTAGAAAATGATATTATAGGTTGTATAAATGTGTCGATACTTGGAGTATTGAGTATTCTCATTCTTTTGAAGGAAATATGGATTAGGATTTTTGGGTTTAGTTTGGGGATTTTGAATCAAAGCCAAGAAGGATTTGAGATCGATTATATAATATTATAGGTAGAAAATAAATATGGATACATGTATATAATATTATAGGTAAAATTATATTTTAGGTTGTATAAATGGCCGACACATTTTGTAGTGGCCATTCAAATTCTTTTGAAGAAAACCGTTTTACACAAGAGTAGTTATCTATATTGTATATTGAATAAAATGTATGTAACAAGTATTTGATTTGATTTGCGTAAACTAATATATGAAGGAAAAATAGAGTCAATGGCTGGAAAAATTGTTGGTGGCGCAGATGACTTTGAAATTGAGGCTGAGACTCGAAAGCAACCAAAGGGTAGATATATGTACTTCTAGTAAGTATCAATGTCTTTTTGTTATTATCGTTGAAATGATAATTGGATTAAAGTATTTAAGAACTTTAATTTGATTAAAATTTTAAATGTTGACAGTATGAACGAATGCCAAAGGATGAAGGAAGGTGACGAACACATCGGTTCGGTATATAAATTGAAATTGACATTGAATATTATTTAGCGTTAATGTATTGATTAAGAAACATTTATGCTTAATATTAGGTGAGAAATGATGTGTTGGAGAAATGTAATTCGATGAGTGATGCTGATAAGGAACTTTACATCACACAATCAAAGATGGATAGTGAAGAATACAAAGAATGGAGGAAATCACATGAAAAGAAGGTATTCATTAAACTTGTAAATACGTTGATACAAAATATATAAGAACTATGACATTATATATTGTTAAAAAATGTAGGAAGTGTCGACAAGGTGCATCATTAAAAGGGTGAATTCATTAATTAAACACATTAAGGAGAAGGGTCAGTTGATGTGCTGGGAGAAATGGGGTTTGGATCGTTGGTAGGAGTAAGGGATCAACCTATTCGGAGGGAATTATATCGATCATTGATGGTGCAATTTGATGTCGAACAATGTATTGCTAAATATGGTGATTTTTCATTTCCTCTGGGGATCCCATGTGCTGCAGCCGTCTTGGGGTAGGAAATGAAGGCAAAAGTGTTGTAGACGTCTCTAAGAGTAAGAACTGGAAAACACTTGCCTCAAAATATGGTTTGAAGTAGAAGATGACATATACTGAACTTGAAGAGAAAATTAAAAGTGGATTTTACGGGGGGGATGAGCTGAAGGCCCGAGTTATATTGTACCTTATCGGGATCTTTCTTTGTCCAACGGGTGATACGTCAACGAACAAGGACTATATGAAGCTCATTTGCGATGAAGGCTTGAAGGGTGAATTCAATTGGGCTGAATATGTCCATTCGAGATTGATTGAATCAATAATCACCTTTAAAAAGGGCATCCAGAGATACCTCAAAGGATGCATAGCAATCTTAGAGGTAAATGAGTTGAAGAACGTTTTTGTTTTTTTTATATAAAATGATAGTATAGTTATTATATAAAATTATAAATTTTATTATAAATGCAGGTTGCACTTTTCAATTTTTGGTCAGGCTGTGAGGCAGTGCCGGCTTATGAAAGAACCGGAGTGGCACGCATCTTTGCATGGGGGAAGGAAGAGGTGGTTAGAGTGATGGCGAAGTTGAAGTTGGATAGACCGAGGAAGAAAGAAAGGGTAATAAATGTAATTAAATAATATTAAGAATATAATCAATGTCTTAATATTGTAATTTAATTTTGAAGGTTATTGGCAAGGAGGTAGAGGAGGCAGAGGAGAAGGAAGAAGATATGGTTGTATTGGAAATCCTGACATATCTGTTGTATAATTTTTCATGTGAGGAGTTGGGTTTAGCGTTTAAAATGCTTGTAGTTGTGTGCAAATCCTATTTTCAACAGGTTCTCTTCAGCATGATAGACATAATTACAAAGTTGATTCTAGGTTCGGTCTTCATTCAGAGAAAAAGCTACTGCTCTAGATAAATCTTTAAGTGCCAGATTTCTTATGCTCTGCCTCGAGGATATAGGCTACTGCACGCATCTAACTAATTGGTCTCGAAACGTGAACGTATATCATAACAACTATCCTTATATAAAAAAAAATTAAGAATAATTCTTCAACAACTGAATACAACTATTATATGTAATGTTCAATCGTGCACTCCTTACGTTGGAGGGCTCTAAACCTTAAACCCTCAAAGGAAGCTTGCCTTACCAATTCCTAGTTTACCATTTGGACCCCCATGTTTTATTGGCTATGTAGTCAACATGATTAACCAACATAATCCCAGTTACAGAACTGATTCCGTTCATGATTGCAGGAGACTATAGTCTATAGATTATTTGGCATTTATGTGATGATGCAGATGAAATGTTAAACGATCTCGTAAGCCACAATCAAAATAGACTAATAGAGGAAATTTTGTTAACGTAGGGTTAATTTTGTATAAGATTTATAATTTTACATATGATTTATAATTTTGTATGTGAATGTAATTATGTATGAGATGAGAAAAGTTAGCAATAGGTTTTTGTACATGTTTCTTATACACAATAGGAGTCATGTTGATATTTACGATATATGGAGATCGTTGTCATCACGTGCTGGACTAAATGGCCATTCCATTCTGTCTTCAAAAAAATCAGTTGATGTAGGCTGTGCGCTTGTATTCTAACTGAGCTTGACTTGAGGACATGTTAGTTTTTTATGTCCCTCACTGTTGCAGTACCCACATCGCCTAATTTTCTTCTCGACCTTGTTCTTCGGTACTTCTTTTCGTTTGCGTTATTTTAGTTGAGGGTCGCGAACGTTGTTTACTACACTGCTCTGGTTGACTGAATCATTCAAACCAAACGAGTTTTCAAATTCTTCTATTAGTCTTTTCATCTCATCTCTTGCGGTTTTGAAAGACGTGACTGTCTTTGATGCAATATAGCATAACCTACTTGACGTTGAACATAGAGTAGCGAACCTTGCCATTTGCATCACTTCTGGAGGCACATTCAAGTCAATATAACTGGGTACAGAAGCCTTTGCATCCTTAGTCCACCTACTTTGAATAAAAGTTCCGGGCAAATATGCGTAATCGAAGTGCTTCAAAATGTGAAGTTGATGGCGACACGGAAGTCCAACGGTCTCGAATTTTTTGTAGGAGCAAATTAGGGTTTTCGTACGAAAATCAAAACTAATTTCAAATGTCCTATTTTTTTCTTGTACTTTGTTAAAATATAATGTTGACATTCATCTGATAAGGACTGAATCTCTTCCTCAATCCGGTACAATGTCTTCAGTTGAAGTTCATCTTGGAACGCACGAAAAGATTCGTGGGTAAAAATCTCAGCAGCATGTCTTTCAAGGTCGACCAGTTTTGTGATCTGGAAGGGCTTCGTCTAGGAACTTAAGTAATCCACTTTCACCTCGTTCATACGCATTCTACTAATTCCATCTTCAATTGCATGAACAACATCTAAATATGTTTTCTTGTGTTTCAGTGCAATCGCTAGTGAAACATTCATAGACTCACACCTTTGTGTTGAGCGAATATTGGCAAAGAAATGACCGGTTAGATATGATTGTGCCTATAAGTGCCGAGTATTTCCCTTCTCAATCACCTATGGATTCTTTTCGACGTTGAATTCTGAAACAACTGAACGCCATTGAATATCAAATTCCTCGGTTGTCCACCAGGAAGCCATGCATTTTGAGAATGCTGCTGTTAATTTTGGGTCACCAATGTTAGCTTGTGCATTGCGAGAAAGATTCCAAGAACATAATCTGTGCTTAGCATAAGGGATAACATATTTGATAGCCCTCTGCATTGCCCTATCCCCATCGGTGACAACTGAAATAGGTGATTTATTCATCATGGCTTCTAAAAAATTCTATAGCACATACTCGAAAGATTGGGATGTCTCGTCAGCGATTATGGCAGTGGCAAACACAATTGTGTTATGGTGATGATTGACACCGACAATAGGCATAATTGGTCGACCATACAAATTATCTTTGTACGTTATGTCGAACGCAATTACATCACCGAAGCATGTGTAATCTGATCTCGATGTAGAATCTGACCAAATAAGATTATGCAATGCCCCTGATTCATCTACCAAGTATGTCATAAAAAACCTGGGATCATCATGTTTCTTATAATCAAAGCAAGCAATAAGCGCATTCACATCCCCATCGACGATTTCCTTTGCTTTACCTCTTTGAAGTGCATTGTAGAAGTCTTTATGTATAAATCCAACATTATGATATCCCCCTGCCTGATGCGTTAAATAGTTTATTACTTGTGATGTGCCAACACCGACCTCTTTCAATGTTGTTGCCTCATCGATATCAGCCTTACTTACAACTCTATTAGAATGCATAAATGGTGTCATAGCAGGTGTGCACAATGCATGATTATGTTTCTGATAAGACTTACTTATAACCCAGTGATCGTTTGTATTTGTTGCTGTAAATACGACTCTAGCCTTGCATCCTGTTCTTGTGACTGGCGTATGAGCACGTTGACGATCAATAGTATTGACTTTTGATACTCGAAACCCTTCTTTGGAAGAATAAAATTCTTGTGTCTTCACATTTCCTTCCACGTCAAGCCATGTTGTTCCCTTACATGCACTAAACCCATGTTCCCGTGCGAATCCCTTGTAAAAGTACCAAGATTGATCACGTGAAGAGAAGAGCTGACCAACCAATCTGTCAGATTCATCAACATTATGTACTTCATGGCATTCCTCGGTTTGCTTAACATTGTCTGCATCAGTATGATCTATGGCAAAGATTTTGTTGTGCAAGTTCAGTGGTCCCGGAGTTGATGGAGATGTAAGTAAAGGTTCATTGAACATGTTTCAGTCGTGCTTCCAATAGGATGTGGTATTGGTAGTGGTAGTTGAAGGGTGAATACAACATTAAATTCGCATGACATATTTAGGTATGTACAATAACTACCTAAATATGTGTCGATACATTTTCTAAAAGTATCGACCCCAAAAACATCGAAACCAATAATTATAATGTAATAGGTAAATTAACAATGCAACCAGTATAAATATACCGGTTATTTAGAAAATATGTCAACATAATGTATCGACACTTGTGTAATTTGTGTCGATACTTATTGTCCAGAATGAATGTCCAAATGAGGTGCACGCATAAAGTGTCGATACATTTATTAAAAGTATCGATCCCAATAAAATCGATACTTTTAAATTTGTATATAATATGTAAATTTACAATGTAACCGATATAGATATATCGGTTTTATGAGAAAATAAGTCAGCATAAAGTATCGACACTTGTTAAATTTGTGTCGATACATTTTGTCCATAATGAATGCCAAACAGGTGCATGCATAAAGTGTCAATATATTTATTAAAAGTATCGATCCCAAAAACATCGAAACTGATCATTACAATGTGATAGGTAAATTTACAATGTACCCGATAGAAATATACCAGTTTTATGAGAAAATAGGTCTGAATAATGTATTGACACTTTTTAAGTTTGTGTCGATACTTTTTTCCAGAATGAATGCCCAACGATCGAATATAAAATTTAACGTGAAACAAAATTTTATTGAAAAAGAAAACAATCATTCACCATTACTCTATAACTTCGTCACATTGACGTGGCCCTTGTTATTAATAATGCAAGTGGCTGATTACTATAGTTTTGCTATTAAAAATAATTTCGGTTTCTTAATAAGTAAAAAGTGAGAGTAGAATAGAGAAATATAGTCGATCCACATGGACTCTCGTATTTCTGATTTAGTGAATTTTTTAATTTAGACGAAGATATAATTTTAAATAAAGATAAGCAGATAAGAATAAAATAATAAAATAAATAATTAAATATAAATAGTTTAAAATGGAAGATAAGGATAAAATAATAAAATAAATAAATAATAATTATAAGATAAGGATAAATATAAAATGGGGGAGTTTTTAAATTGTTTAAAGAAATAAAATGAGATAAAGATTAAATAAATAAATAAAATAAATTGAGATAAATAAAACTTATGGTAAAAACAGTCTCAGGCTTCAGCTTTGCCTCAAATTCCTCGGATTATCGAAATAAATCTTTACTTCAAGATTCACGTCGGCTACTTGTCTACAAGGAAAAATCCTTGTGACTATGCTTTGTATACCGAATATCCAAGTGCAATATTTAATTTCGGTTTGTGAGTTGATCTAAGCAACAACAATGTTGTAGATCTTAAAACGTTGAAGTTCGAAAAGCTATCGACTCGGATTATGTTGTTTCAACAATAATTGATTCCTATCTCAGTTCCCTCTTAGCAAACAATTTTTCTAAGTGTATTTACAGGAAGTCGAATGTGCTTTAATAAGTCGATCATTCCTCCCACGTTAACCATAACAACATCCAGACCAACGTCGACTTTTGGTTTTGAAAATCGTTTTCATTTGAAACTAAGCCCAGAAAACTGAGAGAGATATTCAAAGCGATTTAAGTGCCTTACAATTCTCACGTTTGAAATTGAGACATCGCTTTAGCCTTCGGCTTAAAAGAAAATTAGCTAAGCGTGAAAAAAGTCATACTTACCATATTTGAAAAACATAAAATAAAATAAAAAAAATGAGAACTTGAAAAAGAAAAGAAAAGAGTATTTTCTAAAAATAGAAAGAAGAAGAACAAATTCTCAGTTGTTGAGAGATGTGTTTCTAGGCTTACCTTGAGAGTGTATTTATAGCCTTCAAAATCCTAAAAATAAGGTAAAGATAATCCTAAAATAAAGAAAATAAATCCTAATTAAAATACTTAAAACTATTTCAAGTAAAATGCCTAAAACAAAGATAAGATAAAATTAATATTTAAAATAATATCATAAAACATGAGTTTAATTCAAATCCGAATTGTAGAAACATGCGATTGATCCATTCGTTCTTCTAGAAGCATTGACTGTACCTTCTAGAAGGTGCTGATGTCATCGCCTCGTTAGATGTTTCATGCCTAAAGTCATGCCCACTAATCCATCTTTGATTCTGAAAAAAACTACAGAATTATGTCCTTTTAGTGTAATTTCCAGAATCTAGCGTTATGCACAGGAAATGAATCAAAACGAACAAACAACCACAAAAACCAATAATTACGGAGCAATTTAAAAGCAAAATAATAACTAAATAAAAACTTATCAAATTCACCCTCACTTATTCAATGCTTGTCCTCAAGCATTTCTCAATTAACATATCAAAATCATAAGTTTCCATATTTAATTTCAATTTATTTCTCAAACTTCCAATCGAACTAAGTCCATGACATTTGCCGAATTCATGTTACAATCAAGCAAAGACACAACTAAGAAAATTTAAAGTAAGCAAGATATCCCAATTAATTGCTAACTTCAATGAAAAATGACTCAATATCTCACAAAGATTCACACATATCCGCTTCAAGTTAGGACCAATCCACGAACTAACATGAAGCACAATAAAACAAGGAAAAAGAATAAACGAAAGACAATTGAAACAATCAATTTTGCTTCTTTTTTTTCTATTCAAAATAATGAACATTTTTTCTTTTTTTTATGTTGTTTGAAACAATGAATAATTTTTTTCGACTTTTTCTTTTCTTTTTTTCGTGGAACAAGAGTGATACAAGATCTCAAATCTCGGTAAGAGTGTGAAAAAGAGGAAAAATAAAAAGAAAGGCTTCGGGTTTAATTATAAGGTGTAAAATAAAGAAAGGGAATAGGCTCAAATATGGTTCACTAGTGGATATGTAAATGGGTAGGCTTTTTGGTAAAGTGAGTTTATCCTAGGTGCCCCTATTACATTAAAACATTATTCCCAACATATAGTCTCGATATGCATTGTGATTACAAGTTCTAGAATATCTAAATTAGTCCGGTACACTCAAATCAAACAATGAGCAAGAAAGAAAACGTATGCTCGTTAGGCTTGAATCTCACAAGAAAAGTTTATATGCACTGAGTCAAGTTCATCTCTATCAACAAAAGCATGAAATAACTATACTTAACAAAAAAAATCACCGTCTATACCAATCACCATAACGCAAATTAAATTCAATCAAAACATGGTCACAATCCAAAAGAAAACAAGAGTATAAAGTGAAGTTCAATAATAACATTCAACGATCCCAACACATCAATATCAGAATAACTCAATTTCAAATAATAAAACAAGTCATGGAAAAAATTTGACATGCTTATCCTTCTTCCCCCACTTAATCCATTTTGTCCCAAAACACATATCAAATTTAAAAACAAAGAGAGGGAAAAGGAATACTCCGCGATCTAGTGGCGATCGTGGCCACGACCATGTCAAGAAAAGTCTGGGCGAAGGTAAGAAAGAACCTCAACAAGGTTGGCCTTAATAGTATCAACATGACTAGACACGTCTTGCATCTCTGCTCGCATATCCTGTTGGGTGCTGACTGTCGGAGGTGGTTCAGTCTTTCTCATGTAAACGTGCCCATTACAAGGTGTAATGGTACGAGAGGTATAATGTGAGGGGCATCGGGAGTGCCTGCGAGAAGTCCCATTGAGTCCAAACACCTAGCATCAAGTGGATCAATAGAAAAAGTATGAGTAAAATTCACAGTGTCAAAGGTCAATGAAAACAAACGGGATGCTAAATGTGTAATATAAGGTCCAAGGATCAAGGGTGGATTGGTTTTTACAACTCACGCGAAGGCTCGAGTGAACCAATATCCTAAATTTACGTTCGTACCGGTATGCATACACCATAAAAAATAGTTCAACCTTACTTAAACAAGATGTAGTATCATTACGATCGAAATAGTTGTAAGCAAGAAATCGGTGTATGTAACGGAGAGCGGGGTCGTGAATGTACCACACCTTTGTAATGCATGCATCGAATTGAACGCCTTCCAATCCTGTAAGTGATTCATAGGCGATATCAGTATCGAAGTCCTGCGGAATCTCACGTAAAAATGTCAGATAACCATGGTCCATGACATCAGTCACGAACCCCATAAAGAAGTTAAAATCATTTAACGATATCCTAAAATATTATCCTATCAGCCAAAAAGAAATAACATCAAGTGTATTAATAGAAATGGCACGGTGTTGCAGAAAAATAAAAGTGCTATAGAACTCAAAGACTAACTCGTAATAAGAATCACATATAATATTTTAATAGAGAGTCAAACCAATAGCATCAAAATAATGCATCACATCATTACGAAAATGTAAAGTGTCAAGTGTACGAGATGGAATATACTTATAAACTTGAAATCCACGGTGACGAATGCAGTCAAAACTCCTTGCCTCGTCACCATCAAAATTGAGCTAACCTTGTAGTAGCTCCTCGGGTGGTACAGAATAGGTTCAACCTCTTTTATTCTTTTTATCGAAAGGATCAAACTTTTCGTCTAATGGCCCTTCGATTTTATCCGAGCATGTGTAAAAGGAAGAAGGTTGGGGCTACCCGGATGAGCAGTGAGGTGAGGAAGGTGTGGGTCTATATGAGGTCGCAGGGCTTGGTTGTGGTGGTACACCACCGAAATTGAATCCGTTCTTAAAATCTTCAGAATAGCAAAAAAAGGATGCCACATTAGTAACGGTACTATACTAACATGTTCAGAATTTACCTCAGGTTATTCATGTTTAGAAAATGGTGGGGACTCGACATCCTACATGGAACGCGTTCCCGATCCTGACGACACTGAGTAAAACATCAGAGATACTGGGGTAGTTATTCTTGGATTGTTTGGACCAGTATCATGATGGTAGAAGGTGGAACGGCTGATAGACAGATGGGAAGCGACCGTTTCGGGTGAACGCGTATGGGTCCTCGATGGTGATCCTTATGGCTGTCGCTCACTATGTTGAGGAGGTGGTGTCATGGGTAGCGGGTCAGAGCTACTTGGGATGTCGATAAAAGTCGGATCGGCATGGCGATGACATCTTCCAAGTTTGAGCCGCAACATGGTGCATTGTTTTTCTTGGTTGCGTGTTCACACCATGGTGAAAAGAATGAGAGAAGTTGGCGGTTCAAGCGGAGACAGTGCGATGAGCGGCAAACGAGGCACAAATTTGGCATGACTAGCGGCCGCGTCCTCTAAGGTTGACGGTGAAGTGGTCGGGTAGAAAGAAAGAAAGAAAGAAAGAAGGATGGAGGTTGGGGCGTGTAGTGAGAAAAAAGAAGGGAAAGAAAAAATGTTGGGTGTGTTAGTGGGACTAGGTCACGTGTGAAATAAAAAGGAAAAGGGGAACTTTGACTTTGAGTCAAAATATAATTTAGAAGATAGGGATAAAAGGTAAAATAAATAAAAAAAATAGAAGTTTGGTTTTGATTAGGTATTGGGATTGATTGAAAATTGTAAAAAGATTGAGATAGTGATAGGGAGTGGGCCCCAAGAAGTATTTAAAAAAGGAGGTGATTGGTTTAGAGTAAAAAAGGTGGAGAAAACGAGATAAGGTAGGCCCTGTCGAATAATAATTTTTCTTTGAAACTTCCCTCCCCAAACTAGAAGTGGCGGCAGCACCGAAATATGCATTAAGAGTTACTAACGTGCGCCTATGGAAGGTGGGTTACGATAACGTGCGCCTGCTTCTTGTCTTCAATCGTGAGACACTGCTCCTTCATTGTATATTCGATTGAAATTTGAATCTGTTAAGATAAAAATAAAATAAACTAACAGAATAAAATATACTAAAAATTAAATGAAAAAATAAGAAATTTAATAAAAGAAAATATTCAAAAAATAAAATAAATCGAAAATGGGTTGCCTCCCACAATCGCTTTTGTTTAATATCATTAGCTCGACAACCTGATTTTTTTCAGACTTTAGGTTCCTCTAAATTAATTTCTTCGATTAGACAAACAAGAGCATTGTCATAATACGGTTTCAACCTTTTACCGTTTACTTTAAATCAAACTCTTGAGTTATCTTCAACTTCAATAGCACCTTGAGGAAATACTTGAGTTACTGTAAATGGTCGACCATTTTGATATGAGTTTTCCTGTAAAAAGTTTAAATTTGGAGTTAAATAACAAAACCTTTTGACCGACATAAAAAGTTTTAAAAGAAATTCTACTATTGTGAAATTCTTTTGTTTTTTCTTTTAACATCCGAGCACTTTCATAAGCATTTCTTCGGATTTCCTCAAGTTCTTGAATGTGTAATTTCCAAGCTTCACCAGCTGCATCCATGTCCATGTTTCACTGTTTAACAGCCCAATAAGCCCGATGTTCTAACTCAACTGGTAAATGACATGGTTTACTGAAAACAAGTCGGTATGGTGACATCCCAATGAGACCTTTATAAGCGGTTCGATATGCCCAAAGTGCGTCAGTTAATTTTAAACTCCAATATTTTCACTCAGGTTTAACATTTTTTTTAAGAATTGTTTTAATTTCCCGATTTGATAATTCGGCTTTTCCATTTGTTTGCGGATGATAGGCCGTGACAATTCTTTGAGTGAATCCAAATTTCTTTATCAATGATTCGATCACTCGATTTATGAAATGTGTTCCTCTGTCGCTTATTATAGTCTGTGATGTGCTAAACATAGAAAAATAGTATTTTTCAAAAAATTAAATGGTTTTATCATCATTATTCTGGGTAGCCTTAGTTTCCACCCATTTAGAAACATAATCTATGGCTAAAATAATATAAGTATTTCCAAATGACGTGTAACACCCATATCCTGTATACCTTTCCGTACAAAATACATATGCCACATCACTTTAAAAAACATTTACTCATTTGAAAACCCGTAAATTTTTGTTTAAATCTTAAATCCACCGGAGTTAACACAATAATTAAATATTCATTGAAAACAAATTACAAAATATTTTGTTAAGTTTAATTACATGCCATATAAGTTTCAAAGTGATTACTATTGTCCTAATGTTACTGACGAGTCAACCTTAATTGATGATATCTGCTGCTACGGTTGCACTCTTTACTTGATTATCCTTCGCTTTTACCTACGCTTGGAAGCAACACACGTTAAATATTTACTTAGTTAGACATAATATTGTAAAGTAACCTTTATGTATACATAAGTATGCCATATAATTTAGTTCACACTAAATTATATATTCTTTAAGAATTCTATAATCCTCCTCAATTAAACACTATTCCATTCCCAGTTATCATAATTATTTTTAGTATGCCTAGCATACCTATTTTTCTTTATCTCTTTAACTCTTTAGTCATTATTCTTTATTTTTATTTATAGTATCCATTCATACTTATAATGTACCATTATGCATTTTCAATTATAACATCATTTCATGCCAATAATGCACCCATATGCATTTCAATTATGACATCATTTCATGCCAATAATGCACCCATATGCATTTCAATTATGGAATCCTTTCATGCCAACAATACACCCATATGCATTTCAATTATGGCATTCTTTCATGCCAATAATGCACCCATATGCATTTCAATTATGGCATCCTTTCATGCCAATAATGCACCCATATGCATTTCAATTATATCATCATTTCATGCCAACAATGCACCTATATGCATTTCAATTATGGCATCCTTTCATGGCAACAATGCACCCATATGCATTTCAATTATGGCATCATTTCATGCCAACAATGCATCCATATGCATTTCAATTATGGCACCTTTTCATGTCAATAATGCACCTATATTCATTTCAATTATGACATCTTATCATACCAATAACGCACCCATATGCATTTCAATTATGGTATCCTTTCATACCAACAATATACCCATATGCATTTTAATTATTCATTCGTTTTAGACCAGTTCATACTCTAAAACTAATTCACAATATCCTTTCCATACAAGAAATGAAAATATATTAACTACTGTAAAACATATATTAAATTAAAACATTATAACTTGACTCATTGCGAATCATCTTCATCTCGATTACATACAATAAATGTACTCACCTGATAATCACTGCTAATAAGGTGTAGAGACGTCTGGCTAATCAGCAAATTTATCTTTCCCCATTTTCTTGCTAGATTCAAGAGCTTGGTTACGATTTACATAAGTATCCATTAAGTACACATAATATACAAATGTTAGTATACTCATTAACATTATACTTTAATAATATTCATAGTATCATTATTTCAATTTCTATAAAAATTTCAACCTATTTTTCCGTTCCAAGCTCAATAATATCGATACTACTACCCTGGTACCGATACTTCTATACTATGGTACCGATACCCCCTTTCAGTATCGATACCATTTCTATATTATGTGTTCTTGGTATCGATACCTCTATATTATGGTACCGATACTCATTTTCAGTATCGATACCATTTTGATATTTTGGATCCATGACATCGATACTTCCTTTGTTAGTATAGATACCCCATCAGTATCGATACCACTTGTATCGGTACCGATACTGCTCGTCCAATTTCTACCTATTTACACATATAGTATCGACACTGTTCTATCAGTACCGATACCATTGCACAAATTTACCATTTTCAGCTCGATTTTCACTTAATTTTCCCCTCTAATCTTATACTTTTACCTCTAACAATACTATTTAACTCCTCTTTTCTTAACCTAACTAACTTTACTTCATTTTGTCACCTTTAACAACTAACATCTTCATGGAACATCTCAACTTAAGAATCATACCATTTTTCTAAACATGTTTTTAATCATATCTCATACTTCTAATCTATTGTTCAATCCTTTGACAAGTCAATTTTACTAATAAACCTCAATAAAAACACATATATCAACATATCATTCAAAAACCCATTTCTTTAAATCTCCTATAAAACATTCACCACTTAGTTTTAACCTTCTTTAACACTTCCTTAAGCTTACATATCACTTAATGTTACAAAAGCAACCCATAATTTAAAGGAAGAATTAACTACTGAAAGTTTACCTTATGCTAGAGAGGAGAGCACTATCCACGTGAGTGAAGAAAAAGAGAAATGATAACTTTCCTCTTTCCCCCCTTTAAAATTCCTAATAAGGGAATATGGTAAAAATTCATTTTCCTTCTTAAAATACCAAAGTTCCCTCTTAATTTATCTATTGTTACAAATTAGTCTAAAACTATTCCAAATAATTTCCTCATCTTTTACCACTTATTTAATAAATCTTAAATTTTCAATTCTTTTCAATTAAGTCCCTGACTTATTTTTTGGGGTATTACAATTATCTCCCTTAAGAAAATTCATCGTCGAATTTAAATAAATACCTAGAACGAAAAGGTATGGAAATTGTATTATCATATCCTTATCTCTTTCCCAAGTAGCTTTTTCAACCTTATGATTTTGCCAGAGTACTTTAACTAAAGGAATCTCTTTGTTGCACAATTCCTTGATTTCTCTAGCCAGGATCTGCACTGGTTCTTCTTCATAAGTTAAATCTGATCGGATCTCTATCTTTTCTGGTGTGATAATGTGAGATGGATATGATCGGTATCTTCTGAGCATCGATTCGTGAAAAACATTGTGGATCATATCCATATCCGGAGGCAAAGCTTATTGATATGCTACTGGTCTGACCCTTTTTAATCTCATAAGGTCTAATGAATCTAGAACTCAACTTTCCTTTGCGCCCAAATCTCAAAACTTTCTTCCAAGGCGACACCTTTAGGAACACTTTATCTCCCACTTGAAATTCGATTTCTTTTCTTTTCAAATCAGCATAAGATTTCTGCCGATCAGAGGCTATCTTGAGATTTCCCTGAATAAGCTTTACTTTTTCCTCCATTTCTTTAAGCAACTCCGGCCCAACTAGTTCTCGGGTCTTTTAATTCAAACCAATTTAATTTATGTACTTTCTCCTATATAAAGCTTCATACGAAGCCATCTTAATACTCGACTGTAACTATTATTATATGCAAATTCTACTAAAGGCAAATACCTTTCCCATGATCCTTTAAACTCAATCACACATGCTCTTAGCATATCCTGAAGTAGCTGGATAGCTCGTTCTGACTGGCCATCTGTCTGTTGATGAAAAGTTGTGCTGAAGTTCAATTGAGTACCCAATGCCTCATGCATCGACTTCCAGAATCTTGAAGTAAACCTTGGGTCTCGATTGGACACTTTTGAAGTAGGAACTCCATGCAGTATGACTATCTCTTTTATATACAACTCCGTAAACTTATCCATCGAGTAATCTACTCGAATTGGAATAAAATGAGCTATTTTGTCAATCGATCTACAATTACCCATATGGAGTCCTTTTTGTCTGGCGATAAAGGTAGCCCTGAAACAAAATACATGGTAACTCGCTCCCATTCCACTCAGGAATATCGGTTAATATAATCCGAAGGGTACTTGATGTTCAATTTTCACTTGTTGACATGTAAAACATTTTGCCATAAACTCCAATACTGCTCTTTTCATACTAGGTCACCCACAACGACTTTCTAAATCCGGATACAACTTATTCCTGTCTGGATGCATCTTCAAAGGGCTATAATGTGCTTCATAAAGAACATCTTCCTTTAATTTATCATTATCGGGAATGCAAAGTCTTCCCCGATAATATAGACATCCATCAACTCTTATTTTGAAGTCTTTGGTCTTATTCTTTTCGACTTGTTCCATTCTCGCCAAGCATTTCTCATCTTGATCTTGTAGCTCCTTTATCCGATCAAAAAACATCAGCTTAACTTAAGCTAAACAATCAAGGCATCATATTCCTTTAATGACATATGAGCATCCACAACCAGTAGAGAGGCAAACATTTTTCGGCTCAGTGCATCCGCTACCACATTCGTCTTTCCGAGATGATAATCAATAATTAGATCATAATCTTTTAAAAGCTTGATCCATCTTCTTTGCCTCAAGTTTAGTTCTTTCTGATTCAATAAGTACTTGAGACTCTTGTGACCCGTATAAATCTGACACCTTTCCCATACAGATAATGGTGCCAGATTTTCAATGCAAACACAACGGCTGTTAATTTTAAATCGTGATTCAAGTAATTTTTCTCATGATTCTTCAACTGTCTTGAGGCATAAGCCATAACTTTTACATCTTGCATTAGCACACACCCCAATCCATTATGGGTGCATAACTGAAAACAACATAGTATTTTCCTGACTCAGGTTGCACCAGAACGGGGGCCTCAGTTACTATTCTCTTAAGCCTTTCAAAGCTTTCTTGACATTTCTCCGTCCAGAAAATGGCATATCCTTTCGTAACAACTTAGTTAGTGGTAAAGAAAACATTGAGAAGTTCTTCACAAATCATCTATAATAACCAATAAGTCCTAAGAAACTTTGAACTTTAGAAACATTCATTGGGGGTTGTCAATCCACTATAGCTTGGATCTTTCTAGGATCTACTCTTATGCCTTCAGTGGAAACTATGTGACCAAGGAAAGCAACTTCAGCTAACCAGAATTCGTACTTTGACAATTTGACATACAACTTCTTCTCGCGAAGTGTCTGAAGAACTACTCGAAGATAAACATCATGTTCCTCTCTTGACTTGGAATATACCAAAATATAATCTATAAATACAACCACAAATTGATCCAAGTACAGTTAGAATACTCAGTTCATCAAGTCCATGAATGCCGCAGGTGCATTAGTCAAACCAAATGGCATCACTACAAATTTATAGTGCCCATACCGAGTCTGAAAAGCTGTCATTGAAATATCATCATCTTTGATCTTTAGTTGATGGTAGCCCGACCTTAGATCTATCATAGAAAATACCGCTACTTCTTTAATTGGTCAAACATATCATCAATCCTCGAAAGAGGATACTTGTTCTTTATCGTTACATTATTCAACTAGCGGTAATCGATACATAATCGCATAGATCCGTCATTCTTTTTCACAAACAGCACAGGTGCTCCCCAAGAAGAAATACTGGGTCGTATAAATCCCTTATCGAGTAACTCTTACAGTTTGGCTTTGAATTCTCTCAATTCAGTCGGAGCCATCCTATATGGAGCCATAGAAACAAGTTCGGTACTGGATAAATCTCAATCCTGAATTCTACCTCACGATTTGGAGGCAATCCTGATAACATCTCGAGAAAAACATCTAGAAATTCTCTAACCGTGGGAATATCATTTACTCTAACCTCCAGAATTTGATTATTTATCACATTGGCTAGAAAATCTATACATCCTTTCGACATCATTTTCCTTGCAGTCATGGCTGATATCACATTTGATGGTGATTTCGGTCTTTCGCCGATCACTATGATTTCTAAACCTTTGGCATCCTACAGAAACAAGCGTTTCTTACGGCAATCGACCCATCCATAATGTGAAGACAACCAATCTATGCCTAAAATGATTTCAAATTCATCGAAGGGCAACTCCATCAAGTTTGCCGGAAACACCATCTCTTGGATCTTTATAGGCATTTTCTACATATTCTAGTTACTCTCGCACTGTGACCCATAGGGTTTACTACTATCATCTCAATATCAATTAGTTCTAAAGGAATTCCTCTAATTTTAACCAATTTTGTATCGATGTATGAGTATGTAGAACTAGGATCAACTAAAACAAATACAAGCTCATAAAAAAGATAAAAAAAATACCTACTATGATTTTAGGGTCATCCCGATCCTCATTGGTCTTAATGTTGTAAATTCTAGCTACTCCCTGAGTCTCTTGTCTCTACATTGAATCCTGTTGAGCTATATTTTGATATAACAATTTAAGACAAAATATTTTTGTACTTGAATTGAATTTATTCAACGTTTTAAAAAATAATTCAAAGTCCTTAAAAGTTTAAAATTGAGCACAAAACATTTTTTTGTACAAGTAGTACCGATATTTCTTACAGTATTGATACCAATTGAACAAGTACCGATATTGTTCATATGGTACCGATATCGTTCATATGATACCAATACCAAAGGTAAGAGAAGTATCGATACTCACTAGGTAGTACCGATACTACCAGGTTTGCTCAAATTTCATAATGCAAAAATGGTACCAATACCTAAAAGGGTACTGATACTACTATATAGTAGTATCGATACTATTGTCATAGTATCGATACACCAGGCCCCAATGACTAGTAATAACTAGTTGATTTAAATATTAACAAAGGTAGTACCGATACTCCCTTTAGGAGTACCGATACCTCTTCATCTGGGCAACTTTATTTTGCATGAAAATTGATCCCCAACGGCTCCAAACAACCTCCAACGGCTAGAAAGGACCACAACAACATTCCAACACATAAGTACAAGTTCAAGACACTTGAAGAAGGGTTAGAACACCTATCCAAGCAATCAAACACAAGAGAAGAACTTTTCACTCTTTATTTCAATGCTCTTGTAAATATTTTGTTCTTGTGAGCTAAATTTTGTAAACACCTTCCTTGTTCAGAGGTTTTCTTGTTTACATTCTTTTTCTTTTTGTAAAGGGTTTTTGGTTCTATTTTAGCCAATTAAAAAGATAGGGAGTTGTAAAGGTTATCTCTTGATCCTTTAAAAAGAAAGAACAAATTAGTGACTTGTTAGAAAATCCTTAGTGATGAGTTAAGGTAGTGGATGTAGACTTGGTTGAGAAGTCAAACCACTTTAAATCATTGTGTTCATTATTTTATATTTTTCTCTCCTTACTCCCTAAATTCAATTTTATCTTTTAATCCCTTTACACCCTTTCGGTTGTCAATTGAGCCTCTTCACTAAATTTAACAATTGGTATCAAAGTCTAACACATTTAAAAGGTTTAACCACCTTGAGACGTTCCTATAATAAGCTCTACCAATTCCTGACACAATCGAGAAGAAATGGCTTCAACCTCCGGTGCATACTACAATGAAGATTCACAACCGGTCAACAAGCCACCATACTTCAGTGGAGCAAATTATGCATATTAGAAGAATATGATGATGCTCTTTATTCAAGCCGACGATATAGGAGCTTGAAATTCAATCATTAAAGGATAAACCGTTTCAACTAACGAGATGGATGATTGGAGTGATGGAGAGAAGTAGAAGTTCCAACTCAATGCCAAGGCTATGCACATCCTCTTTTGTGCATTAGGCCCGGATGAATACGGAAGAGTCTCATCTTATTTCAATACCAAGGAGATATGAGATAAGATCCAAGTCACTCATGAGGAACCGATGAAGTGAGGAAAACCATGATAAGTCTTCTCAACCATAGCTACAAGAATTTTAAGATGAAATCTGATGAAGATATCAAAGCTATGAAGGATAGATTTTCTGCGATTGTCAACGGTCTAAAAGGATTTGGAGAAATTATCTCCAATGAGAAGTTAGTGATGAAGATTATCTACTCTCTTCAAAAGTCTTGGTAATCGAAAAAGACGTCGATTATCGAAGCTAGAGACCTAAAGTCTCTCACTCTTGACGAGCTAATTGGTTCTCTACTCACCCATGAGTTCATTGTGAAGGAAGAAGAAGATGATGAAGAAAAGAAGGAAAAGAAGAAGGAAGAAAAGAATAAAGAGGTGAGAGTTTCCTTTAAATCCACCAATGAGAGCTATTAAGATTCAAGTGAAGAGGTTGATGAAGACGATGATGAAGAAGAAGAGATGACCAAGATCTTCAAAAAGTTCAAAAGATTCATGTCTTACAAGGAAGTGAAACACGAATCAACCAAGAAGAAGGGTCCCCGGTGTGCTTTAATTTTCAAAGAAAAGAGCATGTCAAGTTTGAATGTCCTCTCCTTAAGAAAAAGGGATCGTCAAAGAAAAAGGCATTTGTGGCAACTTGGAGTGATGAAGATGACTCCAATGATGAAGATGAAGTACCCAACCTATGCCTCATGGCCACTCATGAAGAGCTCAAGATATCTTCTAACTCAAATGATTTAGATTCACATTCTTTTGATGAGTTACAAGATGCTTATAATGAATTTTATTTGGAATTTGAGACCATGAAATCCATATATAAGAAATTGATTTCAAAACTTAAAGTTGAAAATGATTTGGTTTTGAAAGCAAAATTTGATTTTAAAAATCAAAATGAAATTTTGAAAAATGATTTAGAGCTTTCAAAAGTTAAAATAAATGATTTAGAAAAAGAAAATTTTGATTTGAAAGTTAAGATTGAGAGCTTAACAAAAGAAAAAGAATTAATTTCTAAAAACAACTCATTATGTTTGAAAAGGGCAAAATGCTCACATTGCCATTTTTACGGTCATTTAGAACATACTTGTCATTCGAAGAAAGGAAAACGTTTTAAAATTAGACAAGTATGAGTTTCTAAGGGAACAAGGGGCATTGAAACTAACGTTCAAGGATCCAAAGCAATTTGGATACCAAAATCTATTTAAATGTCTTTTGTAGGTGTGTGGGAGCAATGGTGATGAAAATGAAGAAATCAAGATGCTCTAGTCACACTAAAAAAAGAATGGGTAACCTCTAAGCTTAATGCTTTTGATTTTGATTATTTGGTTGCTCATTTTGATTTAAGCATGCATGAGTTTTGATTTTAATGATTTGATTTTTTTTCTCATGTATGTTAAAAAGATGTTATGATGAACATTTTAAAGTTTTAATGATTTTTCATAATTTTTAGTCCATCATAATGAATTTTGGTCAAAATTGATTTTCAATGCAAATGATATCTCTCTAACAATTGATATCAACCTTTCAAGTGCTTTGATTTTACAAATTTTAAAATTTTTGACCTAAAATTAAATGTTTATGCACGTGTTTTAAAATGTTAAAGACATCTCTTTAATAATTGATATCAAATTCTTCAAATGCATAACATTTTTGAAAAGCTTTATGCATATTACTTAATTTTAATTATTGGTATTGAATAAAATATTTTAGACTTGGATATATCGTATTTCATGAGATACTAACATTTTTGTTAATCTTTGTTGAAATTCAATTTGTTTAAGTGTCAAGATTTTAAAGCTAAATTTGTTTGGAATGCACTTTTTTAGGGGGAGCTTTGATTTTTCAAATGCATTTTAATGTAAAAATTATCATTTACTCTCCAATGTTATGCTTGAACTTTAAAGTTGAATTTTTTTATTTAACAAAAAGGGGGATAAATATTGGTTTGAAAAATTCAATTTCTTAATGAAAAATGGGGAGCTGAACATTTTCACATATTTTCCAACAATTGGTACATTTTTCATTAAACATTTTAATAAGGGGGAGTTTTGCCAAAAACAAATTTTTAAATGTTTTGTTATATCAAAAAAGGGGGAGATTGTTAAACTATATTTTGATATAATAATTTAAGGCAAAATGTTTTTGGACTTGAATTGAATTTATTCAAAGTTTTCAAAAATAATTCAAAGTCCTTAAAAGTTTGAAATTGAGCACAAAACAATTTTTTTTGTACAAGTAGTACCGATATTGTTCTTACAGTATCGATACCAATTGAACAAGTACCAATACTGTTCATATGGTACCGATACCAAAGGTAAGGGAATTATCAATACACACTAGGTAGTACCAATACTACCAGGTTTGCTCAAATTTCAGAATGCAAATATGGTACCGATACCCAAAGGGGTACTGATACTACTATGTATTGTAGTATCGATACCATTGCCATAGTATCGATACCATCAGGCCCCAATGGCTAGTAACGACTAGTTGATTTAAATATTAACAAAGGTAGTACCGATACTTCCTTTAGGAGTACCGATACCCCTTGGTCTGGGCAACTTTATTTTGCACGAAAATTGATCCCCAATGGCTCCAAACAACCTCCAACGGCTAGAAACAGCCACAACAACATTCCAGCACATAAATACAAGTTCAAGACACTTGAAGAAGGGTTAGAACACCTATCCAAGCAATCAAACACAAGAGAAGAACTTTTTACTCTTTATTTCAATTCTCTTGTAAATATTTTATTCTTCTGAGCTAAATTTTGTAAACACATTCCTTTTTAGAGGCTTTCTTGTTTACATTCTTTTTCCTTTTGTAAAGGGTTTTTGGTTATATCTTAGCCAATTGAAAAGATAGGGAGTTGTAAAGGTTATCCCTTGATCCTTTAAAAAGAAAGAACAAATTAGTGAATTTGTTAAAAAATCCTTAGTGAGGAGCTAAGGTAGTGGATGTAGACTTGGTTGAGAAGTCAAACCACTTTAAATCCTTGTGTTCATTATTTTATATTTTTTCTCTTTACTCCCTAAATTCAATTTTATCTTTTAAACCCCTTTACACCCTTTTGATTATTAATTGAGCCTCTTCACTAAATCTAACAAATCCGATTGTCTCGTGGATCTACCCACTTCCTCTGCTTCTATTTGAGGCTGCCACCGATCTTTCAGACTGTGCCGAATTATTCCGAGCTTTCTTAGGGCAATTTCAGGCAAAGTGACCAGTATCGCCATATTGAAAACAAGCTCCATTGATAAATCTACATACTCCACGGTATAATTTTCCACAGGTTTGACATAGAGTTGAAGGAATTCCTATTTTTTCCCCATATGTAAACTCTGCTTTGCAGCTAATGTCTCCTTCTGAGCTCTTTCAATAGCTTTGGCTCGGTTTATGACTTCTTGTAAACACAACAAGTTCAAATCTAACAATCATCTCTTTTAACTTTGGTCTTAAACCCTCTATAAACCAATCACGTTTTTCTTTATCATTTGGAACTACTTCAGTAGCAAAACGACTCAACTTGTTGTACTCAGCCTCAAACTCATGTACAACTCGATCACCTTGCTTCATATTAAGGAACTTTAACAGCATTGCCCGTCTGAACTGTTCACCCACATACTTGTTCTTGAATTCTTGCAAGAAGAATTGCCAGGTCACTTGTTCCGGGGGTGCATACATTGTAGTATTTGACCACCATACTCGAGCTGATCCTCTAAGTAAAAATACAACTCCTCCCAACTTTTTCGGATATGAGCAATAAATACTTTCGAGCATTATTATAACATCATTTAACCACAGATCGACCTCCATAGGACCCTCACCCTCTTCTCCTCTGGAGCTCCCAAGCTCTTCAGCTCTTTTGGGATCAATATTCTTGGTGCTGGAGGAGTAGGGGAGGTTGAAATCGATTCAGTATGGCATAAAGGGCTCGCATGAATGTTCCAAACTCAGGCACCGAAATCCCTTGAGCTGCAGGTGCACTTGCATTTTCAAAGGGGAGAAGTTGTGCACTATTATCCTCACAACTTTCACTACCCGTTTCTTCTTGCATTTCTTATTCCACCGCTCTTCGTGAGTTAGAGGATTCTGATATCTATTAAAATATACATAATAATAACAATACAATTAGTAAGGCGTGTCATTAATCAACTTCTAATGACACCATATCAGTAACATTAACAATTTAATGGCATGTAATCCTTTTTCAATTTTAAAATAGAAATGATTTCAGCTGAGAATCGACTAAACCTGTAGCTCTGATACCAATAAATATAACACCCATATCCCATATACCTTTCCCTATACGAAATACAGATGTCACACCAATTTAAAAAACATTTACTCATTTGAAAACCCATAAAAGTTTTGTTTAAATATTAAATCCAACGGAGTTTACACAAAAATTAAATATTCATTGAAAACAAATTACACAATATTTTGTTAAGTTTAATTACATGACAAATAAGTTTCAAAGTGATTACTATTGTCCTAATGTTACTGACGAGTCAACCTTAATTGATGATATCTACTGTTGCGGTTGTACTCCTTACTTGATTATCCTTCGCTTTTACCTACGCGTGGAAGCAACACAAGTTAAATATTTACTTAGTGAGACATAATATTGTAAAATAACCATTTTGTAAACATAAGTATGTCATATAATTTAGTTCACACTAAATTATATATTCTTTAAGAATTCTATAATCCTCCTCAATTAAACAACATTTCATTCTCAGTTATCATAATTATTTTAGTATGACTATCATACCTATTTTTCTTTGTCTCTTTAACTCTTTAGCCATTATTCTTTATTTTTATTTATAGTATCCATTCATACTTATAATACAACATTATGCATTTCAATTATGGCATCCTTTCATGCCAATAATGCACCCATATGCATTTCAATTTTGGCATCCTTTCATGCCAACAATGCACCCATATGCATTTCAATTATGACATACTTTGATGCCAATAATGCACCCATATGCACTTCAATTATGGCATCCTTTCATGCCAATAATGCACCCATATGCATTTCAATTATGGGATCCTTTCATGCCAACAATGTACCCATATGCATTTCAATTATTACATCCTTTCATGCCAATAATGCACCCATATGCATTTCAATTACGGCATCCCTTCATACCAACAATGCACCCATATGCATTTCAATTATTCATTCGTTTTAGAGCATTTCATACTCTCAAACTCATTCACAATATCCTTTCTATACAAGAAATGAAAATATATTAACTATTGTAAAATATACATTAAATTAAAACATTCTAACTTGACTAATTGCGAATCATCTTCATCTTGATTACATACAATAAATGTACTCACCTGGTAATCCCCGGTAATAAGGTGTAGAGACGTCTGGCTAATCAGAAACTTTATCTTTCCCCCTTTTCTTGTTAGATTCAGGAGCTTGGTTACGATCTACACAAGTATCCATTATGTACACATAACATACCAATATTAGTATACTCCTTAACATTATACTTTAATAATATTCAAAATATCATTATTTCAATTTCTATAACAATTTCAACCTATTTTTCCATTTTAAGCTCAATAGTATCGATACTACTACCCTAGTACCGATACCCCCTTTCAGTATTGATACCATTTCTATATTCTATATTGTCTGGTATCGATATTTTTCTCTCAGTATCGATACCACTATACTATGGTACTGATACTCCTTTTCAGTATCGATACCATTTGGACATTCTGGATCCATGGTATAGATACTTCCTTTTGTTAGTATCAATACCCCATCAGTATCGATACCACTTGTATCAGTACCGATATTCTTTATCCAATTTCTACCTATTTACACCTATAGTATCGGTATTGTTCTATCAGTACCGATACCATTTCCCATATTTACCATTTTAATCTCGATTTTCACTAATTTTCCCCTCTAATCTTATACTTTTACCTCTAACAATACTATTTAACTCCTCTTTACTTAACCCAACTAACTTTACTTCATTTTGCCACCTTTAACAACTAACATCTTCATTGAACATCTCAACTCAAGAATCATACCATTTTTCTAAACATGTTTTTAATCATATCTCATGCTTCTAATACCTTGTTCAATCCTTTAACAAGTCAATTTTACTAATAAACTCAATAAAAACACATATATCAAGATATCATTCAAAAACCCATTTCCTTAAATCTCCTATAAAACATCCACCACTTAGTTTTAACATTCTTTAATCCTTCCTTAACTTTACATATCACTTAATGTTAGTAAAGCAACCCATATTTTAAAGGAAGAACTAACTAATGAAAGTTTACCTTATGCTAGAAAGGAGAGAACTATCCACATGAGTGAAGAAGAAGAAGAAGAAGAAGAAGAAGAGAAATGGCTAACTTTCCTCTTTTCCCCATTAAAATCCCTAATAAAAGAATACGGTAAAAATTCATTTTCCTTCTTAAAAGACCAAAGTGCCCTCTTAATTTATCTATTGTTACAAATTAGTCTAAACACTATTCCAAATCATTTCCTCATCTTTTACCACTTATTTAATAAATCTTAATTTTTTAATTTTTTTTCAATTAAGTCCCTAACCTGATATTTGGGGTATTACATAACGAAATAAAAGGACCCATATAATCGATTTCCCAAACATAAAACATTTCATAAACTTATACATAATTAAGAGGTATTTCATTCACACAACTTAAATTACCTGTATGTTGACATCTTTCACAAGTTTTACAAATAGATATGAGTTCTGAAAGATGTTAGCCAAAAGAAACCGCATTCAAGAATTTTATTGGTTCTATTTTGGTCCAAAATGACCACCGCAAGAGTAAGAATGACAAAATTATAAAATTGAATTTTCCTCATTTTCGGCAATACATCGTCAAATTACCTTATCTGAGCAGTGCTTCCATAAATAAGGATCATCCTAAATATAGTATCGAGATTCACACTTAATTGATTGATTTCAGGTTTTGGTAAATCTAATAGTAACTTACCTGTGGCTAAATAATTGACCATATGCGCAAACCATGGAGTTATGCTTTGCGCTACCATCATATTCTCTTCAGGAAATTCTTTTAAAAGTGGTGGATCGATTTTTGAAAGGGGAATTCGACTCAAGTGGTCCACTACCAGATTTTCGCATCCTTTTTTGTATTTGATTTCTAAGTTAAACTCTTGTAAAAGAAAGATCCATAAGATAAGCCTCGATTTTGCCTTCTTTCTTCTCATTAAATATCTTAAAGTTGTATGATCGGAATAAATAGTAATTTTAGTGCCAAGCAAATAAGATCTAAATTTTTCTAAAGCAAAAATTATAGAAAAAAGTTATTTTTCTGTAGTTAAATAATTTTTCTGGTCGAGTCCAAAGTTCGGGATACATAATCTATGACATGTGGTTATTTGACTATTTTTTAGCCGAGAATGGCTCCAACGCTAGTATCCGATGCGTCACACATAAGTTCAAAGTGGTAATTCCAATCCGGTAGTTGAACAATTGGAGCTGAAATAAGCTTTTCCTTTAATGAATCAAAAGACTCCTTGCATTTTGAATCAAAATTGAAGTCTTGATCTTTTTGGAGACGATTGCATAAAGGTCGTGTTATCTTCGAAAAGTCTTTAATAAACTTGACGTAAAATGTTGCATGGCCAATAAAAGAACAAAATTTCCTTCACAGTTGTGGGGTAAGGATCTGAGCGTATAATATCTGTTTTAGGTTTATCAACTGCAATCCCTTTTGAGGAAATAAAATGACCTAAAATTAACCCTTTATCAACCATAAAATGACATTTTTCATAGTTTAAAACAAGGTTATACTCTAAGCATCTTTTAAGCACATTAGTTAAATTATCAAGACATTCATTAAAAGAATACCATAAACCATGAAGTCATCCATAAAGACTTCGTTGCCCTTCTCCACATAGTCAGAAGATATACTCAACATGTATCTTTGGAAGGTTCTGACGAGTTATAAAGACCAAAGGGCATTCGTCTATATGCAAATGTACCAAAGGAACAAGTAAAAGTCATTTTTTTATTCTCAGATACTATTGGGATTTGGAAAAAACCTGAAAAACCATTAAGACAACAATAATGAGTTTTCCCAGCTAATCTTTTAATTGTTTGGTCTATAAAGGGAAGAGGAAAATGATCTTTTCGAGTAAGAGAGTTCAACTTCCTGTAATCGATGTAGACTCACCATCCATTTTGAACTATTGTTAACACTAATTCCCCTTCTTAATTTTCGACCACTGTGACTCCTATTTTCTTGGCAACCACATGAATCGGACTTACCTAATTACTATATGATATCGGATAGATTATGTCAGCATCAAGGAGTATCTGATTTTTCTTCTTTACTACTTCCATCATTGGTGGATTTAATCAGCGTTTTCCTTCTCGTGATGCCTTTTCTCCTTCTTCAATTTTGATCTTGTGCATGCAAGTCGAGGGACTTAATCCTTTAATGTCAGTAATGGTCCATCATATGGCTTCTTTGTGCGTACGCAACGTCGTTACCAAAGCTTCCTCATTTTCTTCGGATAATTTACTTGAGTTGATCACCGGTAAGGTTCTATTTTCACCTAAAAAGGCATATTTCAAGTGTTTCGGTAACTGCTTTAATTCTACCTCAGGTGCCTGCAAAATAGAAGGTAAAATTTTAGATTTAGAGGAAGGTAAAAATAAATCAGAATTGACTGAAAAATATTTTCAAATTCCCTTTTTTCCTATTTGTGGCAAATTTCAAGATAAGAAAAGTTAGACTCAATATATTCATTAATTAAAGGATCTAAAATATCAATAGAATTAATTATTTCAACTCGATCTGGGTATTTCATTGCTTTGTAAACATCAAATTCAACGATCTCACCATCAAATTCCATTGTCATTATACCACTTCTAACATCGATCTTTGTATGTGCAGTGCTTAGGAAAGGTCAGCCTAAAGTACTTTGGAATAAAAATCTAACCTATCATGTTCCATGTCAATGCCATAGAAATCTGTAGAAAAAAATAATACAGCAACCTTTACCAAGACATTTTCCATCACCCCCACTAGATAGATCACAGACCGATCAACCAACTGTATGGTTATTTATGTTTCCTTCAAAGGCTCGTTAGTAATCATTTTATAAACAGAAAATGTCATAACGTTGATTGAAGCCCTTAAGTCACACATTACACGTTTAATTTTAAAATTACCTATTTTACAAGGTATGGCGAACATACCTTGATCCTTCATCTTTGGCGAGAGCTTTCATTAAAAAATTGCAAAAACATGCTCTCCCAAATTTAACTTTTCATGCCCCATTAATTTCCTCTTTTTAGTGCAAAGTTATTTTAAAAATTGAGCATACCTTGGTACTTATCGAATTACTTCAAGAAGAGGTATGTTAACTTAAACTTTTTAGAACACCTCTAAGGTCTCCCTTACTTCAACTCTTTTATCACGCTTTATCAACCTTTATGGAAAGGGTGATGGCATGATTTCATGAGGAGAAGGAGGAGGATATGTTGTAAACATACCTTGTATTTTTGGAGGTGGCATTTCTTCTTATTTTTCGGTATGTGCGATTTTTTTCTTCTGGAATTTCGATTGAGATGAGTGTTCCACTTCGGAGTGTGATGGCACTAACATTCTCTCTCGGATTTAAATCCGTTTGAGAAGGTAGTCTTCATTGTGATTCTAATTTCCCCATAGATTGAGCCAGACGGCTTACTTGTTTATCCAACTCTTGAAGATGTGTTTCGGTTCGGCTTTGGAATTTTTCCTGGGATGTAACCAGCTTTTCTTGGGAAATTGCTAACTTTTCCATGATTTCATCCAATGATGTCTTTTGCGTTTATTGTTGAGAAGGAGGTCTTGGCTGAAAAGTTGGCCTTTGATTTGGCGCATAGATGAGATTTGGGTGGTCTCGCCATCCCAAATTATAATTATTACTATATGAGTTGTATGGTCTATGTGGAGGACCTGGAAAGTTTCCTATGTCATTGATTTCTGCATTTCCTCCTTCTTGTATCATCAGGCAACAGTCCATCGGATGGTCCAGCTTCGTGTATATACCACATGCTCTTGTTACCTCAGATTTTCCTGCAACAAGTGAATTAACTATTTCAGTTAATTTATTTTCAATGGAAAATGTACTTATCTCGTGAACCCCGTCGGCTGGGTTCACTTGAAAACTGTTGAGAGTTGGCTGCCATGGTTGAAATTAATTATCTTACTGTTGTTGGGGTCATGTTGACTAATGCTCCTCCGTTGGCGGCATCTACCATTTTCATTTCCATTGGTAAAAGACCTTATAAAAGTGTTGAAGTAACGTTTGCTCACTTAATCTATGTTGCGGACAACGTGCGTAAAGCTTTTTAAATTGTTCCCAATAGTCATAAAGACTTTCTTCGCTCTTTTTCTGAATGGAAAAAATTCTTCTTCGTAACTCACTTGCTTTACCCGCTAGGAAGAACCTGTCAAGAAAATTTTGACTCATGTCAGCCCATGAATTAACTGAATTCAGAGGTAAATAAAATAACCAATCTTTAGCCAAGTCGACCAAAGAGATTATAGGAAACGAAAAAAAAATTAAAGAAAATAAATAAATAGTAAATTGAAATTAATTCTTAAATTTTAACTAGGGACAAAGTATAATTGTTTTTTACAACCAAACTCACTAAAAAACCAGAGATTATGGGTTCGATCCAAGTAGAGTCGCCAAGCTGTCATGACGAATTTTTTGCTAGGTGAGGATTTATGGAGTCGTGTATTTAACGGAAAATAAAAATGCTTGGAAAAGGTTAGAGTCACTATCGACCGGTAGGTCGAAAACCCAAGAAATCATCATTTTAAATAATTTAAATAAAATTATTTAAAAAGACACGAGTGGTCTACGTTTTGAGAGATTATGGGTCTATGAGTCAATTATGCTCGGGGAAGGATTAGCACCCCCGCAGCGCCTGAAATCAATACTTTCAATTATACTGTTGTCCCTATTATTAAAAATTTAAGAATTTGAATTTATAATCCTTAAAATATTTTAAAAGAATTTTAGACAAAAATATTATTATTATTTCTAATTAAAGAAAATAAAGTAACTCCCTAGTTGTGTTGAGAGAATTATTTCTTATGTTTTAACCAGAATATTAGAAGATTATTCAGTTTCTAGGTAATTTAAAAACGTCTATTATTATTTCTAATTAATGAAGAAAATAACTCCCTAGTTATGTAAAGCAAATTATTTCTTATGTTTTAATTGAAATAATATTGGCATTTTCTATATTTTTAGAAAATTAGGAATAAAATGACACAATTTGTTTATTTTTAATTAACAAAGAAAGTATCTCCCTAGTTGTGTTTAGGGAATCATTTCTTATAATTGAATTAAAAATGTTTAAAAGAATTCCATTTAGAGTTTTGATAAAAAAAATAATAATAACCCCAACAAAAAAACTAAGAATTGAAAATTAGTACCCAAATTCAATAAATAAACACATTCATAAGAAAACTAAAATGAATTAGGACTAAATCGAATTAAAACAAAAATTTAAAGCTCATGAATTACAATTTGATGGTGACCAAAATAAAAGAAATGAAATTCCACAACCTCCAACCAAAACACGCTGATAATGGTGGTCTTATGAAGCAATTTCCCCAAAATTTATTTCTAATATAAAAGCCCAAAATTTATTTTCACCCAAATTTTTTTCTCCCCTCCAAAAACTCTCTCAATCGAAAATCTCTCTCTCCCATGTTCATCCCATGTTCTTCTTTGTTTATCCTATATTCAACCTTGTTCATCCAAAAAGCCTCATTTGATCCAACAAAAACACCTAAATACTTTCAAAACATGTTTCTTTAATATCAAACACCCAAAAACCTCACGAACACAAACTTGTTCATCTCATTTTTACACTTTGATCTGAAACAAACACCAAAATAAAATCAAAACTTGTTCTTCAAGATCTAGAATAAACAAACTTCTTCATCTTTCCTAATTCAAAACCTAAGAACCCAAGAACATATCCCAACAAACCTAATGTTCATCATCTACCCAAACATAAATCTAAGCCTTGGTTCATGAAAACCAAACCCAAGCTCCTCCCACCTAGGCTACCCGAAACTGAAAACCACCATGCTCTAGCTGTCCACCGTCAGCTACAGGCCACTACGACCGACGACCACTGACGTCGGTCACCAAATTACGACGACCGTCCTTTTACTCAAACTAAATAAAGGACCAAAGCAACAACTAAAGCTCACATTCAATGCAAGCCTTCAAGCAAATCCTCAACTCCCGATGATAATCCGATGAGACTTCGACGAGGGTATATTCTTAACTTTTCACTTATTTTTCCTCCTTTATTTGAGTGTAGTTGATGTTTTCTAATCCGTTTCGATTATGGTGTGATTAATGGTCATTTATACTAAAAATGGCTCAGGTTTACTATTAATCCCGCTCAAATTTTGTTATAAATGATTCTTTCAACAAACTTCATTTTTAGATGCTAGAAGCTTTATTCAAGCTTTAATGATTTTTGTGATTTTTTATGATTTTTCCAATTTGAAAGTTTGACAGTCAGTGAGATGTGCTAGGAGAACAGTAACACGTGAACTATACGCGTCGATGACGTGCTAATGAGACTCTGGCAACACTCTAGTGCTGATGTGGTGCTTCATTTTCCCTTAGATCTATATTTAATCAATTGTCCACACTAGTTTGTGTTTCTTTCACTTGGATTGCCAACTTGGCACCTTGAAAACACAAACTCTCATTTAATGCATCAAATAAATGAATGGGCCCACTATACATCTTCCCAAGGCATGAAAAGTTAAAAATTTTCCCCAAAACCAAAGCAATGGGAGGTAAACAAGGGGCAAATATAGGGCTTCCAACATTTTATCACATATTGGGCTTGTATATTTTTGGGCTTTATTTTGAAAAACTTGACTTGTAAATTGGACTTGTATTTATAAATGGACTCTACTTATCTAATATATTGGGCTACATATCATTTATTTATTTTGTGAAAATAAAGGCCTATCTATTATTTATTTAATACACTAATCATATTTGAAAATCCAAATATTAATACCATATCATATACCCAAAACTAATTATACCAACATTAGAACTACCATGTAACAAAATTAAAATAAAACCATATACTATATTAAAACCATACACTAATATAATATATAATTAAAAAACATTAAAACTATACATTAAAAACTTTGACATTAAAACTATATATATTATACAATATCATATTAAAACTATATTATATTTTTAAAACTACTAAATTATTTATAAAACTATAAACTATATTTTCATTACAAAAACTATAAACTATATTTTTATTACAAAAAGTATACTAATATTATTTATATAACTATACGATAAAAATATATTTAATAATATCCCATTAAAACGTCACCACCCGAATAAAATGGGTGATGACGAAAATGTAATTAGTTTTGATTGAGCATCAAAAGAATTTTAGAGAATCCTTTATATTTGTATGCATGGTTAGAATGGATTCTAACTTATGTCTTTGATTCTAGTTTGTATTTGTGTTATTGTAGAAACTTTGATTTGCGACGAGCCAGTGACGGAGTTACTAGGATAAGAAGTGACTCCTGAATGTTATGTGACTTTATGATTCATGCATATAGGTCCATTTTGTATGTAGAATCTAATGAAATAAGTGAATAAGCAAAAGATACAGAATAATGAAATTTACCAAGATTTTATGATATTGACAGTAACTTTGGAAAATCGCCATAAATTCTATAAAATGTGATTCTTATACCGTTGGATTTGTATGTCAATTTATTTTTGTGTAAAACAAACAAAAAAATGATTCTGAACTTTATGTTAGAAGCTATGAATTTTTAATTGATGATAGGTTAGAAACTGGACCAACAGATTCTGCTCAAAACAGATTTTGTACGCTAGATTAGAAAATTTACCATAATTGTATATGTTGAACTAGAAAGATTAATTTATATGGTTGGATTCTTATTCAAGTCTAGTTTCTAATGGTATAAACGGAATAAATTTTAAGTATGTAGTTTAATACAAAATATTAATTCTTTAAGGGTAGCGCAAACTGCTAGAATAGGAAATTGTGATAAGTCATGCATTTTAAGTTATTTTTAGGTTATATGTTATTTTAAATGTTCGAATTGACCCCACTTTATTATATTGCTATGATGATTATGATATTAATCATATAATTGATATGATGCTTATATGTTGAAAAGAAAAGTGATTAATGATGTTTTTATAATATATTCATGTTATATGAAAATGAAATATTACGGGTATGAACTGCCTAATGCACTGATATATGATAATTGATCTATAAGTATAGAATGATACGTCCAATGAACGAAAGCTATATGACTTTGATAAAAATACCTATTGTATGTACATTGAGATTGTTTGGTATAATTGGCATGCACATAATAAGTGAATTTGATAATGTTGTGCATTATGCCATATAGGTGGAGTATCATTAGCTGCTTGATGCACATGGTAAGTGAACTTGGAACTATGGTATTCCCGATTATCATACATGACATTATGTTCTACAACACTTGTACATCTGTCTGCCACTTAAAGTGCAATATATGTGGATACTAGTGACTCACGTACCATGCATTCTTATTTATCATACATTGGGCTATGGTTTATATGAAAAGTGAAAAAATACATGTTATATGATTTGAGTGACAACAAATATTTTACTTAGTACTTTGATTTGGCATTGTATTACTTATGTATGAGAAATGATGTTTTACATATTATATGATGAAAGAATGACTTTAATAAGTTAGTTTTATATGTTCATTGAAAGTAAATCTTTCATCAAATACTTTGATTTGGCATAAAATGCTTTATCTCTAAATTGTTGATTTATAAGTTATCTAATAAGGCAAAATTTTTGACAAGTCTATTTAAATGTTTATACGTTATTATATGATATTTACAGGATATTTTATATTGCTACATACCTTATTTTATTTATGATAATGCCTCACTAAGTGTATACTTAGCATGTGATGATTTTCATGTGTAGGAAAAGAAGATCGAGTGAAGTAAGTAGCTTAGCCTGGAATCACTTATCAAGATTATACACTAGTAACAATAATGACATCCTACTATTGATTTAATTTTCTATTTGGCATGTATATGTGAACAAGTATTAGTATGTTTATATATGGCTAGGCTTGATTGGGTCAGGAATGTTTTGATATGTCTAAACGTTTACATGGTTTATTATAGTTTATATGAGTGAACTTTAGTAAGTAATATATGGTTATGAACATGGACTTTGGTTTTATATTTTGATAAGGTTATATTTTAATAGAATAACGATACATTTTTCTTTATGTAGTTTTTAGTCAGTTTCACTTAAAATAGATAAAATACGGAACTGTTTTATTGTTGCCTAAAATCGAACTTGATTTGAATGTTAAAATATTATATTTTGATTTTAAGTTGTTAAATATTTTTTCATGTTTGATTTTAAAATTGATGATTTTACAAGGAATAAAATTTTACCGATTTTTAATAAGAAATGTTTTAAATATTTGATGTGACATCTCTGACTTGTATTCGATGATGAATACGAAAAAAGTGTGTTACACTACCCGAGGCTCTGAACTGGCCACAATTCGAGCAGTGCCTCTACTATGATATCCGAAAGAAAAAATCCTACCTCTTGAGGGTCCTCGGCCTCTCTGAACTATTTGAACCAACCTTAGATTCGGTGATAGGGTCACACTTTGAGCATCTAGACAATCCTGAACAAAATGGTCTAGCGAGCCACAGCCAAAACACCTCTAGTCCACAAATAGAAAGCTCCAGGGTACATCTTCCTATAGGTATGCCAGGTTGGATACGACATCCTCACAGATACGATGGCACTCGCCACTAACGTTTTCGACAAGGGTCCCCTACGGGGCCCTATCTACCCCCGTGATCTGCGCTCTGAGTCGGCTTCCCTGATTTGCTAGTTGGGGTCCTTCACGAACCCTATGAATCTTTCTCCCTCTTGGACGGTGCCTGGTTGGGTCTCAAAGGCTCTTTCGTGCTGTTATACCCCAAAATTTCATCTAGTGACCAAAATGTAAATTTTCAAAGTTTAGTGGCCAAAGCATAAACTTGGGAAAAGTTTAGGGATCAAAGTGTAATTTTAAAAAGTTATGTATTTTGGTCCCGTAAATTAATAGTTTATCCCCAAGAATGACATTTTAGTGGGAATCATATTTTCATACGAATTTTGTACTAAAAACTATAAAGCGATAAAGTACAAGAAAAATCTGGATAATCGAATAGAATCGGATTTTTGAGATATTTTGAAGGATGATAAGGAAAGGTCAAGAATGTCATTTCCATATCTTAATTTGGAAGGATTAAATGTGGATCATTGGATTTATGAAAAATTTTCCATGTTGAATATGAACTGTTGGATTTAAGTGACTAGATTGTAATTTTTGGAAAAGTACAAGGGTAAACTTGGAAGATGAGAAATTTTTTGTTCATGATGATATAAGGGATGATGGAATCATGGTAATTTAGTAATTATCATGAAATACAAGGGTAAATTGGTAAAGATATTTAAATTTTAAGGGTAAATTGATAATTTACCATCTAATGAATTTTTAATTCCTTTATTTATTAAAGAAAGATGAAGAAAAATCAAGAGATTTCTTCATCTTCATCCTCTCATTTCCGTGAGCTATATCTAAGGTAAGGAGAAACTTGCTTTTTGATTTTTAAGCTAATTTCTTAGGAATTTATATGAATATCTGAAATAGAAAATTGTTCTACATGAAATTATCTATCATTTGGTACCATTATTTCATGTTTTCCATGCTTAGAACACTGAATTCTTGAATTTGATGGATGAAGGGGATGTTAAGTTTTGATGAACTAAGGCTTGATTTTGGTGTAGTTGATGTTGGAGAATCATTTTCATGCTTGTATGATGATTGAAACTACTTGGAAATTCATATACTAATATTCGGCCTAGTTAGGATTTTATAAAGAGTGGTTGTTTGAATTGAAACTGATATGGGATTGATTATAGATGATTGAAAATGATGTTTGGAAGTTGAAAAACAAGCCTAAAGTGACCTTTATTATTCGTCCATGGTGAATAAATTAGGGAAAATATGTAAAAAATTCATTAAGGTTAGAATTTATGAATGAAAGATTTTGCAAGCTTTAGAAAGTTATTTGTACCAATTTGGAAGTTTGTTAAAGTTTAAGGACACTTTTTGCAAGTTTTGGGAATTATGAGACATTGAAGTGAAAATTTTCAATTATCAATATTCAATGTTGAAATTTAATATTTGGGTACTGAATTTTAAGTTAGCATGTTGATATAAGATCATATTGCAAATTTGGAAAACTGTGATGATTGAATTCGAATGGATTAAGAAATAAGGGATTGAATTACAATTATGCAAATGTGAAGGTATTGAATTGATTATATTTTTATAATTCTGGAATGTTTAGGGATTGATTTGAATAAGTAAAAATGATGAAGGACCAAGATGCAATGTTGTAAGAGTTATTGAAGAAATTATGGATGCAAAGTAATGAAAACTATAGATTTTTTAATATGGAAGTAAGTTTGAAAAATCACTAGAATTCTATAAAAATGATTAGGAAGTGATATTCATACCGGTTTGTTCGTATGTCAATATAGTTTTGTTTAAAATAAATGGGGATCGATTTCAAATTGTATAGTAAAAGATGTGAATTTTTATAGATGATAGGTAAGAAAACAGGACAGCATATCTTGCTCAAAACATATTCTGGAAATTGGATTAGAAAATTCACTATAAATTGTACAAGTTGAATTAGAAGAATTAATTTATATGGTTAGATTAGTATTCAAGTCTAGTTTCAAACGGAAGAAGCGAAATTAATTTTTAGTGTGTATATCAATACAGAATAATTATTCTTTTGAGGTAGTGCAAGTTGTCAGAATATGGAAATTTTGGAATTAAAGTGGAAATGAATTGGAAGTGAAGAGTAATGTTTAAATGTTTGTTTAGAATGCTTGAGTATTTTTTGGATGCTTGGAATTGGATATAAAAGAAAATGAACCATTTTAAATAAATTGGAAATATTGAGAAGAATTCTAAAAGAATTTATTTTAATGGTTAGATGGTAGAATTTGAAAGGATTAGTTGAGTTACGAGTTGACATCAATGTTAAGAGGATTGAAGTTATATTTTAAGGATTATGGTTAGCATTGCCATTTTGAAATAGGTTTAGCATCGAATAAGTATCAATAGAATTTTTATGAATTTTACTACTATATTGTGCCTATGTTAGTAAACTAATATATGATTTGAAATGTATGTGATGTATGAATGATGAACATGAAGATTGAGATCAAAGAAAGCTTCAAGCTAAAGAAAAAAATTCAATAGTGAATCTTGAATCACTAAGTAAGGTTACTATTGAGGCATTACCAGGTGAGTGCATTCTTACTATATTTTTATATATATAATAGGAGGAAGACTTGCGATGAGTCAACCTCGAATGTTTTGAAAGAAAAATGTTTTAAATTTTATTATGATATACTTTTATAATGCTTTGTTAAATAATTTTTGAATGATTTGGCTTAGTATGAGTCAATCTTGAAAGTTTGATAATGAAATATGATTTGATTTATATTATTATATTTTCTTAATATTTTATTGAATAATTTAAGATATGAACTGTCCAATGAATATTTATATGATATTTTGATATATTCGTGTTTATAAAACTTTGACAGGTGAATGATATATGGATTTAAATATAAGGCCCATTGTATGTGCATTGAGAGTAAGTGATACAATTGGCATGCCAAGAGTTCGAGTGATTATTGATTGATCTTACATGGTACATTCGTGTACATTCTACATGGGACTTTATGTGCAATTCTACGTGGCATTTTATGTGCAATTCTACGCAACATTATTTGTGCATTCAGGAAATTCATGATGTTGACCATTATGATATTCCTGATTCATACAGTGATGTTGTGTTACAATACCTGTATATTCTACGTGGCACTTTAAGTGCATATTATCTACGATGCAGTTTCAACTGCATATTTGTACATACTCAAATATGAGTATCATGCATTCTCATACATCATACATTGGGTTGTGAATTGAATTGAAAGTGAAACGTACATGTTTGATACATTTTATTAAAAGTAAAGTTTTATATGATAATTTTATATTATGTTATATGTATTGTATTTTTCTATACATGTTTTATTTATTATTCTTATTTTATTATCGTTAGTATTATAATGCATCATTAAACGTATACTTAGCGTATGATGATTTTCACGCGTAGGTAAAAGTAAACATACAGAGTAAGGAAGTTGGCCAGCATCAACTTTTGAGGAATCAGATCTGCCCCATATTCAGTATGGCATATTTTGAGTATTAATAAAACTAGTTGGCATGAATATTACATGGTTGTGATAATTAGAACTCGTAATATTTTTATTTGGTTTTAAACGAATGATATTGCTTAATAGTATTTATGAATAATAATTAATGTTACTTATGATCGATAGTTAATTATCTAGTATTTTAGTGAAAATAAATTTCAATGCTACCGGAATAAAATATTTTATGATTCTTTGATAAAATTGAATGAATTTAGAAAGGAACAAAATTTTATCGATTTTCGAAAAAAGACTGATTTGTAAATTCTATGTGACATCCTAAACTCGTATGTGGTGACATATACGGGAAATGGGTGTTACACGTCCTTTGACTCTGCCCTGATACATCAAATGAAACTTTGAACCACATCGACAAACCTTCTCGATCATCTTCGCCTGACGAGTCAACTCGGCGAAGATCCTAGGTGGGTCAACAGTAAAGTGGGTAAGAATACAGAGGTGGAGGCCATCCTTGAACCTCATGAGATGATGATACTCAGATGCCACTAACTCTGGTGCGTACCTACTCAACCTAAGGAACTCTCTCTCGTACTCCATCACTAATTTGTCTCTCTGGGTCAAATAGAGGAATTGATCTCTCAAGTCGTTGGTGTGAGCCTCCTTATTGTACTTCTATCAAAACTCAAAAAACAAGTGTTACCACCCTATTTCTCGGGCTCCATGGATAACTCATTGGTCTCCCACCAGTCTATAGTGTCACCCTTCAACAAGGCATTGACGCGCACTCCAAATTACCCTTGGGGATCAAGTGCAATGTTTGAGCATATGAAGAGTCTCTCTAAGACACTGGTCCTCAGCGATAAGGTCTTCATCCCCATAACCAAGGAAGTCTTGTGTCAGTGAAGTCTCTCGACTAGGGACTCCTGATGAGTTACTACTAGAGGATTTGGCTGAGCATGCGGGGTACGTGGTACAATTAGAGTCCTAAGGAAAGCCCACATTATATGTCTCAAGTTCGTAGTTAGATCCTAAAAAAAGGTCACCTCGTTGACCTTAATGTCTCCGGAATGAAGTCATCGTCGATGTCTCCCACTAAGGAGGCACGAATCTACTCTCTACCCTTGTGACTAGGGGTTGTACTATTGTTCGTAACTTTTTCTATAAAATTAAAAAAGAAAGAATGAGTCATTATCGTTATTCTAGACATAAAATACTCTTAATAATCTAGGGGCATATACACATATAGACCCTTACTGAATCTAACCTGCGGGTCCTAGGAACGGGTAAATCTGAATCTTTGATATCACTAAATGTAATGTCTTAATCCACTATGATCTGAAGACCGATAGATTAGTCTGCTACACATAACCAATGAAGTGGTTAAACCAAAAAAATTTCCTTTTAAATAATGATAAATATCACTTTAAAAGCATCCATCAAAATCATAAAATAAAATAATAGTATTTGACAAATCGAGAGCCCTCAAAATAAAACCAAACTAATTTAAAAGAGCATTTCAAAATACAATTATGACTCAAATACCAAAGGTCCATATATAGTACATGCCCTCCAAAAATATACTCAAGATGTACTCAAAAAATGATGTCGGTCTGGAATGCAAACTACGTGATAAACTCCTTGAACACTAAGAACCTGCACATGGAAACAAATTCCAAACACTAAGCTCACAAGCTCAGTGCCACACTAATAACCAATTTATACTACATATGTCCATTACATACACATGCTAGGAAACGTAAATATTAGCATACGGATATACTAATCTAAACATACATACAAAGGAAGGCATCATGGTATGGTCGGTCGGAGGGTTTCGCCACATCTTAGAAACACACAACCCTCTAGCCTACCTAGGGTGAGATCCAGATTTTCTACATCAAAAAGTTCACCCAACCAACCTACTCCTTATGAGTTCTTAGGGCATCTACACCCATTCGGCAAAGAAGTACCTTGTGCACTAATTGAGATTAGTCTGGACATTCTACAACGTAAACATTTACCTAGCTACTAAAGTAACTCAGGTGTCCTAATCGTTGCCCGAGTTGCATGCAAGGGTAGTTTTATAATTTTCTAATTCATATCGTTTCTAGATGTAATTAAAGTAATTAGTGTTGTTCTCACTTGAAATATTATTTATGAAGTTTAAAAATAGCCATGAATGCCCGAACTAATATACTTGAGATGAGACGAGTTCCTTACCCTACTCAATATGAAGGTATTGATACTGGCCTTATAGTATCGATACTAATCTCTTTGGTATATATACCAGCTTTTGGTTATCGATACTGAAAATAGCTTTGATGTTTGAAAAATGTCTTAGTAATGATACCCCTGCTGGGAGTATCGATACTTTACCCCATTATTGATACTTCCATGAGTATCGATACTAAAATTACATATTGTAATATGTTAAGTGTGCTTGGTATTGATACTAACCCATGAGTATCGATACTCTATGAATGAGTATCTGATGAGCAGTATCTATATTGTTTTTCAGTACCTATACTCAAACCCAGAAATGTCATGTTTTAGGCACAAAAATGCAACCTAACCCTAACCATTTTCCCCCTTAAGGCTATTATTTGATGCTTAAGTTTTATGTGAGTTTATAAGGGTTATAAAGAGTCATTTTTCATACTTAAAAACACTTCAAACTAGAATCTACCATAAACATGCTCAAATATTTCATAAACTAGTATAAGCTAAGCAAATGCACTTAGTGACCCACAAATGGTATGAGAAGGTTAGAAATATGTTATCTTTGAACTCAGTTGTGGAAAAATGTCTTCAAATCAACCAGAGCTAACTTCTCTTTTCCTTTAACTTTAGACCATTCTCCAATATCTCTTACTAATATAAAATGGCAAAATAAGTTTGAAAAGAGGGTGAAATTTCTCTTTTAGTCCTTCATCTTCCACTTACACAATAAAATAACCCCCTTTTCTACCATTTGGGCCTAACTTAAACCCAAATCCATTCTTAATTGGTTCAATCCTTTCTATAAATCTAATGGGCTTGACAAAATAATCTTGTGTTAGCCTGAAAATACTAACCCATGATTCGAGGTGGTATTAAAGGGGAAAGCTTGAAATTGGGGATGAATTCAAAAGAAAAAAGAATTAAAGTTTGAGGAGTCGAAATTAGGGATTGAATGGGATTTGGTACTAGTAGGCGGGAAATTAAACACTTACCCAAATGATGGCGGGTTGACATGAGATCTAATGGAATAGGCCCAACCAACATTACTGGTTCAAATAGATCCCACTATACAACAAGGGGACATGCCCAAGTAAGCTAATGATGAGTTGGAATGCCACAAGACATATTCCAAGGAAGAATTTATAAGTAGTTAATAGAACTAGATTTAATATTATCGTGGATAATACACTGTGGATGAAAAAACAATTGTATTAAGGACTATGAACGTTATCTAAAATTTTAACAATGAAATTCCTTTTCTATAATCCCAAATTCTCTCAATTCAAAAACCTACTTTCTTTAAAGTTCTCAAATTTTCTTCCCAAATTAAATTCATGCATGATAATGTCCCTTGTATTTTGGTCCATATCTCCATGGGTAGTAGACATTGTATGGTCACGACTACACATCTTGTTTGTGAGACAATCCACCTTATGTTTAGTGTTTAAAAAATGACACTTTTTGCGATTGCTAAGGTCTCAAAGAGAACACAAAGTGTCTCAAGCTTCCATTCATCCTTCTCAATATTGACATAAAATTGCTTGATACCCTTAAGGGTAACCTCATCATGCTTCACCAGAATCCTCACATGTTTGTTCATGAACTTCCTTGTGATCTCAAGGGCTTCATAATGCATTGTAGCATAGAACACGCCCATTTCAATTTTTGGTGGCAACAACTGGAAAATATCATAAATCTGGCACATGCAAATAGCCGAGGTCAATGAAACAACAATAGAAGAAACATATATCATAGAAAAGTAAAAAAATAAATACCACAAAAATTTCCAAAATTCCTATGTTCCAACTATATATACACAAACTTCTGAAATAATCTCTCTCAAGCATAAACAGAATAAAACCTGTTTAAATATTCATTAAACCAATAATTAACTTCATAAGTCACAAACAGTGCATCATCTCTAGGGAAAGTATAATACAACTTATAAATGAAAAAAGGACATGGTTCTTGAAACCTCTTGAGATCATTTCATCAGCTTCATCCAACACAAACACATGGAGAGATTGTCTCCTAAACATGTCAAACACATGGCCAGGTGTACTAACAACCCATGAACCCTAACTGGAGAGAATACTTTGATCTTCATGAAAACTAGTCCCGCAAACATAAGCATGAACCTTGAAACCTAGGTAATCACCTTGTAATACCCCAAAATTTTGGTTAATGACCAAAATATAAATTTTGAAAGTTTGATGGCTAAAGTAGAAAATTAGGAAAAGTTTAGGGACCTAAGCGGTAATTTTCATAAAAATAATTCTTATTCCATAAATGGATAGTTTAATCTTGAGATTAAAATTAGATTCATGATCTAGAAATTGTGTTAAAAACTAGAAAATGTTAAAGTCCGGTAAAGATTCGGTAAATCGGATCGAATAAAATTTTTGAGAAAATTTGAAAGATGATAAATTAAGCTTTGAAATATTATTTTCACATTTTAAAATGATGGAAAATAATATGGAGCATTGGATTTGATAATTTATTTCCATGTTTAATTTGAACCGTTGGATGAAAAATGACAAGATTGAAATATTTGGAAAATGGCATGGGCAACTTGTTAAAGGGCAAAATAATTTCTTTATATTTTACTTTAGAAAGATGATAAGGGTTATGTGGCTTGGTACTAAGGTAAATATAAAGTTTCATTATGGGTAAAATGAACATTTCTCATTAAATGAATATTTTATTCATTTAAGCTTGAATTAAGGCTAAATTAACATGAAATGAAGTAAAAATTTCATGAAAGCTTGGTGTTTTTAGCTCCCATGGTCGTGTACCCTACTTGGAGGTGAGAGAAACTTTCTTTTTCATTTTAAGCAAATTCCTTTGGTTTTTGTATTAAGACGTGAAATAGAAAATTGTTCTATTCGAAAAACGCTATCATTTGGTACCATTATTACATGCTAATCTTGCTTGTGTTCAAATATACCAAATTCTAGGGTTTATGTTCATATTAGGTTTTATGTAATTGATGATGAATCTTGATGTTTTTGAAGTTGTAGAATCATTTTCAAGCATGATTGATGATTAAAATCACTTGTACATGATTTATAACATATAAAGTTTTGGCCTAACCCTAATCTTGGGAGAAAGATATGTTTTGATGAAATAAAGTTAGTGGGTTTGATTATAGAGATTTTATAAGGTTGAATCGAAGTTGATTTCATGCTTGAATCGAATCAAAATTAAGTAAAATCATGAAAACCCTAGTCTTGAGTACTTGAAGTATTTGACCTTGACCTTAGAGGATGGGGACAATTATGGAAAATTATTATTTAGGGGCTGGAAATGATTTAGGAAGTATTTTACAAGCCTTAAAAACTTTTGGGGACCATTCTATAATTTTATGAAAGTTAGGGACTTAATCTATAATTATGGAAAAATTATGGTTTGTTGTGTAATTATGTAATAGTTGATGTACTAATACTGGAAATTTATGTTTGAGTGTTGAGATTGATGTTAGAATATCAAATTGATTTATTTTGGAAAGCTTGTAAAAGTTGAGATTTAAATCACAAATATGGAAAAGTTGGGAGTTTAAGTGAAAATGTTATGTGAAGTTGAGATAAAAATGATTTTGAATGGTCAATTAGAAGTGTTAAGGTCAACACTTATGTTATGACATGTAATTTCTATCGAATGAGCATCTGAAGATTTATTAGGAAATTATTTTCTAATGTATGCCTATGTTAGTAAGATTCTAACATGTGGTTATATTGTATATGTTTTGTAATGATGATCATTTAGATTGTGTACTTGAAATAAAGATCAAACAATATTAAAGATAAGGAAAAGCTTAAGGATGGAATGTGAAATCCTAAGGGAAGTTTGCAAGCTAAGGACACTAGGTGAGTGCAAATTTAATTTGTACTTATGTTATAGAAAAAACTTTGGCTTGAGATGAGCCAATGACGGAGCTACTATAGTAAGAAGTGACTACTAATTGTTATGTGATTTGTGGTTCATGTATATTATTTATTTGGTGAGCTAATAGAATTAGTGAATAAGCTAAAAGTGCAAATTGGTGAAACCTGCCCGGATTTGTGGTCTGAACAGTAAGTTTAGAAAATCATCATAAATTCTAAATAAATAATTAGGGGATGATTTTTATACCGTTGGATTTTTATATCAGTCTAGTTTTGTTTAGAACAAACGGAAACTTATTTCGAGGTATATACAAAAAGATATGAATTTTTAACCGAGGATATGTCAGAAAATGTGACAGCATATTATGCTCAAAACAGATTTTGTCTGTCACATTTGAAAATTAACCATAAATTGTACAAATTGAACTAGAAGTTCCTTATATGGATAGATTTTTGTTTGAGTCTAGTTTCCATTGGATGTGAAATTATGACAAATTTTGAGATTTAACCAAATTAGAAGCAAAGGATCAAGTTAAAGCTTAGTGAGGCTTATATTTTGACTTGTATATAACGTCAAAATGAGTCTAACTTATTTATGTTTGCATGGATGTTTTATACATCATCGGGTAGGATTTGCGAAGAGTCAACCTTATTTATGTTAGCATGATATTTATGTCATTCATCATATATTTGACATATTCTAAATATGTCAAAGGTTGAATATAAAATATATTGATCACTGATCTTTACATATGATGTTTATCATGAATATATCTGATATTTATCATGAATGATATTTTAGGTATGAACTGCCCAATGTTAAATTATGATAATTGACATGCCATAGAGTCTAGCAGCTGCATAATTGGATTAGCACTATAGTGTGGAAAGACATTTAGTGCATATGGTACTATAGTGTATAAGGACACTTAGTACAATACTATAGTGTATAAGGAAATTTAGTACAACATTGTTGTGTGTAAGGACTCTCAGTGCAACACTGTGGTGTGTAAGGACACTCAGTGTATATGGTAACCACTTCGGTGCATCTTTGACTCGAATACCCAGGGTCTTCATAGGTTTACGTTTGGGTTATGGTTTATTGGTTAATAAATGATAAACAGGTGAATAAGCTTATGAGCTTATGGAACACATGACAAGTATATTGGTAAGAAATTTATATGTGATACATATCATGTTCATATTAGTAGCATGATTGGAAATACAGGTAAAGTGATCATAATTCATTAAATATTATTATTGTTTACATTTATGTGACGTATTGTCTTGAATATATTTTTATTGATTGCCTCACTAAGTGTATACTTAGCGTGTGATGATTTTAACGCGTAGGTTAAAGGAAGAAAAATGAGTAAGGAGTTGAACTTGGCATCAATTCAAGGAATATTTTCAGGTAACATTGATGACATCCTATAGTGTTCTAAAGTTTCTAGCTTGCATGTATACAAATAAGGAACTCCTGCATACTATTTATATAATCAATATCAAATATAATTTAGTATGTACAAATATTATGATACTAAACTATGCTTTAATTATTACTTTAAATTAGACAATTTTATTTATTATAAGGAATAGAGTAAAACCCCAATTTATTGCCTGAAACCGGATTTGAAACAGAAGTTGAAATGTTATATTTTGATTTTCTCTGTTTACTTATTTTATAATAAATGTACAAATATGAAATTTGTGAAAGAAGTCAGATTTTACCTATTTTGGGTTAAGAAATGTTTTAATTATTTGATGTGACATCTTTAACTCGTGTATGATGACGTATATAAGAAATGGGAGTTACACACCTAATGCCCGCATGAACTTCTCAATTTGTTGTGCTAATTCTCGGGTCGGTGCAAGGACCAATGCTTGGCACTGAACTAAACTATAGTCAAGCTGTTATAGAATTCCTGAGCAGAAAGTTGCAGTTTTTCTGTACCGGACTGTGCTTGTTGAATTACATCAAGTCCCTTGCAGAAAGGTACAATCCCCCATTGTTGAATTGCAGAAGGCTTCTCAAAACCTTCGCATAATATTTTGACTTAGAAAACACCTTTACCACTACCCATGTAAATGGTCAGTTCTTGAATCATACAGAGAAATAAAGCTCTCAGTAGAGCTTGAAAGCCTAGATTTTCACTATGAAAATCACAAGATCTCAATTTAACATACATACATACATACAATTTAAAACCTATATCGGTAACAAGATAATCGAATTTAAATCACATGTAAGGCCCAATAACTAACTCACATGGAAAAAGATAATAGTATAATTCTCAGTAGCCTTCAAAGGTTTCTTTACAAACAAAGTACTTCAAATATATCCAACTCGCCATTAGCATAAATGACCCTAAGAAGATTTTCTTACAATCCCATAGCATCAAAAGGGGTAGTTCTGCTGTGCGGCGGTTAAAATACGGTTAAAAAACGGCATGATCGATTAAAATTTTGACCAGTAATGTTATATCATTTAACCGGAAATATTATCAAGTATAATAACATATTAAGTAGCGCTTATATAATGTAATAGGTAGCGCTTATATAATAAAATATGCATTTAACCGGAAATATTATCAAGTACAATAACAAATTAGGTAGCTCTTATATAATGTAATAGGTAGTGCTTATATTGACCTATTTTCGAAGTAAATCGGTATATTTATACCGGTAACATTGCAAATTTACCTATTACATTATTATTATCGGTTACGATATTTTTTTAGATCGATACAATTTTAAATGTATCGACACTTTATGCTTGCACCTGGTTGGGTATTCATATTTCATTTTGGAAAAAAGTATCGACACAAACTAACAACGTGTCGATACATTATTTAGACCTATTCTCTCATAAACCGGTTACATTGAAAATTTACCTATTACATTATACTTATGGGTTTCGATGTTTCCGGGATCGATACTTTTTATAAATGTATCAACACTTTATGGTTGCACCCTTTTTGGTATTCATTATGAACCAAAGTATCGACACAAATTTAGCAAGTGTCGATACTTGATGCTGACCTATTTTATCATAAAACTGGTATATTTATATCGGTTACATTGTAAATTTACCTAATACATTATAATTATCGGTTTCGATGTTTTTGGGATCGATACTTTTAATAAATGTATCGACACTTTATGCGTGCACCTCGTTTTTGCATTCATCCTAGACAATAAGTATTGACACAAATTACACAAGTGTCGATACATTATGTTGACCTGTTTTCTAATTAACCGGTATATTTATACCGGTTACATTATTAATTTACCTATTACGTTATAATTATTGGTTTTGATGTTTTTTGGGTTGATACTTGTATAATATGTATCGACACATATTTAGGTAGTTATTGTACATACCTAAATATGTACTGCGAATTTAATGTTGTACCCACCCTTTAACTACCACTACCAATACCACATCCTATTAAAAGCAACACGACTGAAACATGTTCAATGAACCTTTGCTTACATCTCCATCAACTCCGAGACCACTAAACTTACACAACAAATTTTTTGCCATGGATCATACTGATGTAGATAATGTTAAGCCAACCGAGGAATGCCATGAAGTACATAATGTTAAGCTCTTCTGTTCACGTGATCAAGCTTGGTACTTTTACAAGGGATTCGCATGGTAACAACACGGCTTGACGTGGAAGGGAATGTGAAGATACAAGAATTTTGTTGTTCCAAAGAAGGGTTTCAGGCATCAAAAGTCAATATTGTTAATCATCAACGTGCTCATACGCCAGTCACAAGAACATGATGTAAGGCTAGAGTCGTAGTTACAGCAATAAATACAAACGATCAGTGGGTTATAAATTAGTCTTATCAGGAACATAATCATGCATTGTGCACACCTGCTATGACACCATTTATGCGTTCTAATAGATCTGTAAGTAAGGCTGATATCAATGAGGTAACAACATTGAAAGAGGTCGGTGTTGGCACGTCACAAGTAATGAACTATTTAACGCAGCAGGCAGGGGGCTATCATAATGTTGGATTTACACATAAAGACCTCTACAATGCGCTTCAAAGAGGTAAAGCAAAGAAAATCGTCGATGGGGATGTGAATGCGCTTATTGCTTACTTTGATTATAAGAAACATGATGATCCCGGGTTTTTTATGACATACTCGGTAGACGAATCAGGGGCATTGTATAATCTCATTTGGTCAGATTCTACATCGAGATCGGATTACACATGCTTCGGTGATGTAATTACATTCGACACAACGTACAAAGATAATTTGTATGGTCGACCAATTATGCATATTGTCGGTGTTAATCATCACCATAATCGCTGACGAGACATCTCAATCTTTCGAGTGGGTGCTACATAATTTTTTAGAAGCCATGATGAATAAATCACCTATTTCAGTTGTCACCGATGGGGATAGGGCAATGCAGAGGGCTATCAAATCTATTATCCCTTATGCTAAGCACAGATTATATTCTTGGCATCTTTCTCGCAATGCAAAAGCTAACATTGGTGACCCAAAATTTACAGCAGCATTCTCAAAATGCATGGCTTCCTGGTGGACAACCGAGGAATTTGATATTCAATGGCGTTCGGTTATTTTAGAATTTAACGTCGAAAAGCATCCATGGGTGATTGAGAAGGGAAATACATGGCACTTATGGGCACAAGCATATCTAACCGGTCATTTCTTTTCCAATATTCGCTCAACACAAAGGTGCGAGTCTATGAATGATTCACTAGCGATTGCACTGAAACATAAGAAGACATATTTAGATGTTGTTCGTGAAATTGAAGATGAAATTAGTAGAATGCGTATGAACGAGTCGAAAGCGGATTACTTAAGTTCCCATACGAAGCCCTTCCAGATCATAAAACTGTTCGACCTTGAAAGCCATGTTGCTGCGATTTTTACCCACGAATCATTTCGTGCGTTCCAAGATGAACCTCTACGGGAGACATTGTACCAGATTGAGGCAGAGATTCAGTCCTTATCAGATGAATGTCAACATTATATTTTTTTCAAAGTACAAAGAAAAAAATAGGAAATTTAAAATTAATTTTGATTCTCGTAGGAAAACCCTAATTTGCTCCTGCAAAAAATTCGAGACCGTTGGACTTCTGTGTCGCCATCAACTTCACATTTTGAAGCACTTGGATTACACATATTTGCCCAGGACTTTGATTCAAAGTAGGTGGACTAATGATGCGAAGGCTTCTACACCCAGTTATGTTGACTTGAATATGTCTCCAGAAGTGATGCAAATGGCACGGTTTGCTGCTCTACGTTCAACGTCAAGTAGGTTATTCTACATTGCATCAAAGACAGACGAGTCTTTTAAAACCACAAGAGATGAGATGAAAAGACTAATAAAAGAATTAGAAAACTCGTTTGGTTTGAATGATTCAGTCAACCATAGCATTGTAGTAAACAACGTTCGTGACCTTCAACGAAAACAACGCAAGCGAAAAGAAGTACCGAAGAACAAGGTCGAGAAGATAATTAGGAGATGTGGGTACTGCAACGGTGAGGGACATAACAAACTAACATTTCCTCAAGTCAAACTCAGTTTGAGTATAATGTAAATTATACAAAATTAACCCTATATTTACAAAATTTACTCTCTTAGTCTATTTTTATTGTGGATTATGAGACCGTTTAATATTTCATCCGCATTATCACATAAATGCCAAACAATCTATAGAGTATAGTCTCCCGCAATCATGGCCGGAATCAGTTCTATAACTAGGATTATCCAGGTTAATCATGTTGACAGCATAGCCAATAAAACTTGGGGTTTATTTACAAAGTATCGATACATGTTGTAGACCTATTCTCTCATAAAACCGGTATATTTATACCGATTATATTACAAAATTACCTATTACATTATAATTATGGGTTTCGATGTTTTCGGTATCGACACTTTGTGCGGTCATCCTTTTTGGCATCCATTCTGAAAAAAAGTATCGATACAAATTTAACAAGTGTCGCTACATATTATAGACCTATTCTCTCATAAAATCGGTATATTTATACCTATTACAAATTTAACAAGTGTCGCTACATATTATAGACACTTTATGCGTTCACCCTTTTTGGCATTCATTCTAGACAAAAATTATCGACACAATATTAAGAAGTGTCGATACATATTATAGACCTATTCTCTCATAAAACCGGTATATGTGTACCGGTTATATTACAAAATTACCTATTACATTATAATTATGGGTTTCGATGTTTTTGGGATCGACACTTTTAATAAATGTATCGAAACTTTATGCGTGCAACCCTTTTGGATCGACACTCTATGAAAATGTATCGACACTTTGTAGGTTCACCCTTTTTGGCATCCATTCTGGACAAAAAGTATCGACACGTTACTAATAAGTGTCGATAAATGTTGTAGATATATTTTTCATAAAACCGGTATATTTATACCGGTTACATTGAACAATTACCCATTACATTATAATTATGGGTTTCGATGTTTTTTGGGTCGTTACTTTTTATATATAGATCGACACTTTATGGGAAACTTTAAGTTTGGATACATTATAGAAAACGATTATAAATATATCGATATTTCTAAGTATGAAAACTTTGTTGTGGAGATCATAGAAAACATTTCTTTAATAATGTGTTTCGATACATTTGCACGTATATGTAAAATACATTAATAACTAGTATTGATATTTCAACAATCCTCAAATGTATCTATATGCAGAGAAGCAAATATGGAATAATTAATGAAAATATACATACAGTATAATCAAACCAAAAGATACATACACGTAAATGTTCAAATAATGTACCGACGATGAAATTAATCCGATGAAAAAGGGTTATTTCAAACGAAGTCATAAACATTAGGCGCCTTCAACAAATTTTCCAAATACTCTCGTATGTTTCCGCCTTTTTCTGAGGACATACATAAATAATTTCAATTATCAAACTAATGAGGTGCAATTTTACTAACAATAAACTAAATTCTCATAAGCATGAATAAATTTGTGCCATACCTAGAGCACTGTCGTTCGAATGGGAAGCAACGTCAAAGGTATGTGGACATATGTAATTGTATTTCTATATAAACACATAAATTGTTAAAATAATCAATGTATGAACACCTGTTTAACTGGAAAAACATATTGCATAAATGCAACTTACCTGATTATAAATCATTTTTTCCGCTGAATCATCGACCAAAAGTGTATTTAGCTCGTTAAAATCAGGACACGGGTTCCAAACATCATTGAGATCTTTACAGTAGGTAACATTATCGTATGTTTTGCATTTTGCTTGATCCTGTTCACAAACAGTCGAACATAAATATGTAGGAATCATAGACAAATAAAAGTCAGCAAACTGTAATGACATTCATCTTACCCAAACGAATAGAAAATGCTCAGAAAATAAAGGTAGTTTCTCAAGTACACGGTCGACGTTATGCCTGAGATTGTAATCAAGTTTGAATGTTAACATTCAATTGTATATTAACGATTTTGGCTACAGTAATTCAATTGCTCAACAGTTCTAACCTCATCTTGGAAGACCAAATGGCAACAACAAAATTGTCTACACAAAACTGCATAAATTCAAATAATCCTATTCTGAGGACAACATCTACAACATGAAGAAAATATGATTAAAGTTTTACGCTTATATGTTAAAATAATAGATACAAAAGAATAGAATTAAAACATGCAGGCAGTCTTGGGATGTAGGCAAGGACACCATTGAGATAAAAAATTAAAATTTTTCTTGAAGGCGGCGTTGCAGACACGATATACTTGTTTGGATCATCATCATCATCGCCGTCATCGTCGTCGTCGTCGTCGTCGTCATCTTCATCGTCATCTTCATCTTCATTGACCGCTTGGTTGTCCACATCTGTTAAAAGAAAATAAAATACATTTTAGAACGTGTAAATGTTTAGAAACATAAATAATGAATTACATAACTCGTTTGATGCCGTTGAAGTAATTCGTCACGCAACATGGAGACTTCATCGCTCAATGATGAAATATCAGCTCACATTCCACTCACAAGGGAATCAATATACTCCCGAAAATTGACCATGTATTCCATCACAGTCTTAATTATGACATCCTCTCTAACTGGAGCTTCTTCCATCATTGCGTCTCCATTTGGTTGCTCATCTTCATGGCCAATGGGGTCTATTTCCTCCCTCTCTTGATCTAATTCGACCTCCTTGACACACTTTCAACCAAGTTTTTCAACAAAATCATATCCCGCTTTTTTAATAAATAACATGTCAATCTTGCGGGTTAATCGAACAGGGGCGTCATACGAAAAATCAACTTCTTTCTTCTTCAACAGATGGGTGATGACACATCCATATGGTAGTGAAGTTGAAATTGTCGGTCCCTTTGTGACCATATATACAATTGTATTAAATATCAGTTTAGCAATGTTTGGAGCCGTTTTGGATTTGGATTTATACTTTGCTATCCACCAATAATCGTTGTCTCGAAGCGTTGAATGTTTCCCCCCACTAGGCCGAATATACCATGTGAGCATTTTGTGAAACACTCTCGACTCTACATCTAGGTGAATTGGGCTATTTCTAGCAACTCGTTGTATTGTAGTATCTAAATTATTTTCATCTGAATCCCCTTTATTCTCGATACCTAGACCCTCCGCAATAGTTTCCGGAGATATATATATTTCCTTTCTCATGACATGGGTATTAATTCCTATTATATTAGTCTTATTAGGCTCGTGCTATAAGGAAGCATTGTTGTAGAAGACTCTAACTAGGTTGGGGTAATATTTTGGTTCTACACCAAGGAATTCAAGTCAACCCCAAGATGTAAATGTAGATTTAAAACTAAATGCATATTTATCATCAAACAAGAAACCCAGGTCAATGACACGTTCGGGATGAATCTTCCTTACTTTAAAACTCGTCTGCCATCTTTGTTTCTCCATATCGGATCTAAAGTTCAGAGTTTCGAAGGACCTGATTTCCTCATAAGAATCGTTTGTTTGAGAAGGAGGTTGTGGTTGAGAAGAACTGGGTTGAGAAGAGCTTTGAGAAAGACCGCGCTTCTGACGTTGACGTTTTGGAGCCATTTTGGGTATGGATGCTATTACAATAGATCACAAACACATTTAGGAAAAAAAAACCTCCAATATACAAATCAATCAAACCTATAAAATATCGATAAATTTACCTGAATATCTGATCATCACTGTTATGATAACGTTAGTATTCGTCAGAGAGAAAGAGTTTAGAAGCCTTTAGGTTTAGGGTTTATCGATTTAGAGTTTGTATCGAATAAATAATGAAGGGGGAAAACACGCGATATTTAAATTAGTATCGACACAAAATTAAAAATGTGTCGATACATGTTGTAGACCTATTCTTTCATAAAACTGATATATTTATACCGGTTACATTGAAAATTTACCTATTACATTATACTTATAGATGCATATGTTTCTGGGATCGATACTTTTTATAAATGTATTGACACTTTATGGTTGCACTCTTTTTGGCATTCATTCTGAACCAAAAGTATCGACACAAAATTAAAAAAGTGTCGATACATGTTGTAGACCTATTCTCTCATAAAACCGGAATATTTATACCGGTTACATTGAAAATTTACCTATTATATTATACTTATGGATGCATATGTTCCTGGGATCGATACTTTTTATAAATGTATCGACATTTTATGGTTGCACCCTTTTTGGCATTCATTCTGGACCAAAAGTATCGACACAAAATTAAAAAAGTGTCAATACATGTTGTAGACCTATTCTCTCATAAAACTGGTATATTTATACCGGTTACATTGAAAATTTACCTATTACATTATACTTATGGATGCATATGTTTCTGGGATCGATAAATTTTACCTATTACATTACACATATGCTGACTTATTTTTTGGAAACTTAACGTTTGGGAATCATACTGGACAAAATGTTGGAAACAAATCAGTGTTTATTAATTTTTCAGTAAAAAGTCTATTTTTACCAACTATATTGTAAATTTACCTTTTACAACAATCTCCATATATCGTACGTATCAACATGACTCTTAATGTGTATAAGAAAATGTACAACAACCTACTGCTAACTTTTCTCATCTCATACATAATTACATTCACATACAAAATTATAAATCTTATACAAAATTATAAATCTTATAAAAAAATTAACCCTACATTTACATCATTGCATCCTTTTTTTATTATTGTGTCTCATGGAAGCTTTTGTTATCTCCTGTCTTCGTTGATTTTGATTGTGGCTTACGAGATCATTTAATATTCGTGATCGATCCCACTCTCCAACAACCTATATTCAAATTGTCAGAACGTTAGGTATTGTAAACCACAGCATTCAATCGACGACTTTTAACAATTTTACCACAAACGAATTTTTAATTCCACTTACAAAATCACCAGTTGCCCCTGTAGAACCGATCGATTCCATCCACATCATCACATACATGCCGCAATCATATCTGTTACAAAATTTGAAAACCACACATGTCAATTATGAATCCTGCATAAATTAAGCTTTCTATTTATGATAACATCTCATACTCATTCAATTGCTTATTCTTCTTATGCTCCACAAATTTGAAATTTTTCAAGGGGAACTTTCCTAGAGATCTACAGTATTCAACCCAAATGTGTTTCTTATTATAAAAATCTAATATTTTAATCTGCATTAAAAAAGAAGAAGTTATGATCCAAAAAAATTATGCATTATAATTTACATAATGTCCTTTCATACATACATACATACCAATCTCTTAGCATCCTTCACTCTCTGTTTAGTTGCTTCAGATGTAAACATACTATTATATATTGTTGCAACACGATCTACCATAACCAACACCAACAGATACCAATGTGAATTATGGTAGTTTATTGTGATCATGATCTGCAACAAATTTCACACCCAATTTGACAAAATTTAACATTCTATATCCGAAAACATCATTTGCAATTGGTATGGTGTCTTACCTTCTCATAGTCGGTGAATTTCACATAGTTATCCAATATGGGACCCCAAAAGGTAGCAATACTCTGAACACTTTCTTTATTGTTGGCATCCAACGCCTGTTGCTGCAATTATGCAACAAACATTATTAATTTACCATCTATAACACTACTTTCCAACATTTATTAATTTAACTCACCGCTAAGAGGTATAGAAGGTAGCCAATCCTCCGGAGTGACTTTTGAGAATCATAGCATACTGTCCAGGAGAGCAAATCAATAATATAACAAAATTAATTAAACAATCAGAACATATTCAATAAGTTTTAACATTTTCTACTTTCTACTTACCACACTGCCAACCCATTCTGTAGGCTTCAACGTTGCAACGTCGTATACACTAGCGAATTGATTTCCCATTGAGATTACAGAATATATGTATGAATCATTATGATTAATATGTTTCTTGAAATATTTAAATATCACTCACAAAGCAATATATTTCACTTACCCCGATTCTAACTCACTATTTCATAAATAATCACAAATTGCAGCTTCAATATCATCAATTCCGCTTGGAATATCTGTTTTTTCAACCTACAATTTTGCATACAAATTTTTGTCACAACAACATGATAAAGATCAAATTAAGTTTTCTTTTATTCAACTTACCTTATGCTTCTTCTTCTGGGGTGCAGGACATTCTGAATCCAAATCTGCTGCTATAACACTCTCCGGTGTATAAATGGCATCGACTTCCTTCCTCCTCATTTCTTCCATCTTTTCTTCTTCCTCCTCCCTCTTTTCTTCTTCATATTTTTTCAGTTCATCGTATTTTTTCTCTACAAAGCTCTTCATCTCTTTTATTTCACCCTTCAATTGATCTCTTTCATCCAAGTATTGATCAACCACCCCCTTCACCCCCGTAAGTTCACTCCTCAATTCCACAACCTCCTTCACCACTCCATCTAATTTTTCGCCCGTCACCATCTTAAGATCACCCCTTAACACCTCAACTTCTTTCACCACTTCACCCCTCAACACCTTTACTTCTTTTACCACTCCATCTATTTTTCCTTCCACTTCCCCTTATGCCTCTCAAGTGTATCTTCGACTCTCTCAAGTTTCTCTTCGACTCTTGATTGTCTTTGCATGATATCAAATTGGATTATTTTTTATATCATCCAATTCAGACATCAAAATGTCGAAGTTACTCTATTTTCCCTCACCGTCATCCCCCAATACAACCATCTCTTTTCTTCTCCTCTGCCTCCTCTACCTCCTTGCCAATAACCTTCAAAATGAAATTACAATATTAAGACATTGATTATATTCTTAATATTATTTAATTACATTTATTACCCTTTCTTGCTTCCTCGGTCTATCCAACTTCAACTTCGCCATCACTCTAACCACCTCTTCCTTCCCCCATGCACGGATGTGTGCTACTCCGATTCTTTCATAAGCCGACACTGTCTCATAGCCCGACCAAAAATCGAACAGTGCAACCTGCATTTATAATAAAATTTATAATTTTATATAATAACTATATTATCATTTTATAAAAAAAACACAAAAAAGTTCTTCAACTCATTTATCTCTAAGATTGCTATGCACCCTTTGAGGTATCTCTGGTTGCCCTTTTTAAAGGTGATTATTGATCCAATCAATCTCGAATGGACATATTCAGCCCAATTGAATTCACCCTTCAAGCCTTCATCGCAAATGAGCTTCATATAGTCCTTTTTCATTGACGTTTCACCCGTTGGACAAAGAAAGATACCGACAAGGTATAATAGAACTCTGGCCTTCAGTTCATCCCCCCCGTAAGATCCACTTTTGATTTCCTCTTCAATTTCAGCATATGTCACCTTCTGTTTCAAACCATATTTGGAGACAAGAGCTTTCCAGTCCTTACTCTTACAGACTTCTACAATACTTTTGCCTTCATTTTCTACCCCCGATACGGCTGCAGTATATGGGATCCCGAGAGGAAATGAAAAATCACCATACTTAGCAATACATTGTTTGACATCAAATTGCGCCATCAAGGATCGACACAATTCCCTCCGAATAGGTCGATCCCTTACTCCTACCAAAGATCCAAAACCTATTTCTCTCAGCATATTCAACTGACCCTTCTCCTTAAGGTGTTTAATTAATGAATTCACCCTTTTAATGTTTCACCTTGTCGATATTTCCTACATTTTTTAACAATATATAATGTTATAGTTCTTATATATTTTGTATCAACGTATTTACAAGTTTAATGAATACCTTATTTTCATGTGCTTTCCTCCGTTCTTTTTATTCTTTACTATCATTCCTTGACTGTATGATGTAAGGTTCCTTTTCAGCATCACTCATCGAATTCCATTTGGACCTCACATCTTTTGTCACCTAATATTAAGCATAAACGGTTCTTAATCAATACATTAACACTAAATAATATTCAATGTCAATTTTATTTTACATACCGAACCGCTCTGTGTGCCATCTTCCTTCATCCTTTTGCATTCGACCATACTGTCAACATTTAAAATTTGTAATCAATTTAAAGTTCTTAAATACTTTAATCCAATTACCATTTCAACAATAATAACAAAAATACATTGATAATTACTAGAAGTACATATATCCACCCTTTGGTTGCTTTCGAGTCTCGGCCTCAATTTCAAAGTCATCTGCACCACCAACAATTTTTCCACCCATTGACTTCATTTTTCCTTCATATATCAGTTTACGCAAATCAAATCAAAAACTTGTTACACACACTTTATTCAATATACAAATATAGATAACTACTCTTGTGGTAAAACGGTTTTCTTCAAAAGAATTTGAATGGCCACTACAAAATGTGTCGACACATTTATACAACCTATAATATCATTTTCTACCTATAATATTTAATAAAAGTATCGACATTTATATTTTACCTTGAATATCACTTTCTACCTGTAATCGGTCTCAATGCTTCCTTACTCCAAAACCCCAAACAATACATAAAAACCCTATTTGCGATTACTGTAATAATAAAAAACTAGGGTTTCGACAACATACTTTTCGATTCGACTGCAGCAACAAACAAACAAACTTCGCTTTAGAAACGCCTTCTGAAATGCAGCAACAATTACGTTTCGATTTCAAAAACTCGTCCGTTCTATCTATTTTCAAAGGATATTTAGCTATGGCCTTTATATTTTCATCGGATATGTTATTTATATTTAATCGATACAACTACCAAAGTGTCGATACTTTTATGTCAGGTGTCAATACTTTCGATAGGATAATTACCTATTTCTTTGAAAGTATCGATAATTTATTACACGTACTTATTAAAGTATCGACACTTTCAATATATCCGGTAGCGCTTTACCGGTTTTATCATTTTGATACCGGTTTTATCATATTTTTACCTGTTATATCGTTGTGGATCGATACATTTTTATAAAGTATCGACACTTTATAGGCGCTAAAACTGCTTCTCTTTTAAATTCACAACGTGTCGATACTTATATTAAAGTACCGACACTTTAAATATATCCGGTAGCTCTTTACCGGATTTATCATTTTGATACCGGTTTTGTCATATTTTTACCTGTTATATCGTTGTGGATCGATACATTTTTATAAAGTATCGACACTTTATAGGTGTTAAAACTGCTTCTCTTTTAAATTCACAAAGTGTCGATCCTTGTATTAAAGTATCGACATGTTCAATATATCCGGTAAGGATTTACCGATATTGTGTTTTCGTGACCGGTTTTATCGACATTTTTACCTGTTATATTGATATGGATCGATACATTTTTAATTTGGATCAACACAAACCGACAAGTTAAGTTTGTCGGTTGCCAAATTTTTTAATATTTCTTCATGACTTAGACCTACTACATTATTATTACTCAACATTTCCGGTAGCGCTAAACCGAATTTGTTAAATATCTTTTAATGTATTCGGTAACGCCGTATATTAACCGTATATTAACCCACCTTTCCTGAGACATTCCCTATCAAAGGTGTCATAAACCTCATCATATGAGGTAAAGAAATCTTGGCCCACAACGTCAAGTCTACTCGCATCAATTTACCAAAGTCTTAGAATTCATACAATAAATTCAGATGGTTAGCAAACTATAAATGCACCAGTTAAATAATCAAACAAACTATGAAGAAACATAAAAACTGTTAGCATTAATGCCCTAGGCATATTATATGGACATGATATTTTGATTATTAGATCTTATTATCATTTGCACACAATTTATTATAATATCTTTGAATAATATTGTTAATTATTCTAAATATCCCTAATCAATTATTGTTGTGGGAACAAGAATAAAATAAGATTAGCATGAAATTTGATAGATATTCATGATATGAATATGTAAATGAGATTCAAACTAAATTCATAGGTATTTGTTAAGAACGAATATCAGAATGACTCGTTTTGAGATTAATACATAGATCAAAGTTTTATATTAATTTCAAAACAATTATGTCATTAAATCTTTATACCTGAAATTACTACAGTTCTTAACATGATAATAATTATTATGCTTTATCATAATCAAACGTTGTCTTTAATCGAACAATTATATAGGTTATGCTTGAACATGACATGAATCATGTAGTGAGATGTGAACGGTTAAGATGGAATTTATCCATCTTATCATAGGAAAGATATCTCATGTCCCTCGATGATTGAAACTGGAAAAAAATGCATGGTCGTGCTTAAATGAGTTGATACATATCAATGTCATTTATTTAATCAGTTCAATTGGTATCAAGAAATTGAAGATAGAGCGATATAAGGTTGACATTTTCCATGTCTTATATTCTATCAAGATATCATCAGATAAAAAGATTATGACATAAGTTGTATTAAGGTTGTTTTGGATCCAAAGCTTTTCATTTAACTTGGGTAGTTATAATGCCTTGCTAGAGGCCACTCATTACTTGTATGATCAAATGTGATTTTATCTACTGTCAACGTTAACTGAACCTATAGGGTCGTACACTTAGAATGGATAAGAATCGTTGTGGTTATTACTATAAATGATAATTGAAGATAATGAGATTATTTTAAATTATATTATATGATATTATTTATAATTCGAATTTAAATAAGTTAAATTTGTATTCTTTTGATAGAATATTTTGTTTATTATTATTTCTTTATTTAATTTAGAAATAATATTAAATAAATAATATAGTTTAATAATATTAGGATTTGGATGAATTTAAATTTCTTATTAGATAAGAAATATGTTATTATTATTTATTTAAAAGTATTTTAGATAAATAATACTTATGTTATCATTTAATTTAAAAGAGTTTTAAATTAAATATGATTTAAAAAATGGAGCATTAATTAACTTTAATTAAGTCATATATATATACACACACACGTGATATATGATCAGGGTTAAAGATTAATCTTACACAATCATCTATAACCAAAAACCTACAAAAAAAACATTTTTGAGAAAAAGGCATTATAACTAGCGTTCTATAACCATTCGTCATTCGTTCACGTGTGAATACTTGTAAAGGTTGGGCGTTTTTCAGAACTGCGGCACTTTAAAGATCTAAAGAGAATCATAGACAATTAAATAGGATTTTTGACTCAGATATTAAGGTAATCCTATTACTTTATTTTACAGCAACTAGTATAATATGCATGATATCCTAGGATTGATCGAGGTAATTTGTTGAATGTGCCGATTTCCTTCAAAAACTTAATCACTAATGAATCTAAAAGCTAAAAGCCTCAAAACAGAGCAAAGAAAAGTAACCTTATTCATTTTAGCATCATACTGGCGTGCATCAAATTGAGATCCTTCTGGAGCTGTAGCATCCATGACTGCAAATATCAACCCATATTTAAATAACTCATACAAATTGCATGTCGGATTTAAAGTAGCAGTCTTGCCAGTTCCCAGCAAGTCACAAAGCATCAAGCTGAGACAATAGACTTTGGTTTTGACTTTAAGCAGAAAAAGAAACCAAGGCACCACATGAAGTTCACCTATCTTATATTTTTACATGGTCCTAAATACCAACAATGTCTCTGTTGGTTTATACAGAGAAAAAAAACACTATACATAAAACTAAAGATCAAGAACCCAAGCATCAAACGGAAGACTTATCAGATTAAAGTAAAACTCATATCTAAAACGAGAAATAGTTTACATTCTTACATGTTTGATTCTACCAGAAAATATGATACCAAACTAAAAGGGTGACAAAGAGGAAGAAAAAAAAGAAATACATGATAATCAAGATGATCCAAAGAAATTAGATAGTTTCTCAGGGGTAACGTTTTGGGCACAAACTCGTTGGATCTATGCCTATGGAGGTAAGAATGGGAGAGTGAGCTATCAGTTATGGAAACTTTGTAAGACTGTCAAGTGAAAAAGAAACCCTCCATAGAAATATTCGTTTTCGCAATTTTATTCCGTCCATGTATTCTACGTCATCGTTTTCTTATTAATGCCTAAAAAAGGGAAAAATAGAGAGAGAAAGTAATGCGTGCTCGTGGTGATTACTTAGGTTTTAAGGTTCATGTGTGTTGATGGAACCAGCATTTAGGCATACCAGTGCATCCTTGCATGTTGTTGTTGGTACTCCTAGTCGTGTTTTTGACATGCTTCCCAGCCAAAGATTTGAGAGGGAAGGTGTAGCTATGCAGTAAACTTATGATACATGACATCATGATACGATGCTTGCCAAAATCATGCAACCTGTAGTGCATAAATACAAACAAGTCTATGTAAGGCTTAAAGGCCTAGAATTATGTAACCCATAAGACCCAGATACCAGCACACACCGATTGATAACAACAACATAGTGTGCCACACGAGTGAAAAAGGTCCTTTAACCCATGAGGCTTAAGGGATTAATCAGTTCTCGTGTAAGACTTACGGTCCAAGAATCGTGCAATCCACAAGGCCCAAGTACCAACTAGGACGCCATAAATGAAAAGAATTAAACTTTTCTTCTTCTCCTCCTCATGTCAAATATTGCATTCCAAATCAACTAAAACTACATTGTAGTTCTTCCATAAACCAGAAAACAACAGAAATGGTTGGTCACAGAAAATGCACTTTTTAACTACCTTTTTGTTTAGGTTTAAAAATATCGAAACAAATAAAAAAAAGGATTTATTAAAATCGATGATGATGTATGCATGCATGGGAAGGGAGGTGTGTTGCCGACCCTATAAAGCCAATGGCATGCCAAGACTAGTGTTACACAGTTAAAGAAGCATGTGGGTGAAGCACAGCATCTGATCCCCCCACATACTTACCATTAAGCTGCCCACTCTCCACCCACAAACCGAACTTTTCTCATTCCTTCATCTCTTCATGGTCCTCCACACCTCCACATCTCTCTTTTACTTTTCTTTTAATTAATATATACACACACACATTTTCTCAGACAAGGGGATACTTAATTCAGATACTCCATGGTTTTCTTTTTGTTGGGAAGAAACAGTTGATTGTCTTCTTCCTTCCACTGTCCGCTTCCCATAAACTTAGAAAAAGGGAATTATTCCGAATGGGAGATGATTCTCACGGCATCGAGATCAACTACAATTATTTAATTGGACACCATTCAACAGCAAAAGATTGGGGAAATCCACGCTCTTACAAAATCATTTTTTATTTATTTTGGATTGAACATCCCAAGTGGAAAAAAGAACAGAATAGATTATGGTAGGAGATGCAAAGGAAAAATAAACTTATGGCTGTGTCTCGGCCAATAGGGAAGCTTCCCCCATGTTGCCATTTGTAATCCACACCCATCTCCATTCTCCACCAACTTACCAAAAGTAGTAGTAGAAACAGATAGGATAACATAACCCCAACACTTCCTCCCTTCTATACACTTGAAAGAAATTATAATTCCTTTAATCATAATATTAAGATCTTAGTGCCACTATTTTAGATCTTTTCTGCAAGTCACATCTTTATTATCAGTCTTTCGTCTATCAAATTTTAAAATCTCTAGAATTTTTTAAAATTTTTTATGTGAACACTGATAAACCTAGGTGATTTATTAATTAAATCTATTATTTGATAATCAGATACCTATTTTTTTTATTATTTGTATCTCTTTCGATTGTTTATCATCTCCTCCAATTCGTAAATTTCTTTTTCCCCTCAATTGAACAACCATCCGACTCTCCACTCAAATCATGATTAGAAATGAAGCAAAAGAAACAACTGCAATCTCATTTCTTTCATCAATAAATATTGATTGAACTCTAGACTCAAAATTTAAAATAAAAGGAACTAATTAATAAGTCACGAAGCATCAAGCATTTGCATAAAGAATATGCGTATCATAATTGTAGAGCAAGTTGGGGGGTGGGATTGATTGTTTTGGAAAGCTGCTGGGAAAATGGGATCCCACGTGTATGGAAGGTGGGCGGCGGCCCCTTTCTCAGACTCTCTCTCATCTTCAACTCTTGACGATCTTGAATGGGAAAGTTTAGAGTTTGCTTCCATAATGGGAAAATTTTTATGTTGTTTTCAGTATTTGTACCCACCATCTGTCATCATTCTTCACTAAATTAAACTAGTCAATTAGGCTATTCTCCATCTCCATTATGGGCTCATCTTCTTTCTTTAATCATTTATGTCTAAACAATGATGAAAGAAGAGTAGAGGATTAAATAATTGATAACTCATATGTATAAACAACGATTACGTGTATCATAGTGGTAAATGATCTTTATTAAGATGAAGTAATTGGATCAACGCGGATTGCATCATTACATTAGAGGGTGAAGCATGCATGGTTTGGGTTTGGGAGAACAAAAGTGACTTACAAACGATTTTTAAATTATTAATTTAATTGAGTGTTTAATATTTAGTATAGGAATATGTATTAGTGGGAGTCGTATGATAAGGTATGGTAGTTTATTATTTGGATTTTGTAAAAAAATTTAAAACTTTAAATTAAATTGTTTTTAAATATATATTTTATAAATTTTAATTATTTAAAATAACCATTGTTAAAGTTTAAAATTTTTAACTTTTTAAAAATCAATAATGGACCGATTGAATGGACGAAAAGAATTTTTTTTATATTGTGAGGGTTCGAAATCTAAATAAGAAAAAAATTAATGTCAAGATATTGTGACGGAAAATTAGAGGTGTTGAATTAATTAAACAAAACAATTGAAAATCTCTAGTAATATGGTTAAACGCTTTCTTGGAAATCAAAGCATGCAAATGACTGCAAACAAATTAAATGGTGTCACAACGGGAAATGATCGTGTACCGCAGTTTTAATATATAGTTAAAAAAGTATTATCAATATTGTTATTATTTAAATAATAAAATCAATAAAAAATTATCGAAAATATTATTATTTCTACATGTTTTATTATTATTGGTTATTTTACCGGTTTTGTTATTTTTTCTACCGGTTTTGTTATTGTTAGGCACTTTACCAGAAATATTAAAAAATATTGATGTTTTAGACAGAAATAATAATATTTTAGGTAATTTTTTTACAGATTTTGTTATTATTTAAATAACAAAATCGATAACGTCTTTTTTTAGTTGTAAATCAAGGGTGTCACACTGTAGAACTTCCCGGTCTACAACAAGACATTTGACAGGGAAAGACTGAGGATGGGGAGATTTATAGCAACTAAAAAAAATATTGACAGTTTTGTTATTATTTAAATAACAAAATATTTAAAAAATTATCTAAAATATTATTATTTCTATTTAAAATATCAATGTTTTTTAATATTTTTGGTAAAATACCTAATAATAATAAAACCGGTAAAAAAATAACAAAATCAATAAAAATAATTTAAATAATAATAAAATTAGTAGCGTTTTTTTTAATCGTATATTAAGACTATCGCAGGTGATCATTTCCGGAAGTCGTATATTAAGACTGTCGCATGTTATCATTTCCAGAAATCGTATATTACAAGATGCATTGGTAATTGTAATCTGTAATGACTCTGCTTACATTTGTGTGGCCCTTTGTCTTGATACAAATACATTTATAATGCCTTATTATTTTATATATCATAATTTCAGAATATATATATATAATTAATTTGTTTAATTAATGCAAAAGTCTTTCTTGAAATAATAATTTAAATGATTAGTCAATCACTTTATAAAAAAAAACATTGATAAACAAGTTTGATTAAAACTAAGTATTAGCTGGTTATCAATATTAGATTTATAGGCTGATTCTATTATAATTATGGAAGTAATTATTTTTAAAATATTAAAATTTAAATCATAAACATTATTTGAAATATATATCATCTCATAGAATATAAATAATTACTCATAAAAATTTTAAATTATCGTAATGTTAATGATAGTAAAAGAACTACTGCCCAATTTGTAATTCAAATTTTCTGTATATAAATCTTCGTTATAAAAATGATCTTTAAATTTAATATTCTAACTTGAATTTTAAATTCATTGAAAAATGAGATTATTATAATAAATGCTAAATAATTTAAAATATTAAAAATAATTTAAATTTATATAACAATAATTAATTGTTAATCGATCTATACATTTAATTACAATGAAGCTTCATTCAACATAAAAGTATGAGTTTAATTTCGGATAATTTATCTCCTTCTTGTAGTATTAAATTAGGGTTGAGATTACAAAAGTGATACAATTGCAGTGTCATAGCTTCGGTTATTATAGACTTTACAACACAGTGTATTTCTTAAAAATCATTATATATAATATTCCTTCCTCTCATTAGAAAAAAAAAACTAATTGAGAAATAATATACTTTCTATAATTCTGGAAATGGTATTAAAATATTAGGGGATGACCAATAATAGATAGCCCATATTTATTCCAAACGTGATGCAACCACCTTTTCCATTCTATATAAAGCCCCCTAACTCCATTGTTTCCCCCACCAAAGCAAAACAAAACCAAGAGATGTTTCAGTAGCCCAATATTGATACATTTCTGGGTATATATAATATACACTCATCGTATAGTTAGCTTGGGAATTAGTCTTAGAACTCCAGCTCCAGGGCATGGGGTTTGGTCTGCTAAGACAAAGGGATTTTAGGGTAAGGGAGGTGACAGAAGAGAGTGAGCACACAGGGTACTTTCTTGCATGCTTGAGCCTTTCATGGTTGAAGCTCTGCGTGCTCACTCTCTATCTGTCATCCACTTCTCTTTCTCTTTGTTCTTTGATTTTATTACTTATCTGTGTAAAGGACAATGGCTGCGTGCTAGGGATTTCTGTTAATTTTCCAAGGGTTTACTGTGCATAGTACTGATTCATTTACCTTATGTACTTGTGGCGAAGGACAGAGCCGTATCATTGTTTCCGTTTCCAATTAGGAATATTATAATTTGCAGAATTGCGGTTTCCCTTCCTGTTTTCATCTTCGTAAGTTAGGGTTTCATTTAACTGCATATTAAATCTTTTGACTTTCTTACTAGATCTAAGTTATACATATCCAAGTAAAAGTTTTCTTTACATGTTCTCTAATTTATCTTTTCATTGAATTGGGTCCATATGCATGATCTGTCAGTCTCATTAGCTATAATTAATCATAGAAATATAGGTGTATATTGCAGACATCATGTTACTCTGTGTGTGTGTGTGTGTGTGTATTGGTTTATCTATGTGTAGTTAGCTGTTAACATGAAGATGCAGGTGCAAGCAATGGTGGATCTCCGCTGTTGTGTCAAAGAGTTAATTACAAATAACCTGTTCTTGTTTGAATATCTGTAGATAAACGTGTTCAAGCAGACATGGAGGTCTTAGAGAAGCAAACGTTCTAACATTCTTTATAGTGTCATCTGTTTGATCAAGCGAAAAGACATCTCGAAACTCCTCAAACTAACCATGTAGACATTAACAAGGAACTTGGAAGTTGCTAATTAAGGATAAAGAAGACCATCAGTTTCCTTTTTTCCCCCTGTTCACTTGATTTATTCGATATTATTTCCTTCGCAAAATCAATCCAGAAAAGGAGAAGAAAGAACTATATTATATAATGTAAGAAACATGTTTTGTTTGGTAAGACGTAACATTTATGTAAGTTACTTTACTCTTCCAAATTCATTCTTGTTGTTAGTTGGTGAAGCAAATCTAATAAAGTGAGTTTCTTTAGCAAACTAATGGCAGATCTGAGGGTAATAATGCGTGCATATGTAATGGATTGTCTCATTAAAGGGTAAATAAAGAAACACCTCATTTTCATAAGGGTTTTGGCTTAACCAATCTCAATATATATATAAAATAAAGAATGCAACATTCACAGGAAAAAAGAATAGGCCAATCTTTATTTTCGGGTACTAACTATTCTGTCTCACTCATCTCATACATGATACATATTTAACTTAGTTTACGCTTTTCTTCTTCATTTTTGCATGGTTGAACAGTAAAATTTTTCAAATTATTTATCTTTGTTCACATGGAAAGACAGATTTTGTGTAGGATACGAAATTAGAAAGTTATATTAGAAATTTAAATATTTAAAATGATATTATCAATAAAAAAAATACAAACAAAATACCTCTACGATACGAGACTTTAGAATTTTTATGGGTGACCACACCCGGTATCCTTTAGTACATTCTTAATTCAAATTATTTTTTCAATTAATTTTCAAAAACAAATAATTCTTGATTTTAATGGTAAAATCAATAAATTGATAATTAGTGCTTAAAATGGAATTTAATGATACAAATGAGTTGAAACCAAGAATTAGTTTATGGGATTTTCATCTCATGAATCAATTACAAGAATGGGTTGAAATTTATATTCGTAATGATACAAAATACTCTTAATGTTTTATTAAATATATGCTTGAATTGATTTTTTTAGTATTTTGACCCGTAACGTTTTATTTTAGGATAAAAAATTCACTATATAGATGAAAGCTATTAATCAATAAACTATCAATACTCTAAACTCAAGATTTTTTACTGAAAAGCATAAACCAACTTATCTTAGTGGTTAAAGGAATCGTTGTTATTCTTAGAGATCACGAATTCGAGTACCATTGTCTGTAACAGGGTAATTGAGTATTCATTATTAAATAATTAAGAATATATTTAGAACAATCACTACTTGTAATCACTTTTAGCTTAATAAAAAAGAGTTTTCACTGAAAATAAATTGATAGAATTAAAATACTCTTTAAAAAAAGTATGAACGGAAATAACTATTTAATAGAATAGGGCTTATATTTGCTTGTGACATAGAGACTTGGCCTTGTAATGAATCAGATTGTTTGGGTTTAACCATAAAGGTTTTGAGACTTCACCTTGGGTACTTTCTTTTAGGCTTTTTTCCCCAATACCCAAGGCGGGTAAATTAATTGGCCCAATAGATTACACCCGTATTTATTTTGCATTTTACGATAAATGTTACAGTAACGATGAAACTCGTCATGGCGGGTTCGAGATGATGAGTTTGCTTAGAAATATTTTTTAATGGTCTCGGGTAAGTGGGTTCCATGTGGGTCAATATTTTAATATATTCAGAGGAACTCTTCACATCGACGTGATAAATCCATTAATAAATTAATTTTTTTTAAAATCATTAAATATTTTATAAAAAGAAAAAAAATTAAAAACTGCAAAACTCGTCATGCCGAGGTGACAAGTTTGCCTTGATGTTTTTAAAATTAGTCATTGTGCAATGGGCAACTTTTGAAATTTTAAAAAAATTAACCGTTGAAACTCAACACATCAACGTGACGATTTTTTCAAACATAACGTAAAAATATATATTAATTAAAAATTATTAAATAAATTAAATAAATACAAACTAATTTTTTTACAAATAATAGTAAAAGAGTTCTTATTAACTAATACAATGAATAATAAAATTTATTTATATTTTCGTAGTTGTTGACGGTATCGATGAGTGTTCGAATGATAATGGCGGAGGGCTCGTCGAATACATCATGTCGTCCACCTTGATCGTCTTCCTCTTTATCTTTATTTGCTTCTTGAAGAGGATGTGTATTGAACATCACTCCACTTTAAAATCCACCTTTATAATACGGTGATGAATTTATAGTATTTGAAGCTATCATTGCCGTCATTGACTAGAGTTGGCTATCTTGTTGACCACATATAATATGATCACATTCACCCTTACTCGCATGTTCGGTTGAAGATGCTTGAGAGTTTTGCATTGCATCTCATTAACCTTCAATCCAATTGTAGTAGGACTAGACAACCTGCTACATAAGCTTTTTGACCCCATTCGATCATTATTGCCTTGCAAAGTTCCCGATATAAAAAAAAAAAAAGCAAAATCATCGTGCCCCAACTAGTGTTGCGACACTCAATAAAATTCTCCAATATTGGAAGATACTGAAATTTATCCAATAACAATATCCCTCCGATCAATTGAAGCAGATACGTTCGAGCTGCAAAAATAACTTCATCCTCGGTAAAGTCGTTTATCACATTGAATTCGAGCTCCAACCAAGTGATTTGTATCTGGTACCCCTCTAAGACCTTTTATGGTGGCATATTTCGGTGAACAATTCCAAACCGGTTGAAATCGTTGTGCCTTACTAGTGTCGTACAGTTAACCGGAACACCGAGTTGGTAAGTGATATCTTCCAATGTAATTGTCGCTTCACAATTCGAAAAATGAAAAGTATGCGTCTCAGGCCTCCAACGTTCAATCAGAGCCAAAATCAATGTTGGATTCACCTTAAAACCACACAGAAATATGGTTGGATACAACCCGGATTGTTGCAGATATATAATAATTCGCTTATGCATATCTCTGAGTGTGATTCCTCACTGAAGAATGCCCTATTCTTCTTCCAAACCGAGCTCAAGCGAAGAAATATAGACATGATCGAGGCGTAACATTTCATCTCGAATAGACATATTTCAGAAATTTTCAGAATATACGAATTTCTCTCAATTTTTTCTTAACAAAACACTATAAAAACCTAAACCTCAAATCCCTATTTATAACCACAAACCTAACGATCACAAACAACTAATTTTTTCAATAGTTCCACCAAATTCGTCACTTCGAGGTTACAAGTACCATGCTAACCGTTGCAGCTGCCCGTTGCACAACAGATATAAATGGTTAGTTTTTTTATATTCAAGGCAAACTCGTCACGTTGCAATTTTTAAATTTTTTCCTTTTTCTAAAATATTTAATGAATTTAAAAATAAATTTCATAAATTACAAAATAAATTCAGATGTGATCTATTGGATCAATTAATTTACCCACATGGAGTATAAGGAAAAAACCCTTTCTTTTAACTTTTGCATCCTATTTTAATTATTTTTAAGGGATTTAATTGTAAACGTTTTATTTAGGAGCGGACAGAACGATGAAGCATGTATAGGCCTGACCCATCCATGTCCACATCAAATGCAAATGATGTATAGGTTAAGCTTAGCATTTACTGTATTGAATAGAAACCAATGAATTTTTTTAGGGTTAACTATAGAGATAATTATTTATGTTTGTATTTTGTCCACTTATAACCACTGATTTCGAAAAATATAAGATGTGATCACTTTCGTTTTTATTTAATAAAGATATGGTCACTTTTGTTTTTATTTAATTAATATGTAGTCATCACGGGTTAACTGTTGTTAACAATTAACAGAATATTTGATATGATAGTTGGTATAATCACACATTTGATCCCTATTATTTACATATTCTCTCAATTTAGTCATATTTTTAATTAAATATTACTATAAAATATATATTTTTAAATTAAGTTAATAATAAAATATATTTAATAAGTTAATATAAAAATACTTTTAAGTTAATATATATAAAATATTATGAATTTAAGTATTTATACACTAAGATACAAAATATATACACCATGTTGTCCACTTTAAACCAAGCAATAATCTTGGCTTAACGATCGGATACATGTTTAGTTTCTTAATAGATGAAGGTTTGAATCTTTTTTGTCTCAATTTACTTTCCTTTGTTTTCTTTCAACCAGAGGGTGTCAAATATTATTCTTTGATTGGTGGAAATAAATATATTAAATTAAAATAAAGTTAGTCCTCCAACCGAATGATGACATATGGCATGACATCTGACATCATTCAATTAGAGGATTAAATTTATTTTAATTGATTAAAAGCAACACTAAATTGAGAGAATATGTAAATAACAGAGACCAAATGTGTAATTATATCAAATATTTAACTACTGTTAACAACTGTTAACTAGGGGTGACCACATCTTAATTAAACAAAAAGAAAGTGATTATATCTTATGTTTGATAAGTGCTTAATTTAGTTAATATTTTGCTTTTAAATTACTCATTAATTATTGGTTTTTGTGGCTTAATTGTTCGTTTTGATTCATTTTCTGTGCAGGACGTCAGATTTTGGAAATTGCACAAAAATGACAGAATTCTGTAGTTTTTTTAATTTTCGGAATCAAAGCTGGTTGGAATTCGGATTTGAATTAAACTCAAGTTTAGGATAATATTTTAAACATTATATTTTATCTTTGTATTTTAGTTTAAATAGGTTTTAGTATTTTAATTAAATTTTAGGATATTATTTTTATATTTGAACTTTGTTTTAGGTATTTTAGTTTAAGTAGGTTTTAGTATTTTAATTAGGATTTAGAATATTATTTTAAATATTATTTTTTAGGTATTTTATTTTAAATAGTTTTAAGTATTTTAATTAGGATTTAAGATGTTTTAGCTTATTTTTAAGAATTTGAAGGCTATAAATACCCTCTCAGGGTAAGCTTGGAAACATATCTCTCTCATCTGAGAATAAAATCTTCTTTTTCTCTCTAACTTTCTCTCTATTTTTCGCATGCTTTTCAATTATGCTAAGTATGACTTTGGTCATGCTTAGCTAATTTTCTTTCAAGCCGAAGACTAAAGCGAAGGCTCAATTCCAAACGTGAGAATTGTAAGGTACTTAAATCGCTTCATATTTTCTCTCTGTTTTCTGAGCTTACTTTTCAAATCAAAATGATTTCGACATTGGTTCGGATATTGTTATGGTTAATGTTTGAAGAAGGATTTGCTTATTGAAGCATATTCAACTTCCCGAGAACGCACTTAGCAAAATTGTTTTCTAAGAAGAAACTGAGACTGGAATCATTTATTGTTGTAACAACACAATCCGAGTTGGCAGCGAAGAATTGTCCTTGTAAGCCGACGTGAATCTTGAAGTAAAAATCTGTTTCGATGATCCGAGGAATTTGAGGCAAAGCTGAAGTCTGAGGATGCTTTCACTATAAGTTTTTCTTTATCTCAATCTCTTAGATTATTTATTTAATTATTTAATTTTATTTAATTTTTATCTTTTATTTTAAAAACAACTTTTAAAATCCCAATTTTTTTATCTTTACTAATATTATTTATTATTTTATTATTTTCCCTTTTTATTTATTATTATTTATTTTATTATTTTTTCTTTTTAAATTATATTTATTTATTTTATTTATTATATATTTTCAACTTCATCTAGAACTCTATCATCCTCTAAATCAAAGAGTTTTACTAAATCACAAAAAACCATAGTCCTTGTGGATCGACCCTGCTTCTCTATCTACCTTTTCCTTTCTATTTAAGATGCCAAAATTATTTTGATAGAAAAACGACGGTTATCAAATTGGCGTCGTTGCCGGGGACTAACAACAAGTATTGATTTATTTTTCTAGTTTTTGATTTATGACCAGAAGAAACCCAAGTGAATTAGTAGATCTAGATCTGGAGATCGAAGAACAAGCACGAAGAATCCACACACAAATGCTTCGAGAAAAGAGAAAAAGACAAGAAGAACAAGAGCAGAGTTCAAAAGTATAATCAAATCCGGAGACTGAAGCAGACGCATACAACATTCCGATGGCAGAAGGAAAACAAACGATCTGAGAGGTAGCCACAACTCCAGTCACTTAGACGCCATCATTCATTAATTTTCCTAGTGGCAGGACTCCGTTTCAATTAAAGACGGGACTCATCATCTTCTTCCTACCTTCCACGGTTTTCCCACTGAAGATCCACGCAAACACTTGTTGGAATTACACATGGTTTGCACTAGCATGAAACCACAGGGAGTTACTGATGATCAAATTAAATTGAGAGTTTTCCCTTTCTCTTTAGCTGATTTGGTTAATTTATTTACCTCCAGCGACTAAAGCAAGTGAATTACGAAGGAGCATTCTTTACATTCAACAAAATACCGAAGAAAGTCTTTATGACTATTGGGAATGATTTAAAAAACTTTGCACACGTTGTCCGCAACACGGATTAAGTGAGAAAACGTTACTTCAATACTTTTATGAAGGCCTTTTACCAATGGAGATGAAAATTGTGGATGCCTCCAATGGAGGAGCATTAGTCAACATGACCCCAACAACAGCAAGGGAATTGATTTCAACCATGACATCCAACTCTCAATAGTTTTCAAGTGAACCCAGCTGACGGGTTCACGAGATAAGTACATTTTCCCTTGAAAATAAGTTAGATAAATTAATTGAAGTAGTTAATTCACTTGTTACAGGAAAATCTGGAGCAACAAGTGCATGTGGGATATGCACAAGGCTAGACCATCCGAAGGATTGCTGCCCGCTGATACAAGAAGGAGGCAATGCAGAAATCGATACAGTAGGGAACTTTCCAGGTCCTCCACAAAGACAATACAACCCATACAGCAATACTTATAATCCAGGATGGCGAGACCACTCAAACTTCAGCTACGTGACAAATCAAAGACCATCATTGGAGGAACTCATAGAAAAGTTAGCAATTTTACAAGAAAAGTTCATTACATCCAAGGAAAAATTCCAAAGCCAAACCGAAATATATCTTCAAGAGTTAGATAACCAAGTAAGCCGACTAGCTCAAACAATGGGAAAATTAGAATCACAAAGAAGATTACCTTCTCAAACGGAGTTAAATCCGAGAAATAATGTTAGTGCCATCACACTCCGAAGTGGAAAAGTTATCTCACTCGAAGTTCCAGCAGAAAAAGTCGCACATCAGAAAGAACAAGAGAACACGACACCTTCAGAAATACAAGGCACGTCTAATACCCATCATTCTCTTTCTTCTCATGAAATCACACCACCACCCTTCCCATCAAGATTGATGAAGCATGATAAAAGAGCTGAAGAAAATGAGATCTTAGAGGTGTACCAAAAAGTTCAAGTCAACATACCTCTTATTGAAGTAATTCGACAAGTACCAATGTATGCTCGATTTTTAAAATAACTTTACACTACAAAGAGGAAATTGATGGGGCACGAAAAGGTAGATTTGGGAGAACATGTCTCTGTAATTTTTCAACGAAAGCTCCGACCAAAGATAAAAGATCAAGGTATGTTCGTTATACCTTGCAAAATAGGTGATTTTAAAATTAAACGTGCAATGTGTGACTTAGGATCTTCGATTAATGTTATGTCATTTTCTATATATAAAATGATTACTAACGAGCCTTTGAAGGAAACAGGAATAACCATACAGTTGGTTGATCGATCTGTAATCTATCCAGTGGGAGTAATGGAAAATGTCTTAGTAAAGGTTGATGTATTATTTTTTCCTGCAGATTTCTATGTCATTGACATGGAACATGACAGGTCGGATACTTATTCTGAGGTACTTTTAGGCCTACCCTTCCTAAGCATAGCACATACAAAGATCGATGTTAGAAGTGGTATACTGACAATGGAATTTGATGGTGAGATCGTTGAATTTGATGTTTACAAAGTAATGAAATACCCTGATCACGTTGAAAGAATTAATTCTGTTGATACTATAGATCCTTTAATTGATGAATATATTAAATCTAATTTTTATTATGATCTTTTTAAGGATCCTGAACTTTGCCACGAAGAGGAAGAAAAGGAGTTTGAAAATATTAATTCAATCAATTCTGATTTATCTTTGTCTTCCTCTAAAACTAAAATTTTATTTTCTGTTTTACAGGCATCTGAGGTAGAATTGAAGCAATTACCAGAGCATTTGAAATATGCCTTTTTGGGCGAAAATGAAACTTTGCATGTGATCATCTCAAGTAAATTATCCGAAGGAGAAGAGGAAGCTTTGGTAGCAGTGTTGCGCTCTCACAAAGAAGCCATAGGATGGACCATAGCCGACATTAAATGATTAAGTCCCTTGACTTGCATGCACAAGATCAAAGTCGAAGAAGGAGCAAAGCCATCATGAGAATGACAACGCCGATTAAATCCACCGATGATGGAAGTAGTAAAAAAAGAAATTTAGAAACTCCTTGATGTTGACGAACTCTATCTGATATCAAATAGTAATTGGGTAAGTCCGATTCATGTGGTTTCTAAGAAAACGGGAGTCATAGTGGTCGAAAATCAAGAAGGGGAGTTAGTGCCCACAAGAGTTCAAAATGGATTACGAGTTTGTATTGATTACAGGAAGTTGAACTCTCTTACTCGAAAATATCATTTTCCTCTTACTTTTATAGATCAAATGATTGAAAGATTGGCTGTAAAAACTCATTATTATTGTCTTGATGGTTTTTCAAGTTTTTTTCAAATCCCAGTGGCGCCAGAAGATCAAGAAAAATGACTTTTACTTGTCTCTTCGGTACATTTGTATATAGACGAATGCCCTTTGGTCTTTGTAATGCACCGGCCACCTTCCAAATATGCATGTTAAGTATATTTTCAGACTATGTGGAGAAGGGCATCGAAGTCTTTGTGGATGACTTCATGGTTTATGGTAATTCATTTAATGAATGTCTTGATAATTTAACTAATGTGCTTAAAAGATGCTTAAAATATAACCTTGTTTTAAACTATGAAAAATGTCATTTTATGGTTGATAAAGGGTTATTTTAGGTAATATTGTTTCCTCAAAAAGGGATTGCAGTTGATAAAGCTAAAACATATGTTATACGCTCACTTTCTTACCCCTCAACTGTGAGAGAAATTCGCTCTTTTCTTGGCCATGCAGGATTTTACCATAGGTTTATTAAGGATTTTTCGAAGATAGCACAACCTTTATGCAATCTACTTCAAAAGGATCAAGACTTTGACTTTAGTTCAAAATGCAAGGAGTCTTTCGATTCATTATAGGAAAAACTTATTTCATCTCCAATTGTTCAGCTGCCAGATTGGAATTATCCCTTTGAACTTATGTGTGACGTATCGGATGGTAGCGTTGGAGACTTTCTTGGCCAAAAAATAGGTAAAGAGCCACATGTCATAGCTTATGCCTCCCAAACTTTGGACTCGGCTCAGAAAAATTATTCGACTACAAAAAAAGAACTTTTTGCTATATTTTTTGCTTTAGAAAAATTTAGATCCTATTTGCTTAGCACTAAAATTATTGTTTTTTCTGATCATGCAGCTATAAGGTATTTGATGAGCAAAAAGGAGGCAAAACCGAGGCTTATCCGATGGATCCTAATTTTACAAGAGTTTAACTTGGAAATTAAAGACAAAAAGGGATGTGAAAATATGGTAGCATATCACTTGAGTCGAATTCCCCTTTTTACATCCGAACCACCACTTAGAGAAGAATTTCCTAAAGAAAAACTGATGGTGGCGTAAAGCATAACCCATGGTTTGCGGACATGGTTAATTATTTAGCCACAGCTAAGTTACCATTAGATTTGCCAAGAGCTGAAATCAATCGAATTAAGCAGGAATCTCGATACTATATTTGGGACGATCCTTATTTATGGAAGCACTACTCGGATCAGGTAATTCGACGATGTATTGTCGAAAGCGAGCTAAATTCAATTTTACAATTTTGTCATTCTTACTCTTGCGGTGGTCATTTTGGGCAAAAATGTACAGCCCATAAAATTCTTGAATGTGGTTTCTATTGACCTAACATCTTTTGGGACTCTTATATGTTTTGTAAAACTTGTGAAAGATGTCAACGTACATGTAATTTAAGCCATATGAATGAAATGTCACTTAATTCTATACAAGTTTGTGAAATTTTTTATGTTTGGGGAATCGATTATATGGGCCCTTTTACTTCGTCATTTGGAAATACTTATATTATTTTAGCTGTAGATTATGTTTCTAAATGGGTGGAAGCTAAGGCCACTCGAAATAATGATACTAAAACTACAGTTAATTTTTTGAAAAATATTTTTTCTAGGTTTGGCACGCCACATGCTATAATAAGCGACAGAGGAACACATTTCATAAACTGAGTCATCGAGTCGCTAAAGAAGAAATTTGGAGTAACTCAAAGAATTGCTACCTCTTACCATCCACAAACAAATGGACAGACAGAAGTATCAAATCGGGAAATTAAAACAATTCTTGAGAAAATTGTTAAACTGGACAGAAAGGATTGGAGTTTAAAATTAACCGATGCACTTTGGGCATATCAAACTACTTATAAAGGTCCCATTGGGATGTCACTATACCGGCTTGTTTTCGATAAACCATGTCATTTACTAGTTGAGTTAGAACATCGTGCTAATTGGGTCGTCAAACAATATAACATGGACATGGATGCAATTGGTGAAGCTCGAAAATTACACATTCAAGAACTTGAAAAAATCGAAGAAATGCTTATGATAATGCTAGGATATTTAAAGAAAAAACAAAAGAATTTCACGATAGTAGAATTTCTTTTAAAACTTTTTCTGTCGGTCAAAATGTTTTATTATTTAACTCCAAATTTAAACTTTTTGCAGGAAAGTTCAAATCAAAATGGCTCGGACCGTTTACAGTAACTCAAGTATTTCCTCACGGTGCTGTTGAAGTTGAAGATAACTCAGGAGTTCGATTTAAAGTTAATGGTCAAAGACTAAAGTCGTATTATGAAAATGCATCGGTTGGTCTAATCGAAGAAATCAATTTAGAGGAACCCACTTTGAAAAATCAGGTTGTCGAACTAACGACGTTAAAAAAAAGCGCTTGATGGGAGGCAACCTATTTCGTTCTATTTTTTATTTTATTTTCGTTTTATTTCGTTTTATTTTATTTTATTTTTTTAGAAACTTTATTTTCATTCTATTTATTTTATTTAATTAATTTTAATTTTTTCTCCAGATTCAAATTTCTTCGAATATTTCTTACCTTCGCCTAGGCTCGTCTCGACATGACCGTGGTCGCGGTCGCCACTAGATTAGAGAATATTCCTTTTCACTCTCTTTGTTTTTTAAATTCGACATACGTTTTGGGACAAAACGAATTATGAGGGGGGAAGAATAAGCATGTGTCAAATTTTTCCTTAACTTGTTTAATTGTTTGAAATTGAGTTATTCTGATGTTGATATGTTGGGATCGTTGGTTGCTAGTCTTAAATTTTTCTTTATACTCTTGCTTCCTTTTGGATTGTGATCATATTTTGATCGAATTTAATTTACATGATTGGTAATTGGTATAACTGGTGAATTTTTTGTTGAGTATTGATATTTCATGCTTTTGTCGATAGAGAAGAACTTGACTCAATGCATATAAACGTTTCTTGTGAGATTTAGGCCTAACGAGCATACATTTTCCTTCTTGCTCATTGTTTGACTTGTGTGTGTCAAACTAATTAGGATATTCTAGAACTATTAATCACAATGCATATCGAGACTACATGTTGAACGTAATGTTTCAATGTGATAGGGACACCTAGGATAAACCCACTCTTCCCAAAAAAGCCTACCCGTTTATATATCCATTAGTGAACCACATTTGAGTATATTTCCCTTTCTTTGTTTTACATCTCATAATTAAACATGAAGCCTTTCTTTTTATTTTTCCTCTCTTTTCACACCCTTGCCGAGACTTGAGATCTTGTATCATTGTTGTTCCATGAAAAAAATCAATGTTTAAAAAATGGAAAAAAAGTTGCTCACTATTTCGAACAGCAAAAAAAAAAGAAGAAAAAATACCCTTTGTTCGGGGAAAAACAAAAAAGCGGAAGGAAAAGTCAATCACTTCAATTATCTTTCATCTATTTTTTTCCTTGTTTTGTTATTCATTGTGCTTCATGTTAATTCATGGATTCTTCTTAATTATTTTGATCTCTTGTTTCGGTATTTTAAGCCTTTCTTTTCGGCCTTTCCCTACCCTAACCTAAGCCCCGTTACACCTTGTTTAAAGATTCCTTGATTATTGCATTATGTTCATTTTTCGTAGTGGAGACTTGATTGGATTCCAAGCCTATGGTAATATTTTGGTTAGTTCCGGTTTGTGTGATTTCATTTACCTCAAACACTTTGAGCGGATATGTGTGAATCTTTGTGAGGTATTGAGTCATGTTTCATTAAAGTTGGCAATTAATTGAGATATCTTGCTTACTTTAACTTTTCATGGTTGTACCTTTGCTTTATTGTTACTTGAATTCGGCAAATAACATGGACTTAGTTCGATTGGAAGTTTGAGGAATAAATTGAAATTGAAGATGACAACTTGTGATTTGGATGTATTAATTGATGAATGCTTGAGGACAAGCATTGAATAAGTGAGGGAAAATTTGATAAATGCTTAATTTAGTTAATATTTTGCTTTTAAATTACTCCTTAATCATTGGTTTTTGTGGCTTAATTGTTCGTTTTGATTCAATTTCTGTGCAAGACGTCAGATTCTAGAAATTGCACAAAATGAACATAATTCTGCAGTTTTTTTTCGGAATCAAAGATGGCTGGAATTCGTATTTGAATTAAACTCAAGTTTAGGATAATATTTTAAACATTATACTTTATCTTTTTATTTTAGTTTAAAATAGGTTTGAGTATTTTAATTAAATTTTAGGATATTTTTTTATATTTTATCTTTCTTTTAGGTATTTTAGTTTAAATAGGTTTTTAGTATTTTAATTAGGAATTAAAATATTATTTTAAACATTATTTTTTTAGGTATTTTAGTTTAAATAATTTTAAGTGTTTTAATTAGGATTTAAGATATTTTAGCTTGTTTTTAGGAATTTGAAGGCTATAAATACCCTCTCAGGGTAAGCCTAGAAACATATATCTCTCATCTAAGAATAAAATCTTCTTTTTCTCTTTAGCTTTCTCTCTATTTTTCACATGTTTTTCAATTATGCTAAGTATGACTTTGTCATGCTTAGTGATAACTGTCGTTTTTCTATCAAAATAATTCATGGATTCTTAATAAATAAATATGAAAAGGTAGTATAAAGAAGCAGGGTCGATCCACAGGGACTATGGTTTTTATGATTTAATAAAACTATTTCTTGATTTTAGGAAAAGATAGAATTCAAGATGAAGTTGAAAAGATATATTAAAATAAAATAAAAAAAGGAAAAATAATATAATAATAAATAGTAATAGTAATAAATACAAAAGGGAGATTTTTAAAAGTTGTTTTTAAAATAAAAGATAAGAATTAAATAAAAGAAAAATAAATAAATTAAAGAGATTGAGATAAATGAAAACTTATTGTGAAAGCAGCCTCAGATTTCAACTTTGTCTCAAATTCCTCGGATCATCGAAACTGATTTTTACTTCAAGATTTACGTCGGTTACTGCAAGAACAATTCTTTGCTACCAACTCGGATTGTGTCGTTTCAATAACAACTGATTCTGATCTCAGTTTCCTCTTAGCAAACAATTTTGTTAAGTGTGTTCTCGGAAAGTTGAATATGCTTCAATAAGAAAATCCTTCTTTAAACATTAACCATAACAATATCCGAACCAATGTCGATCTTGATTTGAAAAGTAAGCTCAGAAAACATAGAGAAAATCTAAAACGATTTAAGTACCTTACAATTCTCATGTTTGGAATTGAGCCTTCGCTTTAGCCTTCGGCTTGAAAGAAAATTAACTAAGCATAACCAAAGTCATACTTAGCATGATAGAAAAGTATGCGAAAAATAGAGAGAAAGCTAGAGAGAAAAATGAGATTTTATTCTCAAATAAAAGAGATATGTTTCTAGGCTCACCCTTAGAGGGTGTTTATAGCCTTCAAATTCCTAAAAACAAGCTAAAACATCTTAAATCCTAATTAAAACACTTAAAACTATTTAAACTAAAATACCTAAAAAATAATATAATATTCTAAATCCTAATTAAAACACTAAAACCTATTTCAACTAAAATGCCTAAAACAAAGATAAAATATAAAAATAATATCATAAAACTTAATTAAAATACTAAAAACCTATTTAAACTAAAATACAAAGATAAAATATAATGTTTAAATATTATCCTAAACTTGAGTTTAATTTAAATCCGAATTCCAGTCAGCTTTGATTACGAAAATAAAAAAAATTGCAGAATTGTGTCTTTTTTGTGTAATTTCCAGAATCTTACGTCTTGTACAGAAAATGAATTAAAATAAACAAATAAACCACAAAAATCAATGATTAAAGAGTAATTTAAAAGTAAAATATTAACTAAAATAAGCACTTATCACTTAGCTAATTTTCTTTCAATCCGAAGACTAAAGCGAAGGCTCAATTCCAAAAGTGAGAATTGTAAGGTACTTAAATCGCTTCAGATTTTTTTTCTGTTTTCTGATCTTACTTTTCAAATCAAAACGATTTCGACATTAGTTCGGATATTGTTATGGTTAACGTTTGAAGAAGGATTTGCTTATTGAAGCATATTCAACTTCCCGAGAACACACTTAGCAAAATTGTTTGCTAAGAGGAAACTGAGATCATAATCAGTTATTGTTGAAACGACACAATCCGAGTTGGCAGCGAAGAGTTGTCCTTGCTTGAAGTAAAAATCTGTTTCGATGATCCAAGGAATTTGAGGCAAAGCTGAAGTCTGAGGTTGTTTTCACTATAAGTTTCTCTTTATCTCAATCTCTTAGATTATTTATTTAATTATTTTCTTTTATTTAATTTTTATCTTTTATTTTAAAAACAACTTTTAAAAACTCATTTTTTTATCTTTACTACTATTATTTATTATTTTATTATTTTCCCTTTTTATTTATTATTATTTATTTTATTATTTTCTCTTTTTAAATTATAATTATTTATTTTATTTTATTATATATTTTCAACTTCATCTGGAATTCTATTATCCTCTAAATCAAAGAGTTTTACTAAATCACAAAAAACCATAGTCCCTAAGGATCGACCCTACTTCTCTATACTACCTTTTCCTTTCTATTTAAGAAGCCATAATTATTTTGATAGCAAAACGACGGTTATCAATGTTTTTTTTGAATTAGTGACTAAAAGTGGATAAAACACAAACATAAATGATTATATGTGTAGTTAACCATTTTTTATTATTATGAGATAAATATAAGGTAGTATGATAATTCTCGACCATTTGATATTGAACGCTCACATCCCTAACAATCCTAGTGCTCGAACCAGTAACCTCAAAAAATAATAACAATTCATTTATCACCAACATCTTTCGTGTCATCCTAATTCATATAATTTTTTCTTTAATTCAAACCAAACTTATCCAAATTATTTTACTTTTTCTGTAATACAACTTTATTTTATACTTATTTATAGTGAAATCAAAACATAATTTTATACAAATATAATCCTTAAATGAAATCAAAATATTACATAATCAAGTTGTATAAGATACAGACACAATTTCACGTCCGAAAAAGATGAAAGAACATAAAAATCGAAAAATGGCTTCTTAAACCCTTCAACAATGCAATAATTATAACACAGCAGTGAAAAAAAACATCACAAGTAACAAGGATGCCTGGAAAGAAAGAGGGGAGGCCTTTGATGGATAGTAGTAGTAAGGATATGGATATTCGTGCGGTCCTAGTCCTGTAGGTAGCCCTTGACCTTGGCCTGGAGGTGCGTTGAAGAAGTACACAAAACGAGGCGGCGGAGGACTGGCCTTTGAAGAATATGATGATTGTGCCGGTGGGGGTGGGGATGGGGTTGGCCGCGGTGGAGATGGAGGAAATAATTCAAATTCTAATGGTGGTGGGCAGTGAGTGTCGTCAGATCCTGACGGGGACCGTGGGGTGTAATAAGGTTCGGGCGGAGAGAGGTGAAGTGACGATGATGATGGTGGTGGCGAATACGACTTCAACAGCGGTGGATGTGGCGGTGAACAAATGACCGGACATGTTGCACAATCACTGATGCATAATAACCCGGGTGAAGCTGATGATGTCCCCGTTTCATGCTCTGATGTTACACTAGCTAGCATGATGATGCCCGTGATCGCCAATTTCATCCATTTGCTTCCCTGAAAAACTCGACTGTCACCAAAGCCCCTCACCATTTTCTTTTGTTGGGGGAAGGAGGGAGGCATAAGCTGAAAGAAACCTATTATACTACACTTATCTTGTCTTTAGCTTTTATCAAGACAACGCCAAATGAACACTAAGCACCTTGATGCTCCACTTTACCTTTATCATGCGTGTTTATGGCTCTTCTAAAAATTCTGGTTTATGAATGCATTGCCTTACCCTTGACTGCATTCAGTATTATATATACTTGTTTGGTACTACCAGTCTTACTTGTACCTTTGTGAGCATCAATCTCACCCTTTACACTTTATTCACTGTCTATGCTTTTCTTTCACTGGAGGGCTCTCCTGAATCTCCCTTTTTTCTCATTGCAAGTTTCCAGTGAATTCTTTGCTTGTAGCACCATTTTGAAGAGTTTAAAGTTTGATTAGGTAAAGTCACAACTTTCCTCAAGGGACATTTTTTATTCAATTCAATTTCTTTGAGTTTTTTCATATACTCCGAGGATCATACCCCTACACATATCCGAATATATATCGGATATAAGTGTTAGATATGAATATTTAAATAAGAAAGAAAAGTTTAGGAGATTTACTAGGATTGCTAATATATCGAACTTAGACTACATTATATATCTAAGAATAATACAGGAAGTAAATTTCCAATTCTTAAAAATAATTAGAAAAAAAGGGACTGCTAATTGTTCTGCAATCACAAACATGAAGTAGCTTAGTAAGGGTTTTTATTTTATAAAAAAGAATAAGGCTTGCCTTTCGGAAGCAGCTTCCTGCAAGCACAAAAGAGATAATGTAAGCGTACAGATTTCCTATGTTTTTTTGTACAAACCAGAATCATTCTCTCTTAGTCTTGTTCTTTTTTTCTTCTTCTTTAGATGCAGGCAGCTTCTTTCCCTCAATCCTTCAATCTAGTCTGGAATTTCTTACAGAAGTTGCAGTCATGCTCGATGATTCCTAGCCAATAAACAACCAAACTATGTAAGAAAGCCTGGTTTCAAGAAAATGTATCTAATTAATATCTATAATAGATAAGTCCCAAACCTCATCTTCTGATAGCATCGGCTACCTGCAATTATTACTGCGACCACGAGAGTCGGAGCTCATTCCGAAATCTCTTAATCGGTTAAGTTCCGGCACTATAACAGTTCCAAGATCGGGTCTGTCCTTCTTCCTCAGCTCGACACACTTGAGGGCTAATCGAGCAAATGCTAAAGCCTCTTCAAGTGGCCAATTTGGCACAGCTGGATCAAGTACATCAAGTAAAGTTCCTTTCTCAATGGCCCTTCCAACATGATGAGCAATACCCATTGGAGGCTTGGCTGTAATAATCTGGAGCAACATTATTCCGAGGGAATATATGTCTGATTTAGTTGTCAGCATGCCTGTTTGTTGATATTCAGGATCTATGTAACAGAATGTCCCTGCAGCTGAAGTCATGTGATATTGTGTCACACTGTCAGCTACAGAAGGTGGTACTAGTCGCGCTAGGCCAACATCAGCGATTTTGCTCACGTAATTGCGGTCTAATAGAATGTTAGCCGGCTTGAGGTCCCGATGCACTAGTGGTTCTGGCTTCGCTTGGTGAAGGAATAGAAGGCCAGTCGCAATTTCTGCAGCTATGTTAAATCGCTTTCTCCATGAAAGTGGAGGAGTATTTCCCTTTCGAAATAGTCTGTCCTCTAAGCTTCCATTAAACATATATTCATATACCAAGCATCCATACTCGGGACAGGCACCAAGGAGAAGGACCATGTTTGGATGTCTCATGCAGCAAAGAACCTCAACCTGAATTATGTTTGTAGTTATGCAACAAATTAGCTTAAGACAACCATTCCTGCAAACATTTTGGTCTATTCCGACATGATGACTTACCTCTTGCTGGAACTGTTTCTTTCCTTGAGCAGCGTCCGGTCTTAGAACTTTGATGGCAACCGGAGTGTGATCGAGTTTGCCTTTAAAAACAGGCCCGTAACCCCCTTCTCCAATCTTATTAGATGCTACAAAGTTTTCAGTTGCTTCTTCAATTTCTTCGATGGTATATTTTCGGTATCGGACATCATTCTTTGCCAAAACACTCAAAGCACGAGTCTTCTCGTCAGCCTCCTTCTTGGCTTTAAGCTCTGCTTGTCTTCTTCTATGTGCTTCCATCTCCGCCAGTTTTCGCGCTGCCTCGGCTGCTTCCATGGCAGCTTTGCATTTGGCCTTCTCCTTCTCTGCCATGGCAAGAGCTGCCTCTCCTGCTTGCTTAGCTTCCTCGAACTTGCGTGCCTCCTCCATCTTCCACTGATGAAGCTCCTCAGCCTGGACCCCCAAAAATTGACAATGTTCACAAATTGATATTCTTGGAATATAGTGATGATATAGGTATAGGGATTACCTTTCTTTTGGCTGTAAGAGCTTCTTTGCAAGCTGTGCTGTACAAATCCATGGTTTGCTTAAGTTCAAGCTTCAACCTTCTCATTTCAGCTTCGATGTCTCGCTGCATTTCAGGGGCCATGAATGTTAGCAAATCTGCCCATTAAAAGGCAATGCTTTACTGTTTAAAAAAACCCAGTTTCTCTGAACTCTTCTTACTGTGTTTTGAGGAAGTTGCCCAGTAGGGGTGGCCGAAACCATAGAAAAATCTAAATTTTGGTCATTAAGATCGATAGATCCATGGGGAATTTTGTTTAAAAAATCTGTATCGATAGCTAAAGTATCTTGGCTAGATGAAGGCTGTGCCGCAGCCGCTCGCATAGCTGCATCCATGTCACCTGACAGATTTGCCGGCAAGCTTTTTCGTCTGTCACGGTCACGCATAGGTAACTTGGGGGGATTATCAACTGACTGTCTATCTGTTCCATTTCTCGACTCTCCCCTAACAACTTGTCGTCTATATAAAAGATACAATGTCAACAACAACGGTAAATCATCAATTCAATCAAATAGTAAGAAATGTAAACCTATTTTCCCACCGCACCTGCCTCGTTCGTCTTCAAGTTGATCCGATGGAATATGCGGTGGCATTCCGGACGACATTTTTGGCGGGGCAGCAGTGTTCGAAACAGGCCGCTGTGCGGTTCGCATAGTCAATATCTTACCTTTGGAAATCACATACACAGAACAAAACTCCGGCGCGCTTCTTATCAAGATTGCAGGAATGTCATTCTTGGATTTCCTATAATTTAAATAACTGAAAACTTTGATTGTTAAAAAGTTATATCAATTTACTCGATTTGTTTGAATCAAAAAGGAAGATTACGTTACTTAACCTTGATAAGCTATTCCTCGTTGCTGCACCAATAACTAGATTGTTAATCAAGTTTTTGTGAACGTAGTCCAGAAGTGCTTTGCAGACATCTGCATCTTCCAGGATAACCTCCTCCAATTGAATCTGAATTTGAAATTTATTTGATCGGATTTTAATTTTTTGAAATTTTATACTTTGATCATATGTTCTCTACGATAACTGCTTACCCCTTTGCGTGCACAGTAGCCGCGAAAAGGAATGAAAAGCTGGTTTACGTCATAATCAGACTCGTTGTCACCCTCTGCATGTTGATTTAAGGACAAAATGAATCAGAAAAAAAAACGAACGCCTTTTGTAGATATTTATTAAGGGTATGATGTAAGAGAGAGGATACCGACGGTTTTTATGCTTAACATGGATCAAGGTGACGAATGGATTGGAGACGACAAGATGCTCGACGGCCCAACGTACAGCTTGTGGGCTATTTTTATCTTTGTCGATGGCCACCGCCGTGGTGTGGCCCGGTACGTTTTCATCAGATGAGAAATGAGGAGCCATCTCTGGGAAACGAATCAATAACTTTCGTCTCTCGGCAATTTTGTTAAAACTCTGTGTTCCGATAGATTAAGTTACCGGCGTCGCAACCACCAGGCCAACGCGTCCTCCTCCACCTCCTGCTATTTTGCTTTTTTTTAAAAAAGAAAAGAAAATGGGAATGTGCAAGCAAGGAAGAAGAAGGCTTGTTCGCTCCTGGTGTTTAGGGTGCAATGAAATATTTGATCGTGTAATGAGGTTTTAAGAATCTATTTCCGTCATTGCCTTGGTTTAGGCCATTTAACCTGGCCCGTCCCTTCAAAAACCAAAACATGCGAGGAAAATAATAATAATAATAAGGGTAAACTACTTCAACTATCACCAACCTTTAAACGTTGATTCGTTCATACCATTAACATTTTAATTTTATCAATTTTAACACTAATTTTTACTTTTAAGTATAACTATGCTACTCCGTCATTAATAGATTAACGAAACAATGACATGAGAATAGCATGTGATATTGCTAACGTGGTTACTTCATGAAAATAACGTTATTTTAACGTGATTGATTTAATACTTAAAATATTCAAAACGACGTCGTTTTACTTAAGATAAAATATTATGTTTTGAGAGATTCCAAGTCTAAACCAATAAAACTTGGGTTTAAATCTTAACCATGGCATCATCTTGAGTTTTTGTTATGTTTTTTTTAAACTTCTAAAAACTTATTCTAAAATTTTAAACAACATAGAGACAAAACCCATTCAAACACCGAACTACAGAAATAATTAAAAGCTAAACCAATCTCCTTCAATGAACTCATATTCTGGAATATTTTAATGGGGATTTTACTACTGAAATTGTTACCAGACACATCGAATGATTCCAAAGAACTGTCAGAACCAAAGCTACTAATAATCAAGGCAGAGAGATTATTATAAGAGAGATCGAGCTTAACAAGTTTCGATCTCCCCTTGAAAATTGTTTTCAGCTAAATAAAGATACTGCAAATTAGAAGTTGGCAAAGCTGGAATCTGATCGGAAAACTGATTACTCGATAGATTCAAGAAACTAATGTTCACACATGAAATCGCACGATCTATATCACCGGAGAACTTGTTTCCGGAGATATCAATATGTTTCATGGCCGAGCAGTCACAAAATGAAGGAATCGCAATTGAAAAATTGTTCGATGAAAGATCCAAAACTGCAAATTTTTGCAGTTCGCGACGTTTACTTCACCATCAATCTTGTTCCCTTTCAAGTCCAAGAGCTCTAGCTCGCCGCACCCAGCGTGGAGGATCCAAGGAACCACAATGTCACCGGAAATCTTGTTGAAAGAGAGATCAAGAAAGGCCTCATTTTTAGTGGTAAATTTGAAGCTACAAGGGTACGTGTTAGCAACACAGTTTTGGAGGAGAGATGGGCTAGGCGAATTCGCTTTAAACTTGAGCAATAATTGAGAATCGCCACCAACTTCAACACAAATAAGAATGGTGGCGATGAAAAAGCAAGTCCAAAAAACAAAGAAAGGCTTCATTTTTAGTGGAAAATTTGTGGATTTTTCATACAAGCAATAGCTTAAGAAACACAATAGGAAGAAAGCGTTTAGGGTTTGAGCACCTCCATTAGAGAGACAATAAATGAAGCTTTGAGCTTTGGGTTCAGGTCGTTTTGAGCATTTTAAACATTAAACCAGTCGCTTCAAAACGAGATTGTTTTATTGAAATAATCATGTCAGTAATGTTACAACACGTTTTCACGTCACCGTCGGTCCATCCAGTTAATCCATTAATGGCGAACTGACATAATTATATTTAAAAGTAAACATTAGTGTTAAAATTGATAAAATTAAAACGTTGATAGTATAAACGAATCAATACTTAAACGTTGATGGTATTTTAAGTAGTTTACCCTAATAATAATAAAAGGTACTTTTGAGTTTATCAGCAGTTTTTTTTGTTTATTTTTACTATAATTGGAGCATTCTCCCATCACTCGATCAAATCAAGATTAATGATATTTCATAAGATGTTTAAAGTAACTAAATCCCTTGCGTATGCCACACTTCTTCATAACTTTCAAATCATTACGTACGCTCTAAGTTTGTTTATTTTAAAGCTTACGATTTAGGAAATTGTATGATCAACACTCGAAGTTAATCCCCGTTTTTGTCTTATGCCTAACTAAGTTGGATAAGGGAGAAAGTAGGGAAGGTATAAATACTCGAATCCGACCCGTTTCGACTTAACCTGACTTTATAAGAGTATGATTTTTTGAAATTTTGGGGCTTGAGTAGGGGCGGGATGAGTTATACAGTATAATTTTGGGGCAAGCCGAGACCGGGTTTAAAGTTAAAAACCGATCTGGCCCAACCTGATTACTTTATATATATATATATTAAGAATTTTATTTTTATATTACTAATATATTATTTAATTATTAAAATATAAATTATTATAAAATATATTAATCTAATTGTTTAAAATATAATAAATAATTATAAATGTATTATTATAAATTATATTATTTTAATTATTTTAAAATATTAATATATTCAGATCTGGTTGGGTCGGGATCGGAGTTTTAATCTAAAATCAGGACGGAAAAAATTGAAAATTCATTGGAATAGGGTGAGACTAGGGATGTGCCTTTGAACCGAGTCCAATTGGTTTCGACCCGACCCTATAGAATCGGTTTTTTAAATAATCGGGTCGGGTTATATGGGAGAGAAGGTCGGGTTTGGATTTAGAATTAAAAATACCTGACCAGACCCAGTACTATTATAAAATAATATTTGAAATTACCAAAATGTCATCCAGTGTAGGTGTGGGTGTGTGAGCGCATGCGCACCTGCGTATGCTTGCGTGCGCGCCTGCGTATGTGTGCGTGCGCGCGTGTGCGTGTGTGTTATTTAGGGTGCGTTTGGTTCACGTAATGTAAGATTACCAGTGAGAATAAAATATTACCAGGGAATATGATTACTGGGAATGTTGTATTTTGTGTTTAGTTGGTTTAGTAGGAATGTAAGATTACCGTGTTTGGTTAAAGTAATAAAAGATTATTGGAATGTATATTTGACCAAATTGTCCTTATTATATATTTGTTTTTTAACAAGTTGAAAAATATTTATATATTTTCTTTAAAAAAATTAAATTCATAAAAATTATATATTTTTTTACAAAATTAAAAATATAAAAATATTTAATGAAAGGGTAAAATTTCATTTTAATCCCTGAACTTCATATAAAATTTTAAATATAGATTTTTTTTTGTAAATCTAAAATAGTTTAAGGATAAATTTGTAATTTAACCTTCGTAGAATTTTTATTATTCAATGACAGAATAATGATATTTTTAAAGAACAAAAAAATTAATGGTATTTTAGTCCAAAACGTCGATAATCCAACAATACCTAAGGAAAGGGAGGTAATGACATTCCCGGTAATATACCCAAAAAATCTACTATTGGTAACGTAAGATTACCGAGAATGACTTTCGCGGCCAACCAAACAGGGGAATGTGGATTCCATTCCATAGGAATCTCACATTCCCCCAACCAAACACACCCTTAGGTTGGCCGGGAATGTCATTCCCGGTAATCTTACATTACCAATAGTGGATTTTTTTGGTATATTGTCGAGAATGTCATTACCTCTCTTTCCTTAGGTATTGTTGGATTACCGACGTTTTGGACTAAAATGCCCTTAATTTTTTTCTTTCAAAAATATCCTTATTTTGTCATTGAATAATAAAAATTCTACGAAGGTTAAATTACAAATTTATCCTTAAATTATTTTAGATTTACAAAAAAAAAATCTATAATTAAAATGTTATATGAAATTCAAGGATTAAAATAAAATTTTACCCTTTCATTAAACCTTTTTATATTTTCAAATTTGTAAAAACACTTATATAAATTTTATGAATTTAAATTTTTTAAAGAAAATATATAAATATTTTCTAACTTGTTAAAAAAACAAATATATAATAAGGACAATTTGGTAAAATATACATTCCAATAATCTTTTATTCCTTTAACCAAACACGGTAATCTTACATTCCTGCTAAACCAACCAAACACAAAATACAACATTCCCAGTAATCTTATTCTCTGATAATCTTTTATTCTCACTGGTAATCTTACATTCCGTGAATCAAACGCACCATTAGGGTTTTGATTCTTCTCTTTCATTTCATTTATGTCGTTCCTTCTTCTCTTCTCTGTTTTCTTTTTCTTCATTCTTCTTCTTCTTTAGTCTTCTTTCATTCTTTATTTCTTTTACTTGTTTTTCATTTTATTTCTTAGAAATTTACTTTGATTTTCTCTATAATCAATAACAATTGTCTCTTCTATCTTATTTTTACAAGAATCAGTATCAATCTACACGAAGATTCAAGTACTAAATTAATTTTTTTTCTATTTTTTTGGTTTATTTTTGAGATTATGGTTAAAAATCCCAGATTTATGTCATAGTTTAGTTTTTAGTTTGTTTTATTTTTTATCATGCATGTTTGTTTTTGTTTGTTTTTTGTTTGGTTAGTGAAAAAGTGAGAAAATAAGGGAACAGGTAAAAAAGGTGAAATCTGAAATTGATCGGGTCGGGTTAGATCGGGTTTTTAGTTCAAATTTTGGGTCAAGTGACGGGTGGAGGGTAATACTTTTCGAGTCGGAGTCGGATATATTGAAAATTCGACCCGGCCTATGCTCATCCCTAGCAAGACTAGATTTTAAATATATATTTTCGGGTCGGGGTCGGGGCGGCAAAAATCCCGGCCCGCCCCACCCCACCCCACCCCGTGCCCATGCCTAGCGAGAAAGGATACTTCAACAGCTCCAGAAAGAAAAGCAAAGGGAGCATGAATTGGCTGAGAAGTCTCTCGATTTATACATTCGATCTCTCTTAAATTCATCCATATTTAAAAAAAAAAATACATGGTTTGGTCTAATAGCTAATCATTCGCTTTATTCAACTCTTGGTTTTGAACACTCTCAAATTCATTTATTTTTGTTTAATTTTCATTAGAATTAAATTAATAATTTTTTTAAATATTGATCACTAAATTTATTAAATCACTTTAAATTATGATCAAATTGATAAAATTTATAACTTTCAGAGATTAAAATTGTTATTTATAGCATATCATTCGACCATCTTGATTAAAACTCAAATGTCAGTGACTAAAATTGCAGAAAAATATAATTCGGTGATCAAAATAAGAGAGAGGTGATAGTTTAGTTAACAGATGTGTAGTTTATCCTAACTGTTAATAATTAAAGAGTACATATTCCATGCCGGGATATGATCATGGTATTTCCATGTGACTGGGTGGATAGCGTGAATAATAGAATGTGAATGGGTTTTTGCCAAACCCACGAAGATATGGAAAATTCAACCATTTGGAGATATTAAAGTTTCAAGTACCTTATTATCTGTAATAGCTTTGGGAACAAGAGGATACTGCAATCCATGGTTGCCTATGCGCGTTGGATGGTTTGATTTTCGGAATTGGTCCAATAGAATTAAAGCAGGTGGTGATGCTTATTTTTCAAACAAAAATAGCATAAAATGTGCAAAATTTTACGCACTTGAGCTCTGTTGACTAAATGAGGTAACATTCAGCACAAGCAATTAAGCTATATGCAGTGGTGTATTCTGTTTGGTTTGGGTTTTCATTAAAATATAAATCAAATTGCATTTTATAAATTTTTTAAAATTAAAATTGAATGGCATAAAAGTTGCGATTTTCGGTTTAGTTTTAAGGTTTTTCACCGGTCATTATTTTTTAAACTCAACTTAAAAAAAAATTTAAAGCTTAAATCGAGTGTAAACATATAATTTTAAATTTATAAAAAAATATTATTAGTTTTAATATTTTATTTATTTAAATTTATATTATTACAGATTCAAAATGAATTTGTATTAGATACTTATTTTTCTTTGATTCTTTTAAATTCAATTTGGTTCTGTTCAAACCATCTTTATATAAAAAAATTAAAACCGAATTATATTATATATTTATTGAAGTAATCTTCGGGATTTGCTTTTGTAGCATTATATTTAATTTGTATTAGATACTTATTTATATAAACAATTGATTGAAGTAATCTTCGGGATTTGCTTTTGTAGCATTATATTTAATTTATATTAGATACTTATTTATATAAACAATTGATTGAAGTAATCTTCGGGATTTGTGTAACAACCCGAAAATTTTAAAATAATATTTAATTGGGAATTGAGGTTTTAATTGAGTAATTTGTGAAAATTTGGGGACTAAATTGGAAGTTTTTAAAACTTGAAGCTTGTTTAAGAGTTAAAGAAAATTCAGGGACCAAGCCCTGAATTTACCCTAAAATGTTAGGTAAGGGCTGTTATATACGTGAATTGGTTTCTGATTTCAGAAATCAATTCTTCCCAAATTCCCTCTCCCAACCTCAACTGCCGACGACGATCCCGACGCCGTCCGAATTCCGATCGTCATTTTAAAACCACCATCGTGTTCATCATCAAGCGAGGAACAAACCCTTCAATTTAATTGAAGCGAAACGCTGCCAAACGTCGTGAATTTCAAGTCAAAGCATCGACGTTTTTTTAAGCTCAATCGCTTAGAAAATCCTAAATTCATCGCCGATCGTTGCTCCTTTTACGACACCTCCCGCACCATCGTGTTCCTTGTGCCGTTCCGAGTCCGTCGGTGTCATCCTCGATCTCCGTTGACGGCGGCGAGTGGGGAGGTGGATCAGTCAAAGATTCGGCCGAGTTGAAATCGAGCTCTCCGCCGTTCAAAAATTTGAACCGATCTTTGTAAGTATCTCGAAATCGCTCAAAATAATTTTTAGAAATTTTTCCGTGATTTTTAGAGCCCCGGAAGACGTCGCACGCGCCCACACGCGCCGCCGCAGGCGAGTGAACGTTGGAAACCGATTTTGACCGGTTTAACCGGTTTTGAACCGGTTTTGACCGGTTTGACCGGTCACGACCCGTTTACCCGTTTACCCGACCCGTTGACCCGACCCGACCCGACCCGTTGACCCGACCCGTTGACCGTTGACCCGTGCTATTCTGGGAATTAATTCGGTTTTGGTGCTATTCTGGGAATTAATTCGAAATGGGTGCTATTTCGGTAATTGTTTTTAAAGGGTGCTATTTGGGTAAAATGTTTGACAGTTTGTTGACCTCCTTTGACCAGAACTTTGACCGGCTTTGACCAACTATTAAACGACCTTTGTTTTCGACCAAGAATACCTATCCTGATAGTTTTCGACGTTCCGAATCCGTTTTTGGGGTCCGTTTTGCTAAATTCAAACCCGAAAGTCTCCAAATCGTCAGTCAACCCCGTTGACTTTAATTTTGACCAAGAATTCGAAATTTCGGAAGGTCATACTTTATATTTTTCGACGTCCTGAATTTGATTTCGAAGTCCGTTTTGCCAAATTCTGACCCGAAATTCCCGAATTAAGCTTGTAAACCCAAAAGGCTTAATATTTTAATATTTTGATTATTTAAATGAGATTTGGTCAAGGATTTACTCAATAAAATATTTTATGAAGGTACTCGTGTTTCACCTGAGCAAGGATCAATTAGGTCCGGTATTATCCGTTCGTTAGATCAGCCTGAACCGCGTACTACGAGAATTACCCGTAGGTTTTCGTATATTATTTAAATAATATTTAGATTATTTATATTAGGATTCCAATATGGATTTTTCTAATTCGTAGGATCTAGCGCTGCAGCAGAAAGTGATCGACAAACCCAATAGTAGGATTCCCTATCCGATTTCTCAGAGTGTGACAGGTGTGTTTCCTGACAGTGTTGTTTTACTGTTTTAAAATATTATTTGAATTATTTCAGAATGGTGATTATTCAAAATATTGTTATGACATGATACATGATATCTGATTTCTGAATAATGGTTACCGACATCTGATTACCGTATTTCTGTATATGATTTTTAAGCATGATCCATTTTCATGTTTTAATGGATTAATCACCATTTTTACTCGAATACATATTTGTTTATTACTGTCATTGGGGGGGAAAAGAATTGTTGGAGGAAGAAAATATTGCAGGCTCCTCGGCTTTGTGCTCAGGGCCTTACTGGTCGTGACGGGGTGTATGGTTATGGGAACCTACACAATTTGTTCGTGACGGATGGGGGTAGTGTTCATATTAAAAAAAAAAACATGTTGCATAAATCGATTTTTATTGATAATATCTTATTAATATGTTTTTTGTATGCTGTATGGAACACACTGGGCTTTTTAGCTCATTCTGTAAATTTTAACCTTTTTCAGATAACAGCAGACCGTAAGCTAGCAGATTTGGCATCAGGAGAAATCAACTATTTTATTTTGTACGAACATATATTTCTGTATGTTTTTCGGTTATGTTTGGTGACATGTATTTTATTATCGTTTTGGACATATCTGTATTATTAATATTATGTTCTATATTATATTTAACGTTCTATAAGTTATATATATAAAAAAAAAAAAACCTCTGAATGGGATATGTGACCACTTAGGTTTGGGTCTAACTCACAGACCGGGTCTAGGGGGTTACATTTGGTGGTATCAGAGCCTTCGGTTTTAAACACTCGGACTGTATATGGGTCCTAAATTTTGGATTTTTAAGAAATAAAAAAAATGTCACCTTATGTTATGATTTAAAGTTTTCTCGAGATCCCTGATGCTAATCTGACACATATTTCAAATTCTTTCTGTAGAGCCTTATAGATCCAACGATGAATGCTGCTAGAGGTCGTAGGACAGGACATGGACGTGGTAGAGGGCGAGTCACTCGACCTTCTGTTACGATAGACGATCCGATGTCAGCACGTGATCCTCCTGTTCCGCAAGTAGATCCGACTCTTTCTCATGATGATCAGTTTACTCCCGTGAGAGACCCTCCCGTCACTGAAGATGAGGATACAGAGATGAATGAAGACGTCATTAATAGAGTTATCTTCCGCATGTTTCAGAGAGCTGCTAGAGCCCCTAGTAACATGACTGCAGTGGAGATTTCAAATTCTCTGGTTGCTGCTGGTGTAGTACCATTTGAGGGTATTACTGGTGGACCTCCGACAGACGCTGAGTACTGGCTGGAGGACACAGAGAGGATTATGGATGAGATGGACCTCAGACCTGAGCAAAAGTTAAAGGGGGCCCTAACTATGTTGAAGAAAGAAAGCTTCAGATGGTGGCAATCCATTTCTGGTAGTATTCCGAGGAACCAATTAACATGGGATCTTTTCAAGACGCGCTTCCGGAGTCGCTACATCGGAGAGAGATATCTGCAGGAACGACGCCAGGAGTTTCAGAATCTAGAACAGGGTAATATGTCTGTTATGGATTATGAGGTTGAATTCATCCGATTGAGCCGATATGCTCCTGGACTTGTGGACACTGAGACAGATCGATGCTTGAGGTTCGAAAATGGACTCAGGTATGAGATCAGAAGTCGAGTCGCTACCACCGAGAGAGAAATTTTGACGCCCTGGTTGAGATAGCCAAGACTGCTGAGGAAATAGAGCGATTGGGTATAGAGCACAAGAGAGATAATGATCGAGCCCAGAATCGATTCAGGAGGCCTTCTGGTTCTGTTAATTCTTCTGCACATCCTAGCAAGAGAGGCAGGGGTGATTCTTTTCAGAGAGGCGGTGCAAGTGTCAGACCTGTTGCATCTGGTGCTTCAACAGTTCAGCCTTCTAGATATGGTGGTTCTTTTGGGTCGCAACCCTTTCCAACATGTGATTATTGTGGGAAAAATCACTTTGGAGAATGTAGGAAGAAATTGGGCACTTGTTATAAATGTGGGTCTGGTGACCATTATTTGAAGGATTGTCCGGAGATACCTCATTCTGTTCAGACACCAGCTCGTACTCCCGCTAGTTCTCATAGTACAGTTCAGACTCCAGCACGGGGACGTATTCAGGAGAGAGCACCTGGATCGGCTAATAGAGGCCGAGCATCTCAGAGTAGGGGTCCAATCAGATCTGAGGCCAGACAACCTGCATTGGTTTACACTGCTAGACTTCGACAAGATCGAGATGGGCCTAATGTGACTGCAGGTACTGTTACTATTCATTCAGTTCCATACTTTGCATTGTTTGATAGTGGCTCTACAAATTCCTATGTATCACATTCCGTTTCTGAGGGTCTAAATATTCCTGTTGAGAATACTGAGTGTTCAGTGATAGTTCAAAGTCCCTTAGGCCAATCCATCGTGTTGGATCGTATTTTTAGAGAGTGCCCTATAGAGATCAATGGGGAGATTTTTCTGGCTGACCTGATGGAGTTACCCTTTGAAGAGTTCGATTTGATTCTTGGCGTAGATTGGTTGGACAAACATCGAGTAAATATTGAATTTGAGACTAAGAGAGCCGTTCTGAAGACCCCAGATAATCGAAAGATTGTAATGATTGGGGAACGACGTGGATTTCTGACGAATGTTGTGTCTGCCTTGGTAGCGGAGAAGATGATCAGGAAGGGTTCCGAAGCGTTTCTTGCTTATATTTTGGACACTAGGAGATCGCAATCCGATATTGAAAGCATCCGAATTGTCAAGGAATTTCCCGATGTTTTTCCCGAGGAGTTGCCTGGATTACCTCCAGATAGAGAAGTCGAGTTTGTGATTGAAGTCTATTCTGGTTCCACCCCGGTTTCAATGGCTCCTTATCGTATGGCCCCAAAAGAGCTTAAAGAATTGAAAATCCAACTCCAGGAGTTGTTGGACAGGGGATTTATCCGACCCAGTGTATCACCGTGGGGAGCTCCAGTTCTCTTTGTCAAGAAGAAAGATGGGACATTGAGACTCTGTATTGATTATAGAAAACTAAACAAGCTTACTGTTAAAAATAAATATCCTCTGCCCAGAATCGACGATCTATTTGACCAATTTCGAGGGGCTTCTATCTTTTCAAAGATAGACTTAAGATCTGGTTATTATCAACTCAAAGTGAAAAATTCGGATATTCCGAAGACTGCTTTCCGTACTCGATATGGGCACTATGAGTTTTTAGTGATGTCATTCGGGTTAACTAATGCCCCTGCTGCTTTTATGGATCTGATGCATAGGGTGTTTCGACCTTATTTAGACCAGTTTGTAGTTGTATTCATTGATGACATATTGGTGTATTCTAGAAGTGAGGCAGAACATGAGGAGCATTTAAGTATTGTTCTACAGACACTAAGGGAGAATAAGCTATACGCTAAGTTAAGCAAGTGTGAATTCTGGCTCAGCGAAGTGACTTTTCTTGGACATATCGTCTCTGCTAATGGTATTCAGGTGGATCCGAGCAAAGTGGAGGCTATTATGAACTGGAAGCAACCCAGAAACGTCTCTGAGATCCGTAGTTTCTTGGGCTTAGCTGGTTACTACCGTCGTTTCGTTGAGGGGTTCTCCCTTATTGCTGCTCCTCTAACGAAACTATTGAGGAAAGATGTTCCATTTGTCTGGTCTGAGGACCAACAAGCTAGCTTTGAGAAATTGAAGACTGTTCTAACTCAAGCCCCAGTGTTGATTCAGCCTGAATCTGGGAAGGATTTTTCTGTCTACAGTGATGCTTCTCATTCTGGATTAGGATGTGTTTTGATGCAAGATAGGAAAGTTGTCGCTTATGCGTCACGTCAGTTAAGGCCGCATGAGCGTAACTATCCTACTCACGATCTGGAATTAGCTGCTGTGGTTTTTGCTTTAAAGATCTGGAGACACTACCTCTACGGAGAGAAGTGTTATATCTATACTGATCATAAGAGTCTGAAGTATCTGCTTACTCAGAAAGAATTGAATTTGAGACAGCGTCGCTGGTTGGAGCTTTTAAAGGACTATGATTTTGAGATAGAATATCATCCAGGGAAGGCTAATGTAGTAGCAGACGCCTTGAGCCGTAAGGCGATATCAGATCTTAGAGCCTTATTTGCCAACTTGAGCTTATTTGATGATAATAGCTTGTTAGCAGAGTTACAGGTTAAACCTACTTTGGCCGAGGAGATTAAGGCCAAACAACTCCTTGATAGCTCGTTGCTTCCCATTATTGAACAAGTTAAGCATGGATCGAGTTCGGAGTATACTGTGGATCAGGATGGTATTTTGTGTTTTCACGGTCGTTACTGCGTCCCTAAAGATGATGAGTTGAGACGGATTATTCTTCAGGAGGCTCATAATAGTCCTTATGCTATGCATCCTGGTGGGGACAAAATGTACAATAATCTCAAAGAGCGCTACTTTTGGACTGGTATGAAGAAGAATATTTCAGATTTTGTGGCAAAGTGTTTGACTTGTCAGCAGGTTAAGGCAGAGCACTAGCATCCGTCTGGATTGTTACAGTCAATTAAGATTCCTGAGTGGAAATGGGAGCGTATTACGATGGACTTCGTTACTGGTTTTCCTCTAACTCCTTCCAAAAAGGATTCTATCTGGGTGATTGTTGATCGACTCACCAAGTCAGCGCACTTTATCCCTATTCGGGTTAATTATTCTCTGGATAAACTGGCTAAGTTGTACATTTCTGAGATCGTTAGACTTCATGGTGTTCCATTGTCTATCATATCTGACCGAGATCCGAGATTCACTTCTAGGTTCTGGAAAGCTTTGCATGAGGCTCTGGGTACTCGTTTGAATTTCAGTACAGCTTTTCATCCTCAAACTGATGGACAGTCTGAGCGAGTGATTCAGGTGTTGGAGGATATGTTACGGGGTTGTGTGATTGATTTTCGTGGTAGTTGGGAAGATTTCTTGCCATTAGCTGAGTTTGCTTACAATAATAGTTATCAGGCAAGTATTCGCATGGCACCGTATGAGGCTCTGTATGGACGTAGATGTCGTACTCCTATATGTTGGACAGAGTTGCATGATAGAAAAACTTTGGGTCCAGACTTGGTACGAGAGACTGAAGATACTGTTAGACTGATCCGTGATCGCTTAAGGGAGGCATTTGATAGGCAGAAGTCATACGCAGATAAGCGACGTAAGGATATCGAGTTTCAGGTTGGAGATCAGGTTTTTCTTAAGGTATCTCCATGGAAGAAGGTATTGAGATTTGGACGTAAAGGTAAACTGAGTCCGCGATTTATTGGGCCGTATCGTATTCTGAAGAAAGTCGGACCTGTTGCTTATCAGCTTGAGCTGCCTTCCCAGCTCAGTCGTATTCATGATGTTTTTCATGTATCTATGTTGAGGCGATACCGTCCAGATCCATATCACATCATTCAGGTTGATGAGGTAGAGCTGAGACCTGATTTGTCATATGAGGAGGAGCCTGTTCAGGTTTTAGAGAGGGATGAGCGAATTCTTCGGAATAGGCGTATTCCAATGGTCAAAGTTCAGTGGAGTAATCGTAGCCCCTCAGAAGCTACTTGGGAGACAATGGAGTCAATGGAGATTCAATTTCCTTATCTGTTTTCATAAGGTAAATTTCGAGGACGAAATTTCTTGTAGAGGGGGAGAATTGTAACAACCCGAAAATTTTAAAATAATATTTAATTGGGAATTGAGGTTTTAATTGAGTAATTGGTGAAAATTTGGGGACTAAATTGGAAGTTTTTAAAACTTGAAGCTTGTTTAAGAGTTAAAGAAAATTCAGGGACCAAGCCCTGAATTTACCCTAAAATGTTAGGTAAGGGCTGTTATATACGTGAATTGGTTTCTGATTTCAGAAACCAATTCTTCTCAAATTCCCTCTCCCAACCTCAACTGCCGACGACGATCCCGACGCCGTCCGAATTCCGATCGTCATTTTAAACCACCATCGTGTTCATCATCAAGCGAGGAACAAACCCTTCAATTTAATTGAAGCGAAACGCTGCCAAACGTCGTGAATTTCAAGTCAAAGCATCGACGTTTTTTTTAAGCTCAATCGCTTAGAAAATCCTAAATTCATCGCCGATCGTTGCTCCTTTTACGACACCTCCCGCACCATCGTGTTCCTTGTGCCGTTCCGAGTCCGTCGGTGTCATCCTCGATCTCCGTTGACGGCGGCGAGTGGGGAGGTGGATCAGTCAAAGATTCGGCCGAGTTGAAATCGAGCTCTCCGCCGTTCAAAAATTTGAACCGATCTTTGTAAGTATCTCGAAATCGCTCAAAATAATTTTTAGAAATTTTTCCGTGATTTTTAGAGCCCCGGAGGACGTCGCACGCGCCCACACGCGCCGCCGCAGGCAAGTGAACGTTGGAAACCGGTTTTGACCGGTTTAACCGGTTTTGACCGGTTTGACCGGTCACGACCCGTTTACCCGTTTACCCGACCCGTTGACCCGACCCGACCCGTTGACCGTTGACCCGTGCTATTCTGGGAATTAATTCGGTTTTGGTGCTATTCTGGGAATTAATTCGAAATGGGTGCTATTTCGGTAATTGTTTTTAAAGGGTGCTATTTGGGTAAAATGTTTGACAGTTTGTTGACCTCCTTTGACCAGAACTTTGACCGGCTTTGACCAACTATTAAACGACCTTTGTTTTCGACCAAGAATACCTATCCTGATAGTTTTCGACGTTCCGAATCCGTTTTTGGGGTCCGTTTTGCTAAATTCAAACCCGAAAGTCTCCAAATCGTCAGTCAACCCCGTTGACTTTAATTTGACCAAGAATTCGAAATTTCGGAAGGTCATACTTTATATTTTCGACGTCCTGAATTTGATTTCGAAGTCCGTTTTGCCAATTCTGACCCGAAATTCCCGAATTAAGCTTGTAAACCCAAAAGGCTTAATATTTTAATATTTTGATTATTTAAATGAGATTTGGTCAAGGATTTACTCAATAAAATATTTTATGAAGGTACTCGTGTTTCACCTGAGCAAGGATCAATTAGGTCCGGTATTATCCGTTCGTTAGATCAGCCTGAACCGCGTACTACGAGAATTACCCGTAGGTTTTCGTATATTATTTAAATAATATTTAGATTATTTATATTAGGATTCCAATATGGATTTTTCTAATTCGTAGGATCTAGCGCTGCAGCAGAAAGTGATCGACAAACCCAATAGTAGGATTCCCTATCTGATTTCTCAGAGTGTGACAGGTGTGTTTCCTGACAGTGTGTTTTACTGTTTTAAAATATTATTTGAATTATTTCAGAATGGTGATTATTCAAAATATTGTTATGACATGATACATGATATCTGATTTCTGAATAATGGTTACCGACATCTGATTACCGTATTTCTGTATATGATTTTCAAGCATGATCCATTTTCATGTTTTAATGGATTAATCACCATTTTTACTCGAATACATATTTGTTTATTACTGTCATTGGGGGGAAAAGAATTGTTGGAGGAAGAAAATATTGCAGGCTCCTCGGCTTTGTGCTCAGGGCCTTACTGGTCGTGACGGGGTGTATGGTTATGGGAACCTACACAATTTGTTCGTGACGGATGAGGGTAGTGTTCATATTAAAAAAAAACATGTTGCATAAATCGATTTTTATTGATAATATCTTATTAATATGTTTTTTGTACGCTGTATGGAACACACTGGGCTTTTTAGCTCATTCTGTAAATTTTAACCTTTTTCAGATAACAGCAGACCGTAAGCTAGCAGATTTGGCATCAGGAGAAATCAACTATTTTATTTTGTACGAACATATATTTCTGTATGTTTTTCGGTTATGTTTGATGACATGTATTTTATTATCGTTTTGGACATATCTGTATTATTAATATTATGTTCTATATTATATTTAACGTTCTATAAGTTATATATAAAAAAAAAACCTCTGAATGGGATATGTGACCACTTAGGTTTGGGTCTAACTCACAGACCGGGTCTAGGGGGTTACAATTTGCTTTTGTAGCATTATATTTAATTTGCCATTAAACAGAACTATAATGTTGTAACCCCTAGACCCGGCCTATGCGTTTCGACTAAGTCTAGTGGATCACATACATGATTCTTAAAGATATTTTCTGAAACCGTTATCCAATCAATGTAAAACCACATTATTCATGACATGAAATTATAATAAATTATACTATTAAAACTCAACTCTTAAATATAAAACTAATCAGTAATAAATTAATTTAAAAACACATCTTAAAAATCAAAACCACGATAAACTGAATAGTAATAGCAAAAGTATCATCATTATAAAATCCAATACTTTAAAATAGATCCATGTCACAAGAATAAAATCAACTTGCAAGTTTAAAATATTACAATCAGATATACTTCAAGAGATATGTTGATCCTCCAAGTGCTCGAACCGAGGTATCTAACCAACAGTATCTGAAAGGGGAAAAACATTTTCGAAAGGTGAGCTAGGCTCAGTGTGTCCCAACATTACCATAAAATCACAATAGGTACATTAAACAAATCATAGTCCAGTAACTCTCACAAATTCGTAAAAGAGTTTAACTTTTGAAAATCATAGTTTAAACCCTTTTCTGGTACACCATCAGTAGTTCCCAAAATTATTTTCCATATAGCTTACTTTATGCACATAGCAAAAAGAAAGCCGACTTAAGGATAGGCTATGATGCTTGTATCCTTAAGCCCAAGTCAATAAGTCCATATAGCTTACCCTAAGCACACAGCAAAGGAAAGCCGACCTAATGAAACATCTTGGGGCCCTCAAGAGTCACATTAGGCCCGTTTATTAGCTTGATCAGAGCTATACAATTGTAGTTCAATCCATCCCAAAATCAATATCCATATACCAGTCATCAAAGTCCATAAATCATCAACAATAAATCGGTGTACCAACAATAATAATCCATAGATTTCAATGTACCATATTTCAAAACATATAAAACCATTATGTAGTAAACAGGAACACACCTCGATAATAGGTTCAATAGTAGATCTACTGATTGCTGGTTTCACCACGCTCTGCTACAGTTTTTGAACCTAATTTATAATAACACTATATTACTAATGGGTAACATAAATAAATCTCTAAAATCATAAAATTTACGGGTCTTACGGGTGAATACTGGCACACATGGTTTAACTGATCTAGAAGAGCTAGGTCGAGCTGTCGAACGATCCGGAGAGTCTCTTGTACCTTCAAACAATAATAATCTATCAGTCCCAAATCCTATTTAATTGTTCAAAGCTAGACTTCTTAAGTATATAAGCATTTTTCGAGTTTGACTATCAATTTGGGGTATTTCGAGTCTGAATTTGGCCAAACGGATTGCGGAATCGGAATCAGGAAGTCGAAAAATATAAAGTATGACTTTTCAAAAATTCAAATTCTTGGTCAAAGTCAAAGTCAACCACTTTTGACTGTCGATTTGGAGGCCTTCGAGTTTGAATTTAACGAAACGGACTTCGGAAACAGATTCGGGACGTCGAAAACTATCAGAATAGGGATACTCGGAAAAGATTTACAGTCGTTTAAGGGTTGGTCAGAGCCATTTTAATTTTTGGTCAAAGGAAGTCAACGGTCAACGGTCAACGGTCGGGTCAGTCGGGTAGGGTCTGTCGGGTCAGGTCTGACCGGTCAAACCGGTTCGGACCGGTCGAACCAGTCGGAACCGGTCAAACCGGTTTTCCAGCAGCTCACTCTCCTTGCGACGACGCGTATGGCGCGTGAGGCCTCCTCCGGGGGCCTAAAAATTCTGGAAAAATTTCTAAAAATTATTTTGAGCGATTTCGAGATACTTACAACGATCGGTTCAAATTTTTGAATGGCGGAGAGCTCGAATTTCAACTCGGCCGAATCTTTGACTGCTCCACCTCCTCATGCGCTGCCGTCGACGGCGAACAAGGTTGACACTGGGGGACTCGCAACGACACAAGGAACACGATGGTGCAGGAGGTGTCGTAAACAGAGCAACGATCGGCGGTGAATTTAAGATTTTCCCGGCGATAGAGCTAAATAAACGTCGAGACTTTGACTCGAAATTCACGTCGTTTGGCAGCGTTTCGCTATAATTGATTTACTGGGTTTTGTTCACGGGTCGAAGATGAACACGACGGTGGTTTCAATTTTTCGATTGGAGGTCGAACGGTGTCGGAATCGGGCTTCAAAGCAGAGCTGCGGAAGGAGAATTTTATGAGTTGGTTTCTGTGTTTTCACGCAGAAACCAATTCGTTTCATTTTAATAGAAAAGGTTGCCGACACTTTTTAGCTAAATTCAGGGCTTGGTCCCTGAATTTTCTTCAACTCTAAAACATGATACAAGTTTTGAAAACTTTCAATTTAATCCCAAAATTTCACCAATTTACACAATTATAATTTTTTTCCTTTTCATTTTTTTCAGGGTTGTTACAAATGTAATATACTTGTAATTATTTATCATTACTATATATATATATATATATAAGGATAGATCAAGGTATATATTGATCGTTTTTTTTAAAAATTAAATTTACTTTTTATTTAGTTTCTTTAGTTTATATGCAATTTCACCTCCCATCAAGATTGATCTAGACATGATGGATGGGTCGATCGCCTCTCTAAAATTCTAAAACTACAATATATTTTAGATTTTTCAATGTATTTTTTGTTTAAATTATGTTTTCGTCCCCTAAAAGTTTATAAGTTGAACTTCTTTCGTCTTATATAAAATCATGTGTACGTCTCTGTTTTCATCCCCTAAAAGTTTATAAGTTGAACTTCTTTCTTCTTATATAAAATCATGTGTTCGTCTCTACCTCCAATAATTTTATAAGTTTATATTTTCTTAAAATTTTAAAAGTTTATCTTTTAACATAAAATTTTGTATCTATCCCTAATTATATAAAATAATATATTTTACGGGAAGCAGCATTATTAATGGAACATAAATAGATCCTAGAAGAAGGAGAAGAATCTAAACGTCACCAACAGTTGTTTAGTACTTGGGTTCAGATTGCATGTTTTTACTAGTACCTTACGTTACGCTTTGTGAAAATTTACGTCTCCCTTCTCCACGTGTCATTTATTTATTTAAATATTGGCTTTTATCAATACCAATGCCTATGTATTTTCAAAAAGTAAAAAAATACCACCCGCTACAACCTTGGTCTAAATTTCATTTCAATATACTAAAGATATTAATATACGAATATGATTGCGATTGTCAATATCAGTGTGAAAGTCATCAAGTATTCGTTAACAAAGCATATATTTAAATAATGAAGATCATTGCAAATGCCATGACTCAACCCACCGATTTGACGGCGCCTCAAATTTCTCTTCCATTTCCATACCTCCTTTTTCTCAGTTACCCTGAAATAGACGATTACTATTTTATTCATAACTAAACATAAATAATCTTAGCTTTAAAATACTAATTATTGAATAAGCTACGGAATGGTTTTACAAAGTCGAGATTGAAAAATGGAGAAGCCACGTCATCAAATTGGACCTGCCGCCTACCACTTCCATGTCTAAAGAGTTGTCAGTTTGGTTTAAGAGGATGATTCATTTACGTTAATCCAAAATTACTTTCATAAAACATTTTTATGATTAATATTAATTGGACGCATTTAGTTTTATCCGCTGTTTCCTACATTATTATTGCATTAAAAAGTATCGTATTTGATTTTGCTTTTATATGTTAGACCGATCATAAAGAACAGAAGCAGAATTTCAAATTGAATAAATCTACTTGCGTTCACACTTACTCCAATCTTTTCTCCTGCACTTTACAAGAAAAATGAGAATTTTTAAGTTTTGCATATTTAATCTTGCCCTTAATTTGTTCTTCTTTGTATATATAAAAAACGCTCACCTCCAGAGCCGTTCTCTTCTTCTTCACTACTTGCTTTGAAATGAATAACGGCGACAATTACAAGCGACGCCGGAAGATACATTTTCCGGTGATGAAGACAGCTGTTCCACCAACCACGAACCCAAGAAGAGGGATTTGAATGGTATCATCACTTCATTACTGTTGCTTGAAGAGCAACAAAAGCCAGACCGCGAAGAGCAAGACGAGACATCCAATGAGGAGAAATCGATTTTGGAGTCGAATAACAAGAGAAAAACTCGAACCGTGCTCGAATTTTATGCCAATCTCCAAGATTTACTCCGAAATCGACGAAACCGACCATATGAAGAGGAAGAATTCCCGAGCCATGACAGCATCAGACGGAAAACCAATCACCCGACCAACAAAACAAACAACCCGGATGGGTCAGCAGAGGATATTGGATTCGAGACAACACAAGTTCAACTTCACAACGAAGGGACGGCTGATTGTCAACAAGATTTTGTTCAGAGTCAATTTCAACTTCACAGTGAAGGATATTAGACTCGAGACATCACAAGCTCAACTTCACAGCGAAGGGGCGGCTGACTGTCAACAAACAATTTCCCGGTTCCAGAACCAATTTCAACTTCACAGCGGAGGATATTGGACTCGGAACAATATTTGGATTTCAACTTCATGGCGAAGGATATCCAATTCTCAGGCTCAACTTCACGACGAAGGGGCCCTATACGATTCCAATTTCACAAACAGATTGACCCAACTTCACGACGAATGAGTCATCTGTAACGCATCAACACTGAAGTCTTCAGGTCAAGTTTCACCTTCACGATGAAGTATCTTGATCCAGAAGACGATTCAAAGGCCACTCGCCAAAAGCTTTGAGTTCGATTCCAACTTCACGACGAAGGATATAATGCTCAGAAGCTTACAGATGAACTCGACTTCACGACGGAGGAGTTATCCGTAACTCAATTCGACAGGGAGTTATTGAAACATCAGAATCAATTTTCAACTCCACCGAACGAAAAGTGTATCTTTCAATCTTTGCACTATCCCCGTTACACGACTATGGGCAAAGAGGGGCAGCTGTCAACACACCTTTTCGTCCTACTAGGATTCAAACTCTCAAAAATAGGATAACATTTTGCTAGGATTCAAACTCCTAAAAATAGGATAGAGTTCTACTAAGATTTAAATTCCTAAAGATAAGATCCACAAGCACTATAAATAGCCATTGTAACTCACCATTGTAACAGACGATTTACGCACAAAACACAGAGGAAAGCATGAAAAATACAAAGGCAAAGCTATTGTAAACGATTCGAAAAGGAAATAAAAGGTAGCATCTTTTTTTTATATTTTTTTTTGCATGTGCACGTTATTTTTTTTGAGATTTGGTTCGAATAACCTAAAACGTGGATTGCGCCGATGACCAAAAAGGGGTGGGGTTTCGAAGTTTCGAACCTAGATCTACTCCCGAGGCATATTCATTTTTTTTAAGTATTTAATATTCCCCCAATTACTTCAAAATTTGACTCCTGATTTTTTTTGTTCCAATTTAATCCCTTCATGTTTTAATTCCTTTTATTGATTTCGTATTTTTTACCTATTATACTATATTTTATTTGTTATTATGTTTCCTCCTCTTCTTTTTTATTCGTATATATATATATTATGTACATATAACTACATATATGTATTTTAGTGTTTCATTCTAACATCTATTTACGTATATTACCTTTTTATCATTATTATATATATTATATTTATTGTTTCATTTTCTTTATGTGTATTTTATTTATTTATATATATTACCTTTTTTATTTTATATTTATACTATTATTTACTATCATTTTTATGCTTTATTTATTTATTTATTATTTTATTTTATTTATTTTTATTTTGGTTGAATTTATTTATTTATTTTATTTTATTTTTTTATATCTAACATGTTTCTCAACTCTTTAAGGGTACATTTTCAATCGAACATAGGTAAGTTTTGGATCGTTATTTTTACCTTTTAATTTAAAATTACAATTTTTTTAATTAAGACAACTAAAAATTACGTAGTACCGAAAGGGCGGTTCAAGGGTGCTAATCCTTCCTTGACCGTAACCGACTCCCGAGCCCGACATATTTCTGGTAAGACGCAGATCAGGTAAGAACTAGGGTATCCGATCAACCCATTTGTTTTAAATAAATGATCGGTGGCGACTCTAATCCATTTACCTAAGTCGAAGCCCAATTCCGGGGGCCCAACCGAAAGACGGTTACGACAGCTTGGCGACTCCGCTGGGGACACAGGTAAGTGAGTCAGGCTAATGTAATTTCCAGTTGTCTTTTTAATGAAAAGGGTAAGTTTAAATTTTAAGGTAACATTTCGATCCTTATTACTTACTTTTGATTATATTTTCGAGTAATTAGTTGTACTAACCGTTTTCTCAATGATTTCAGCCCTTAAAGTCTTTTTTCATCTAAGGCTCTAAACCCGAGCTCCGAACCCGTTTTAAGTGGGGGTGAAAGCGACGCATTCGTGTGAATTTATTCACCGCATATGCCTAGCAAGTAGCCTTCGGGATTCATATACCTTATGTCTTCGTGTGAATTTATTCTCCGCATAAACATAAGGGAATGTGTCCTCTCGAGTTTAACTTAGTCCACACAAACCTGTGATGGGTTTAGGACTAAGGGTCTGGCAAGCCCAAAGGGGCACCAGCAAGGAGAACTCGGGTACCGTTTTTTTTAGAACCTAAACCGGGAGACTATAGAGAATTAGAGCCCACCCCAAAACCTCACTTCAAACCCTAGGCTATTTTATTTCATGCTTTACTTTCTGTTCAAAGCATGCGAACTAGACAAATATGCGGTTAGAATTTATTTGAAATTAGCATGCGGGATAGAGATCATGTCCAGGTAAGAATAATAAGCATGTGGGGTAGGATTTTTCATTTTCATGATCGTTTTTTATTATTTTTCACCTCACTAACTCTTTTCATCTTTTTTTCTTTTCTTTTATTTTCATCACTTGCATCATTAAAAAGAGGTCATTGATCCACTAAAACGTGTTTGTTAAAACTCGAATAATCTGAATCCATGGACAAAGGTGTTGTAATACAAGAGATGAAAATACAGAGGATAGTCTACAAGGCGACTATGTGTCACATTCAATCCAGAAGACGTGGTGCCCACAATTGAAGAGTATATCACTCTGCTGCATTATAAAAGACTCAAAATGAACCGGGTCTACATAAAGCACAATGAAAGCTTATCTTTGAAGAACTGACTGGCAGAGGTTGCAGGGGCAAGATGAAGGTTATGTATCTCGGAAGTCCCTTTAAACACAACAATGGCAAAATGATAGCCGAAATTGGAGACCATTGCCGGCGAATTCAAGAAACAGATTAATGAACTTCACATAGTTCCTATCAATTAAGGGCTCCAATGACGAATTCGTTGGGAATAGGCTCAACAAAAGTAAATGCTCGAGATGCGATCATTCGAGACTTCTTGGACCAGTACAAAAAACAACTCAACATTTTCACGGTTCATCCAGAGAGGCCGGAGCGGTTCGACAGGTTATTCAACCGGTGAAAGACGAAAGCAGAAGACTAGTCAACATGTCAGAAGCTGTCAGGATATTTTTTTCTCTTGAAAGATAAAACATTTTTGTCCCCAATAAGGATTATTCATAATAACAGTCACATTTCTTGGATCAATGCCTCGAACATTTCATGCATTCTTGCATTCTTGCATTTTTGCATCTTCATCTACATTTTTAAGCATTTTCATAAACATGAAATTAAATCACGGAGGATTCGATGAAGTGGTCTTAACCACATTACACACATGGAAGCCAGATTTTAACAATTAAAGAAAAACTGAAATCAGTACAGGGGGAGCTGGATCAGCTGATTGTAGGACTAAGCCTGCCAGGATGATCTGAGAAAAGAGTACCCATCTCCTGAGGGCTACGATGTTAATGTTGAAATTGTTGCCACATAAGGATTCCCAAACATTCTTCTGAAAACTGTAAGGCGCTTGCCGAAGAAGGGGGCATGGCATATACCATTTGCACTTAGAGGATTATTTTGTTTGAACACATCTTTTAAACGATTGAATTCATGTTACTTTTTAAGGTGGAGCAATTGAACAAATTTTAATCTTTAGTTCTTTGAATATTAAATGAATTAAGGATTCTTTTAATTCTTCAAGAATTATAGATTTTTGACATATGACAAGATTAGACCTTTCTTACCCTGTCTCAAACCCTAGAATAAAACACCTTGATTCTTTACCCAAAATAACTCATGGTCATTATCAAAAAACCAAATTTTGACATTACCTCCATTTGAAATTCTTGAACATTACCTTTATCTTTTTGATATACCCACACCTTTCTTTGAGTCAATAAGATCACACAACTGTCTTTTTAGACTCAAAATTAACCTTTTTTTACCATTAAAACCCAAGGCATTGAGTTGTTCATTTGAACATGAGCATTCTTCCAAGATACAGTTAGGGGCATCTCGCCAGGAGCCTGAACATTGAGACCTGCAGAAAAAATAATTCATTCGAAATAATTCTATCATGCATTAATTGCACTGTTTTCATGTGAATAGAATTAATCCTGAAAATCTATCCCCCTGGCGATACCTCTTCTGTGAAGACTTATATGAAATGATGAACGGCTTTCTTTCTTTATCCCTTCACAACAGGAGAAAATATATATCCCTTGCGTCCCCTTTTGAGCCTATAGTATTTTTTTTCTTCTAATTCAACCCTAACCAAGGATCACCCTCCACACTGGGGGGGAGGTGGAGAAAATCTGCTCACATGAGTGAAGACATTGATTCAGATGAGATACCGAAAGGTGAACTAAATGCCAAGTGCAATGATTCAATCAGAACAAAAAGGGCAAAAAGAAAAAAGAAAAGAAGCAAAAAAGGAAAAACAAGAACAAAAAGGAAAGAACAAAAATAAAAAAAAAGGGGACAAAAAGCACATGCAAAATTCCCTAAAGACAAATGGTGCATCAAGCTTCAATGAGATTGATCAAGCACAATTATTCCCGAATCACTGAATCCCTTCACTCAAAGATCATAGAGCATCAAGAGAAAGAGACATTTTGAGCAAGACAAGATTGATGACATCAGAATGAATTGATCCTTGGTTCAATACCCTGAAACACTTATTTGGGCCTATTTATCATTTTCTTTCATAACCACGAACCATGGCCTACATTACGTGCCTTAAAAGTCCCTTCTAATCATACATGGATTTCTAAACAGAAGAGACTATCTTCAGATTTCATCCCGTCCATCAGGATTAATCTTTTTTTGCAAAAAAACAATGTAATTAATGTATGGTAGAGAAAAATAACAAAGGGGGGTTCAAGACATAAATCCTGAATAACGTCTTAAAACCAAAGGAGGATTCGAGTTAAAAACCTGAAAAGGCGGCTCGAATATAAAAATTGTGCAACTGAGGTGATCACACAAATTCCTTGATAAGGCATCGCACAATCCGAGTGTGACAACGAAGGTTGGGAGTCAGAGAACACTTCCAGTAAAGAAGCATGCAAGCTACCCCATCAATCCTTTGAGCATCAAATACCAAACCTTTGAGCATCAAATGCCAAACCTTTGACCAAACACAATGACCTGAGACTTTTTATCCTTTCCTTACTTGACCATCTCTCAAAGATAGCTTTGATCTTGACACTTGTCAAATAGCTATAATTTATTGAAGGATTAACATTGTAATTAATTCTTTGATATCCAATGAACTCTAGCTTTATGATTCGTCTCAATTGTAAAACCGTGAAAGGGGCAATATTTTTAAAACTTGGGATTAAACATTTTTTTGAAAATCTTTTAATTGATATTAAAAGAGAAAGAAAAACATTTTTTTTCAAACAAGACAGTCTCTCTAGAGTGGATCTTGGTAAATGACATATGACTCTTAGACACAAAACTCATGCTCAGAATCAATGCTGAAGCAAGAAATGAGGAACATTTGGGGCATCTTTGAAGATTCAACATGAAATATTGGGGCATTTTTTGGGCATCTTTGGGGATTCAACATCCTAATGCGAATTATCAGGCCTTTTTCAAGAGATAAAATATAACCAATTCATGTTATATGCATCTTATGCATACATTTTAGAGCATCATTTTTCCCCACATACATAATTTTTGCAGCTTTTAGAGTCAAGTTTCGACTTCAAGACGAAGGATACTCGATTCAAAAGCACCTTTAAAGATTGATGTTGGTTGCTTAACTCAGCAGCAAGAAGCTACACTTCAACCAATTTGACATATTGAAAGATCGACTGATCTTAGAATCAACTTCAGACGAGTTCGAGAGATAATTCAGAACCGATACAGTTCGCATTTTCAAGTTGGATTTCAACTTCATGACGAAGGATATCCAATTCCTGGCTCAACTTCACGACGAAGGGGCCACCCACGATTTCAACTTCACGACGAAGGGAATCGTGCTCACTATTGTCTCTCTTGAGACAGTTTCCCTTGAAACAAACTTTGTCTCTCTTGAGACAGTTTCCCTTGAAACAAAATTTTGTCTCCCTTGAGACAGTTTCTCTTGAAACATAAACATTAAAAACATTTCCCTTGAAATGAGTTTTGTCTCTCTTGAGATAGTTTCCCTTGAAACAAAATTCCGTCTCCATTGAGACAGTTTCTCTTGAAACATAAACATTGGAAACATTTCCCTTGAAATGAATTTTGTCTCCCTTGAAACAAAATTTTGTCTCCCTTAAGACAGTTTCTCTTGAAACATAAACATTGAAAACATTTCCCTTGAAATGAATTTTGTCTCTCTTGAGATAGTTTCCCTCGAAACAAAATTTTGTCTCCCTTGAGACAGTTTCTCTTGAAACATAAATATTGAAAACATTTCCCTTGAAATGAATTTCGTCTCTCTTGAGATAGTTTCTCTTGAAACATAAACATTGAAAACATTTCCCTTGAAATGAATTTCGTCTCTCTTGAGACAGTTTCTCTTGAAACAAAATTTTGTCTCCCTTGAGACAGTTTTCTCTTGAAGCATCATCTTTGAATATGTTTTCCTTGGAACTAATTTCATCTCCCCGTGAGACAATTTCTTTTGGAACTAAGTTTTGTCTCTCTTGAGACAGTTTTTCTTAAAACAAAATTTTGTCTCCCTTAAGACCGTTTCCCTTGAAACAACAAATATCTTTGAGATCGTTTCCCTTGAAATGAGTTCTGTCTCTTTTGAGATAATTTCTCTTGAAGCATCATCTGAACCGTTACACTCAGCTCAGGCACATACTTGGGATAGCATTTCTCAAATCAAAAAATAGAATGTGCACATCAGATTTGAACATTTGAAGAATTTGAGACCATGGATCAGAACTTGAAGATTCCAGAACCAAGATTCCAGAAAAACAACCAGAGATCGAGATTTCTCTCCTGAACCCAAAAATAACATATGTTGCATATGCATTTTAGGTATACCTAAGAGAATTGCATCCATCTCATCACATATATGCATAACTTTTTCAGGTTTTAGCTAGAGTCAAGTTCAACTTCACAACGAAGGGACGGTTGGTTGCCAACAACAATTTCCCAATTTCGGAACCGATTTCAACTCCACGACGGAGGATATCGTGCTACCCGAGACAACACAAGTTCAACTTCACAACGAAGGGACGACTGGTTGTCAACGAACAACTTCCCAATTCCAGAACCAATTTCAACTCCACGACGGAGGATATCGTGCTACCCGAGACAACATAAGTTCAACTTCACAACGAAGGGACGGCTGGTTGTCAACGAACAACTTTTCAGTTTCATCCGCGATTTCAACTCCACGACGGAGGATATCGTGCCACTCGAGACAACACAAGTTCAACTTCACAACGAAGGGACAGCTGGTTGTCAATAAACATTTTTCAAATTTCAGAGCCAATTTCAACTTCACAGCGAAGGATATTGGACTCGAGACAACACAAGTTCAACTTCACAACGAAGGGACGGCTGATTGTCAACAAGATTTTGTTCAGAGTCAATTTCAACTTCACAGTGAAGGATATTAGACTCGAGACATCACAAGCTCAACTTCACAGCGAAGGGGCGGCTGACTGTCAACAAACAATTTCCCGGTTCCAGAACCAATTTCAACTTCACAGCGGAGGATATTGGACTCGGAACAATATTTGGATTTCAACTTCATGGCGAAGGATATCCAATTCTCAGGCTCAACTTCACGACGAAGGGGCCCTGTACGATTCCAATTTCACAAACAGATTGACCCAACTTCACGACGAATGAGTCATCTGTAACGCATCAACACTGAAGTCTTCAGGTCAAGTTTCACCTTCACGATGAAGTATCTTGATCCAGAAGACGATTCAAAGGCCACTCGCCAAAAGCTTTGAGTTCGATTCCAACTTCACGACGAAGGATATAATGCTCAGAAGCTTCCAGATGAACTCGACTTCACGACGGAGGAGTTATCCGTAACTCAATTCGACAGGGAGTTATTGAAACATCAGAGTCAATTTTCAACTCCACCGAACGAAAAGTGTGTCTTTCAATCTTTGCCCTATCCCCGTTACACGACTATGGGCAAAGAGGGGCAGCTATCAACACACCTTTTTCGTCCTACTAGGATTCAAACTCTCAAAAATAGGATAACATTTTGCTAGGATTCAAACTCCTAAAAATAGGATAGAGTTCTACTAAGATTTAAATTCCTAAAGATATGATCCACAAGCACTATAAATAGCCATTGTAACTAACCATTGTAACAGACGATTTACGCACAAAACACAGAGGAAAGCACGAAAAATACAAAGACAAAGCTATTGTAAACGATTCGAAAAGGAAATAAAAGGTAGCATCTTTTTTTTTTTTATTTTTTTTGCATGTGCACGTTATTTTTCTTGAGATTTGGTTCGAATAACCTAAAACGTGGATTGCGTCGATGACAAAAAAGGGGTGGGGTTTCGAAGTTTCGAACCTAGATCTACTCCCGAGGCATATTCATTTTTTTTAAGTATTTAATATTCCCCCAATTACTTCAAAATTTGACCCCTGATTTTTTTTGTTCCAATTTAATCCCTTCATGTTTTAATTCCTTTTATTGATTTCGCATTTTTTACCTATTATACTATATTTTATTTGTTATTATTTTCACTAACAATTATATCTATATATTTTTATATATTATTATTTGTTTCCTCCTCTTCTTTTTTATTCGTATATATATATATATTATGTACATATAACTACATATATGTATTTTAGTGTTTCATTCTAACATCTATTTACGTATATTACCTTTTTATCATTATATATATTATATTTATTGTTTCATTTTCTTTATGTGTATTTATTTATTATATATATTACCTTTTTTATTTTATATTTATACTATTATTTACTATCATTTTTTATGCTTTATTTATTTATTTATTTATTATTTTATTTTATTTATTTTTATTTTGGTTGAATTTATTTATTTATTTTATTTTTTTATATCTAATATGTTTCTCAACTCTTTAAGGGTACATTTTCAATCGAACATAGGTAAGTTTTGGATCGTTATTTTTACCTTTTAATTTAAAATTATAATTTTTTTAATTAAGACAACTGAAAATTACGTAGTACCGAAAAGGCGGTTTAAGGGTGCTAATCCTTCCTTGACCGTAACCGACTCCCGAGCCCGACATATTTCTGGTAAGACGCAGATCAGGTAAGAACTAGGGTATCCGATCAACCCATTTGTTTTAAATAAATGATCGGTGGCGACTCCAATCCATTTACCTAAGTCGAAGCCCAATTCCGGGGGCCCAACCGAAAGACGGTTACGACACACGCTTTCAATGAAAAGATTGGGGAGATTCGAAAGGCTGCTAAGGAAGCGTTTGGGAGATTGAAAGGAAGATGGATGGTGTTGTCTGCAGAAAAGGACAGAGGTTAAGTTGCAGGATTTGCCTGTTGTACTAGGAGCTTGTTGTGTTTTGCATAATATATGTGAAATGAGAGATGAAGGGATTGACCCAGGCTTGGAATTTGAGATTTGTGGATGATGAAATGGTCCCTGAAGTTGCCTTGAAATCGGTAAGTTCAATGAAAGCTAGAGATGCTGTTGCTCACAATCTTTTACACCATGGTCTTGCAGGCACTGCTTTTCTGTAATGTACACAAAATTAATCACACTCTATATGTTGTTTTGAAATATTATAAATTCATTTTTTGCTATGTAGTATAACATTATTATAGGGATTAATTGTAAAATTGTTTGAAGGGGATGTATAAGATTATTATACTTGTTCCATTATTTACACTTGTAGTGTTAGGGCCAACATTTACATTTTTTTTACCCTTGGTCCATTATTGACTAATGAATATGAATAAAATCAAACATCAAAAATATTCTTTTAGATTTTCAATTTCAGATATAAGTGTCATTTTTTGAAATACGATTTAGTATTTAAAGTGTTTTTTATAAATATCTTGTTTTTTTTATCTATGTCGGTAATTATAAAAGGTCTCAATTTTAAGAGACTCAATAAATTATTAAATAGTTTCAGTTCATCATGTCATCCGTGATTTTAACTAATGGTACTTGTCCTTATTATTTTTAAGGTGAATTTTTATTTTTTTCCTACGTGTAAATAATAAGTGAGTAGTTATTTAGAAATTATTTTAAATTTTGCAGCTCTCATTTATTTTGAGACCATAGATGATGTGAAAGTCGATCAAATAAGAAGGGATGGCATCTTTATTATTCAAAGCTGTAATCTTTCTTAGATTACTTCAGACACCCCCATTTTTATTCATCTCTATGCCTGTGTCAGAACATTCTTCACTAAGTGAAACAGTGACAACAAAGATTCTTTTCATACTTAGATTGCGGCTCTGGTGTTGTATGATAGCAGAAAAAACGTGAGGTATTAGGCTTTAGCAGTCAAGCCCACGTTTTAAAATGAAATTGTATTAAGTAATGCAAATTGGGTTGCATTCAGAGACATGTCCATGTCATGATGAATCACGATCAGCGCATGTAAAAAGGACAAGCGAGACTACCTCTCTCAGCTGTAACAGTTTGTTGTCAGTAAGTAAGGATCCCTCATTTGCTTTGCAGCTGCCCTTTCCCATTTTTCTTCGAAACCCGAATCCTGAAAAGGGAACCCCTTTGCTCATTGGTTATTACCGTGGCTGGTTTTGGTGATTGCAAGGGGAAAGTTTGAAGAAATGTATCTGGGCTCTGTTTTGTGCTTTAAAGATTTTAAAGAGCTCAATATTGAAACTCCACTCTCTGGGCTTAAATCTAATAGTCTAAATTGGTTTTGGGTTTTGTGTAAGTCTCAATAGTTTGATTTGTTGCCATTTCATCTCTAATCATTTGTTGTTCCCCTTTCTTCCCCTTTTTGTTAAAAAAACATGATTTTGTTCAAAAAAAATATATTCCTTTAAGTTAAATATCCAGTTTAAATAATTAATTGTTGGTGTTTGAATTATAGGTACGGTTAAAACTTTGAAAAATCATAATTTTGTGTTCAATTGAATAATTTTTTTAATTTATATAACTTTTTAAAAACTATGTGTCGACGAAAAGTTAAAGATGTCTAATCACTATTTTTCGTCCAAAAAAAATAGTTTAAACCTTTAATATTAAATATTTATATTTTTAAATAATTGATTTTGTTTTTTTAATCATTCAGACTTATAATTTTTTATTTTATTGTTCACAAATATATCATTACTAATAAATATTTGATACATATAATTTTACTATAAAATTTTAAAATTTTCATTTTAATACTATACTTTTAATTTCTTTTTAAGTTGATTCAATGATTATTAGTTGAAACTTTTGAAAGGTTAAAGTTTGATTTCTCTTCATGGTAAAATATTTATCTCATTTTTATTGACTAGTAAGGTGATGACATGAGTTGTCATCTTAATAGAAGGTAAATACTTATTCAATAATTAACATGTACGCGTAATTTTCATTAAACGTGTGAATATACTAACTCAATTATCATTACCAGTGATAAAAAATTATTAATTTTAATGATCAAAGTGAAAAACATATTAAAAATTCAATAATTTAATTTAATATAAATTATCAAATGGTATAATTAATCACTTTCTTGGTAAACAAAGATCAATTTATATGACATAAACTTCTTAGCTAAAATTAGAATTAGTTTTCAAGATATTGCTCTATAGTTGAATGTTGACACTTCAGTTCATTAAAAGCTTGAAAGGGAAAGTGCAGTCTAAGAAATTTTCATCTGCAAGACTGCAACTATTGTTCTTAAACTGCAAAAGAGGAATTATTAGATGTCCCATATCAACACGTCATATGTAGTATCAACCATAATATTTGTTTATATTAGAATTGAATCTTCACATTTCTCCTACATGTAAATAATAATCTTATTTGTACTCTCTCAGAGACCACATATGATATGGTGAGCTATGTCCATCAAATAATTTCTTGAAGGAAAAAAACAACGACCAAAGGCTCTTTTCTTCCCTTAAAACTTGCTCGATCCACTAAATGAAACAGCCGTGTTCTTGAGAGCTGATGCTAAACCGAATGCTGTCAAACATGATAAACCAGTTATTTGTATACAATTCTTATGTCACCCACTCTTAGAAATTTACGTTTTTCTTTTATTATATACAAAATTTGAAATAAAACAAAAGTGACCCATCAATTGGATATCATCACATGACCAAAATAACTGTCACTGTCCAATAACAGATGGACACGTTGATGGAGGGAATACTACTACTAGAGATAGACCAAGTGATCTGGATCTTTTTGTACTGAACCATTTGGTCTAATTATGGTACAACTCACCACGCACGAGATATAATCATAATTATATATATATATATATATATATATATATATATATATATATATATATATATGTTCATTATATATTGATGTATATATAAGGAGTTTATGGCAGAGTGTTGCTAATTTCACATCTAGATTTCACTGTGAAAATTCCTTGTGTTTTAAGGCAATTTTGACCGCATAGAGATACATGTGATCTTTCCTTCTCTCACATGTCCAGAAAGTACATCTAAATTAGAATTATAGGTTATTGAGTATTACATTTAGCAGTCTGTGTATTACTTAATTGTATTATACTATGTTTTTTTTTCAGTTGTGTAAATATAACTTTAACATTATACAGTTCCAGAAAAAATAAATTTAACGATAAACTACTAACTAATACAGATAATATATGTGCATTAAATTTATTAATTAAACCTAATCCAAATTCATGTTTAAATTTAAGTTACATGTTATTTATAATAGTAATATTAATAATAATAAATAAATAGACAGCGTCATGTTAAGGTTGTCGTAGATTTCAGTATATGTATTTTTAGGGTAAACTACGCCAATAGTAACTAATGTTTGGGTTATTATTTTTTTCATTACTGATGTTTGAAAAGTCATAAATCGGTCACTAATGTTATCGTTTTTTACAAAATGATCACTCGACGTTAACAATCGTTACTGCAGTAAGGGAATGCAGATGTGTCACGTTAAATCAACTGACTCAGCATGTTTGATCGACCGTTTTGACTATTCTTTTTTCTTCTTCTTCTTTTTCTAAACCGTTAGTGATTTGCTGCCACCATTTTCCTCTTTCTTTTCCTTCCTCTTATTCATCTCTTTTCTTCTCCTTGTCAAAACCAACCCACCCTTTTGTTTGAGCTTTTTTCCCTCTCCTTTGTTCTAACAACGAAAACCCACATCAGAAAATTGTTTTTGGTGGAGGGTTTTACTTGTTTTCTCATCTTCAGTTTATAAAGTTTCAATCTTTATTGTTAATATGGGTGCTCAAGATTGTTGGGTTCTGGTTGTTATTCTTAGGTTCTTGTTGCAAGCTCAGGTACTTGTCTCTCAGAACCTAACATGTAATTTTAAGGACTTGACTGCTCTTCAATATTTCATGGGAAATTTGACAACGAAACTCGAAGGTTGGTCAAACTCGAAAAAAAAATGATACATATGGTACTTCTCGGTCGGTAAGTGTGGCAGAACATAGCGAGGACGATCACCTATCTAGCTTGTAATTTGCATACTTGATTGATTCACCAATCACCACCTCTATGGTTAAGCTTGATAACAACATAGTATATTAAACAAATATCACAATAAAAATGCTTTGAAATGTGTCACACTGCAATTTATCCTCACCCTTTTCACCTACAATATTTGATCACTGATGAAGCAATCACAAACGAATTGAACCTGTTGGGAAATAAACGAGTAACAAGTAATTTCCCTATAGTCAGATTAGTGAGAATACGAAATAAAAGCGGAAAAATAATACCCGAAATTGATAACGGAATTAAGCCAATTGTGCTTACGTCTCCGGACTGCTGCAGATCTTTTACTAAGAGAGAAAATTTACAGGTGTTTACAAAACACTCACTACTCACAAGAAAGCTCTCTAGTATTGGGAGAAAGAAATGATTTTTGGGATGGTTTTGAAGCTAAATGAGCTAGGGTATTTATAGTTGAAACTTAAGGACTTAATCTTGTAAATACCCTAAAACCTAGGGATTAATTGTGATTATCCCATTATCATTTTTCAACAAACATCTACCAAACTTTGAAAAACTATTTTTCAAAGAAACATTTACCAAACTTTGAAAACCATTTTCAAAGAAACATTTACCAAACTTTGAAAACCATTTTTTTTCAAAGTTGGTTACCAAACTTGAAAACCATTTTAATAATTTCAACAATCTCCCACTTGAAGACTGATTTTAATCTGTCTTCACACCTTGATCAATGCAACAGCTTTTCTAGTCTTGTTACTCTAGCATGCCAATTGAAGTTGAACACAACTTCAGTTTGTCTGTAGTCACCGTCTTTGTCAACATGACTGCCGGATTTTGAGCTCCACTGATCTTTTCAAGTTTCAAAATCCCATCTTCCAGAAGAGACCGGATAAAATGATATCGCAATTGTATGCTTTGTCCTGGAATGAAAAGACAGATTCTTTGCTAGATGTATAGCACTTTGACTGTCGCAATACAAGACATTGTTTTCTTGTTTCTTACCTAACTCTTCCAAGAAACTTTGGAGCCAAACCATCTCCTTGCTGGCTTTCGTAACATCGACATATTCTGCTTCAGTTGTGGAGAGAGCAACTATCTTCTGTAGTTGAGAAACCCAACTCACTGCGGTTCCTCCTAGAGTATAGACATACCCTGTAGTGCTCCTTCTGATGTCAACATTTCCGGCTAAGTCAACATCTACATAGCCTGTCAGTATCGTATCTCCACCTTTGAAACAAAGTGTTTTGTTTGTGGTACCCCGCAGATATCTGAGGATCCATTTGACTGCTTCCCAATGTACCCTGCCCGGATTATTCATGTGCCTGCTAACAGCTCCCACTGTTTGAGCAATATCTGGTCTGGTACAAACCATGGCATACATCATACTTCCAATTGCTGAGGCATACGGAACCTTCACCATGTGTGCACGTTCTTCCTCCGTCTTTGGTGACTGTTCTTTGGAGAGTCTGAAATGAACACCTAAAGGTGTACTTACAGGTTTAGCATCTTGCATGTTGAACCTGGAGAGTACTTTGTTGATGTACTCAGCCTGTGATAATATCAAAGTCCCCGACTTTGTGTCTCTCTTGATCCTCATCCCAAGAATCTGCTTTGCAGCGCCCAGATCTTTCATAGCAAACTGCTTTGACAATTTTTGCTTCAAGTTTATAATCTCTTGCATGTCTGAGCCTGCAACGAGCATGTCATCAACGTACAACAATAAAATAATGAAGCTATTGTCAAACCTCTTGATGTAGCAATAATGATCTGCTTGGCATCTGGTAAAACCACTGCTACTCATGAAACTATCGAACTTCTTGTACCACTGTCTATGAGCTTGTTTTAAACCATACAAGCTCTTCTTCAACCTACATACCAGGTTTTTCTTGCCTAGCTCTATGAAGCCTTCTGGCTGCCTCATATAGATTTCTTCCTCCAAATCACCATGAAGGAAAGCTATCTTTACATCTAACTGCTCAAGATGTAAATTCTCTGCAGCTACAATTTTCAACACCAGTCTGATTGTAGATAGCTTCACGACTGAAGAGAAAATTTCATTGTAATCAATATCTTCTTTTTGTTGAAAACCTTTTACAACAATCTTGCTTTATAGCGTTTGCTCCCATCGTGCTCTTCTTTGATCCTATAAATCCACTTGTTATGGAGCGCTTTCTTGCCTGGTGGTAATTCAGCTAATTCCCATGTCTGATTTGACATAAGCGAGTCCATCTCATCTTTTATAGAAGACTCCCACTTGACTGAATCCTCCACTTGCATTGCTTCATCATAGCACTCTGGTTCACCATTGTCAGTCAGCAACAAGTAGTGCAAAGAATGAGAATACCGTTGGGTTGGTTTAGGAATTCTGGAGGAGCGTCTCAGTTCTGGTGTGCCTGGTTCTTCCTCTTGAACTGCTTCAGGACTGATCTGAACATCATTTCCAGAAATCTCCTCGAACTCAGTAAATTCCTTTGTTTCAGCTTCGGTATTACTTGATTATGCGGTTGACCTGTCTTTGTACATCACATTTTCATTGAAAATGACGTCTCTGCTTCTAATGATCTTCCGATTTTCGTAGTCCCAAAACCGGTAACCAAACTCATCACCACCGTAACCAACAAATACGCATTTGTTGGACTTGGCATCAAGTTTACTTCTTTCAGCAGAGTTTATGTGTACATAAGAAATACAACCAAACACTCTTAAGTGTGAAAGATTTATTTCTTTCTTGCTCCAAGCTTCCTCTGGTATTCTACCATCCAAAGGAACTGAGGGCCCACGGTTGATCAGGTAAGCTGCAGTGTTGATAGCTTCAACCCATAGAAATTTGGGTAATCCGGCATGTATCCTCATGCTTCTGGCACGTTCATTCAGAGTTCTGTTCATGCGCTCTGCTATGCCATTCTGCTGCGGTGTTATGGGAACTGTTGTCTCCATCTTGATCCCATTGTTTGCGCAGAAATCTCTGAATCTACTATCTCTGTACTCTCCTCCATTATCAAACCTCAACCGCTTGACTTTTAAACCAGTCTCATTTTCCACCATGGCCTTCCATTTTCTGAAGGTATCGAAGACTTCTTATTTCTTCTTCAGAAAATAAACCCACACCTTTCTTGTTGAATCATCGATGAAGGTGACATAATATAGTGAGCCTGCAAGAGATTGAACTGGGGATGGTCCCCATACATCAGTATGAACCAATTCTAACCTTTCTGCCTTGGGTGTCTTGCCAATCTTTGCAAAACTGACTTTCTTTTGTTTGCCAAAGATGCAATCCTCGCATAGTCCGACATCTACATTCTTTAGATCCGGCAGCTTCCCTTTTGACAGAAGTATCTTCATTCCTTTCTCGCTCATATGGCCAAGCCTTTCGTGCCATAGGTTTGATTTTCCATCAACATCTGTTACTGCAATGATATTCTCTAAATTTGAGGTTACATAGAGAGTACCAGTCTTCTTACCACGAGCAATGACGAGTGCTCCTTTGGTAATCTTCTATTCACAGCCTGAAAAGGCTGTACTGTATCCTTCTCCATCAAGCTGTCCTACAGAAATCAAATTTCTTCTGAGACCAGGAATATGTCTCACTCCTGTCAGCTTCCAGGTGGTCTGGTTTGGCAGCTTTAGTCGGATGTCTCCTTTTCCGACGATCTTCAAGGTTTCATCATCAGCAAGATGAACCTTCCCAAAATCACCACTGACATAGTTCTCCATGATTTCTTGGCATGGCGTGGAGTGGAAAGATGCCCCTGAATCCAAAATCTATGATTCAATCGGACTGTTGACGCTTAAAATCATAGCATCACCTGTCTTCTCCATCATGTTAGTAAATCCTGTACGCCGGTATTTTTCTTCGGTGCTCGATAATCTCTTTTGAAGTGGCCCTTCTTGCCGCAATTATAACAGGTAAAATCTTTATTTCCTGTTCTTGATTTTCCCCTTCTGGATTTCGATCTGCCACGATTTGAATTTCTTTTTGAAGTTCTCCCTCTAGACTCCGTGTGCAAGCCTGAGGAGGTTGATGCTTCACCCGATTATCTCCGTCGAATTTCTTCGCTCAGTACCAGATCCCGAACATCGTCGAATTTTAATTTGCTGTTTCCCGACGAACTGCTGACTGCTGTAACAGTAGCATTCCAACTGTCTGGTAAAGATGATAAGAGAATTAAAGCTCGAACTTCATCATCAAATTCAATTTCCACTGAACTCAACTGGGTTGTGATTGTGTTGAGTTCATTTAGGTGTTGTGCCACCGATGCCCCTTCCGTCATCCGCAAATTAAATAATCGCTTCATCAAATGAACTTTGTTTGAGGCCGATGGCTTCTCATACATACTGGAGAGAGCTGCCATAAGACCCACTGTGGTCTTTTCCTTTGCTATGTTGAAAGCAACATTTCGGGACAACGTCAGTCGGATAACTCCGAGGGCTTGTCTGTCGAGAAGAGCCCAGTCTTCATTCTTCATGCCCTCTGGTTGTTTTCCTGAGAGGGGTTGATATAGATTTTTCTGGTATAGAAAATATTCAATTTGCATCTTCCAAAATCCAAAGTCCGTACCATCGATCTTTTCAATTTTCACCTTCCCTTCGTCTGCAGCCATCGCTCCCACTCGAATCTGGCTTCGTTTGGATCGTTTCTGACAATTTTTGCGGACCGCCGTGTATTAGAACACTTCCATTGACAAACTCGTATCGCCGATTGAATTTCACTATTCACGAAATTCACTATTCATATGAATAGTAACTCGAATAGTAACCTCGCAAAAATTGACAAAATTCACAACCCAAAAGCTCTGATACCAGTTGTTGGGAAATAAACGAGTAACAAGTAATTTTCCTATAGTCAGATTAGTGAGAATACGAAATAAAAGCAGAAAAATAATACCCAAAATTGATAACGGAGTTCAACCAATTGTGCTTATGTCTCCGGACTACTGCAGATCTTTTACTAAGAGAGAAAATTTACAGGTGTTTACAAAACACTCACTACTCACAAGAAAGCTCTCTAGTATTGGGAGAAAGAAATGATTTTTGGGATGGTTTTGAAGCTAAATGAGCTAGGGTATTTATAGTTGAAACTTAAGGACTTAATATTGTAAATACCCTAAAACCTAGGGATTAATTATGATTATCCCATTATCATTTTTCAACAAACATCTACCAAACTTTGAAAAACTATTTTTCAAAGAAACATTTACCAAACTTTGAAAACCATTTTCAAAGAAACATTTACCAAACTTTGAAAACCATTTTTTTTCAAAGTTGGTTACCAAACTTGAAAATCATTTTAATAATTTCAACAGAACCTTTCCAAGCTTTTGGCATCCCAAAGAAATATAAGTTGTAGGTTTCCCATCATCGTTCCCTCAAGTTGAAAGATGCAAACTTTAGGAAAACGAATCCTTTTTCCAATGGCTTTAATTCTTCTCTAAAGGAATGTAGTTTCCATGCAAAAAAATGAGAAGACTAATTGTAGTGATTCATGGAAAAACGAATATGCCAATGCTGAATTCCTTATGAACTTTTTTACTCTTATTCTAGTTCTTATGATCAAATTTGTGGGGTTTTAATTTAATCTTCTAGTTACCTATTTCACGTTTCTTGCATTAACAAAAAAATTTAAGGACTTTTGAAGAAGAAGAAGATGAGTCAAAATAGTCGGTTAAACATGCTGAGTTAGTTGATTTAACATGCCACATCATCATTCCGTTATTGCAGTAACGATTGTTAATGGTTGTTAACGTCGAGTGACCATTTTGTAACAAATGATAATATTAGTGACTGATTTGTAACTCTCTAAACATAAGTAGTGAAAACGAATACTAACCCAAATATTAGTGACTATTGGTGTAGTTTACTAATTTTTATTACAGCTAAGATTGGAGGGAGAAAACAATAATGAAGGCAAGGATTGTCTCAGGAAAGGCGGGTTAATATACGACTAATATACGGCGTTACCGATACATTAAAAGATATTTAACAAATTCGGTTTAGCGCTACCGAAAATGTTGACTAATAATAATGTAGTAGGTCTAAGTCATGAAGAAATATTAAAAAATTGTGCAACCGGCAAACTTAACTTGTCGGTTCGTGTCGATCCAAATTAAAATGTGTTGATCCAAACGATATAACAGTAAAACTATGACAAAACCGGTATTAAAATGATAAAACCGGTAAAGCGCTACCGGATACATTTAAAGTGTCGGTACTTTAATATAAGGATCGACACTTCGTGAATTTAAAAGAGAAGCAGTTTTAAATCCTATAAAGTGTCGATACTTTTAAAAAATGTATCGATCCAAAATGATATACCAGGTAAAAATATGATAAAACCGGTATCAAAATGATAAAACCGGTAAAACGTTACCAGATACATTGAAAGTGTCGATACTTTATATAAGGATCGACACTTTGTGAATTTAAAAGAGAAGCAGTTTTAGCGCCTATAATGTGTCGATACTTTTAAAAAATATATCGATCCACAACGATATAACATGTAAAAATATGATAAAACCGGTATCAAAATGATAAAACCGGTAAAACGATACCGGATATATTGAAAGTGTCGATACTTTCGAAAGTACGTGTAATAAATTATCGACACTTTCAAAGAAATAGGTAATTATCCTTTTGAAAGTATCGACACCTGACATAAAAGTATCGACACTTTTGTATTTGTATCGATTAAATATAAATAACATATCCGATGAAAATATAAAGGCCATATCTAAATATCCTCTGAAAATCGATAGAACGGACGAGTTTTTGAAATCGAAGCGTAATTGTTGCTGCATTTCAGAAGGCGTTTCTAAAGCGATGTTTGTTTGTTTGTTGATGCAGTCGAATCGAAAAGTATGTTGTCGAAACCCTAGTTTTTTATTATTACAGTAATCGCGAATAGGGTTTTTATGTGTTATTTGGGGTTTTGGAGTAAAGAAGCATTTGGGACCGATTGCAGGTAGAAAGTGATATTGAAGGTAAAATATAAATGTCGATACTTTTATTAAATATTATAGGTAGAAATGATATTATAGGTTGTATAAATGTGCTGACACATTTTGTAGTGGCCATTCAAATTCTTTTGAAGAAAACCGTTTTACCACAAGAGTAGTTATCTATATTTGTATATTGAATAAAGTGTATGTAACAAAATAATTTGATTTGCGTAAACTGATATATGAAGGAAAAATGGAGTCAATGGGTTGGAAAATTGTTGGTGGCGCAGATGACTTTGAAATTGAGGCTGAGACTCGAAAGCAACCAAAGGGTGGATATATGTACTTCTAGTAAGTATCAATGTCTTTTTGTTATTATTGTTGAAATGGTAATTGGATTAAAGTATCGATAAACTTTAAATTGATTAAAATTTTAAATGTTGACAGTATGGCCGAATGCAAAAGGATGAAGGAAGATGGCACACAGAGCGGTTCGGTATGTAAAATGAAATTGATATTGAGTAGTATTTAGTGTTAATGTATTGATTAAGAAACGTTTATGTTTAATATTAGGTGACAAAAGATGTGAGGTCCAAATGGAATTCAATGAGTGATGCTGAAAAGGAACCTTACATCACACAATCAAGGAATGATAGTAAAGAATACAAAGAACGGAGGAAAGCACATGAAAATAAGGTATTCATTAAACTTGTAAATACGTTGATACAAAATATATAAGAACTATAACATTATATATTGTTAAAAAATGTAGGAAGTGTTGACAAGATGCAACATTAAAAGGGTGAATTCATTAATTAAACACCTTAAGGAGAAGGATCAGTTGAATGTGCTAGGAGAAATAGGTTTTGGATCGTTGGTAGGAGTAAGGGATCGACCTATTCGGAGGGAATTGTGTCGATCCTTGATGGCGCAATTTGATGTCAGACAATGTATTGTTAAGTATGGTGATTTTTCATTTCATCTCGGGATCCCATGTGCTGCAGCCATATTGGGGGTAGAAAATGAAGGCAAAAGTGTTGTAGAAGTCTGTAAGAGTAAGGACTGGAAAGCACTTGCCTCCAAATATGGTTTGAAGCAGAAGGTGACATATGCTGAAATTGAAGAGGAAATAAAAAGTGGATCTTACGTTGGGGATGAGCTGAAGGCCAGAGTTCTATTATACCTTGTCGGTATCTTTCTTTGTCCAACGGGTCATACGTCAACGAACAAGGAACATATGAAGCTCATTTGCGATGAAGGCTTGAAGGGTGAATTCAATTGGGCTGAATATATCCATTCGAGATTGATTGAATCAATAATCACCTTTAAAAAGGGCAGCCAGAGATACCTCAAAGGGTGTATAGCAATCTTAGAGGTAAATGAGTTGAAGAACTTTTTTGTGTTTTTATATAAAAATATAAATTTTATTATAAATGCAGGTTGCACTGTTCGATTTTTGGTCGGGCTGTGAGGCAGTGCCGACTTATGAAAGAACCGGAGTGGCACGCATCCGTGCATGGGGGAAGGAAGAGGTGGTTAGAGTGATGATGAAGTTGAAGTTGGATAGAGCGAAGAAGTAAGAAAGGGTAATAAATGTAATTAAATAATATTAATATAATCAATGTCTTAATATTGTAATTTAATTTTGAAGGTTATTGGCAAGGATGCAGAGGAGGCAGAGGAGAAGAAATGAGAGATGGTTGTATTGGGGGATGACGGTGAGTGGGACGACGGTGAGGGAAAACATAGTAACTTCGACATTTTGATGTCTGAATTGGCTGATATCAAAAAAATCCAATTTGATATCATGCAAAGACAATCAAGAGTCGAAGAGAAACTTGATAGAGTCGAAGAGAAACTTGAGAGAGTCGAAGATACACTTGAGAGGCATAAGGGGGTAGTGGAAGGAAAAATAGATGGAGTGGTGAAAGAAGTTGGGGTGTTAAGGGGTGATATTAAGATGGTGACGGGTGAAAAATTTGAGGGAGTGGTGAAGGAGGTTGTGGAATTGAGGAGTGAACTTACGGGGGTGAAGGGGGTGGTTGATAAATACTTGGATGAAGGAGATCAATTGAAGGGTGAAATAAAAGAGATGAAGAGCTATGTAGAAAAAAAATACGATGAACTGAAAAAATATGAAGAAGAAAAGAGGGAGGAGGAAGAAGAAGAGATGGAAGAAATGAGGATGAAGGAAGTCGATGTCATTTATACACCGGAGAGTGTTATAGCAGCAGATTTGGATTCGGAATGTCCTGCACCCCAGAAGAAGAAGCAGAAGGTAAGTTGAATAAAAGAAAACTTAATTTGATTTTTATTATGTTGTTGTGACAAAAAATTGTATGCAAAATTGTAGGTTGAAAAAGCGGATATTCCAAGCGGAATTGATGACATCGAAGCTGCAATTTGTGATTATTTATGAAATAGTGAGTTAGAATTGGAGTAAGTGAAATATATTTCTTTGTGAGTTATATTTAAATATTTCATGACAACATATTAATCCTAATGATTCATATAGATATTCTGTAATCTCAATGGGAAATCAATTCGCTAGTGTATACGACGTTGCAACGTTGAAGCCTACGGAATGGGTTGGCGGTGTGGTAAGTAGAAAATAGAAAATGTTAAAACTTATTGAATATGTTCTGATTGTGTAATTAATTTTGTTAGGTTATTGATTTGCTCGCCTGGACAGTATGCTACGATTCTCAAAAGTCACTCCGAAGGATTGGCTACCTTCCATACCACTTAGCGGTGAGTTAAATTAATAAATGGAGATAAGTAGTGTTATAGACGGTAAATTAATAATGTTTGTTACGTAATTGCAGCAGCAGGCGTTGGATGCCAACAACAAAGAAAGTGTTTAGAGTATTGCTACCTTCTGGGGTCCCATATTGAATAACTATGTGAAATTCACCGACTGTGAGAAGGTAAGACACCATACCAATTGCAAATGATGTTTTCGGATATAGAATGTTGAATTTTGTCAAATTGGGTGTGAAATTTGTTGCAGATCATGATCACAATAAACTACCATAATTCACATTGGTATCTGTTGGTGTTGGATATGGTAGATCTTGTTGCAACAATATATGATAGTATGTTTACAACTGAAGCAGCTAAACAGAGAGTGAAGGATGCTAAGAGATTGGTATGTATGTATGTATGAAAGGACATTATGTAAATTATAATGCATAATTTTTTGGATCATAACTTCTTCTATTTTAATGCAGATTAAAATATTATATTTTTATAATAAGAAACGCATTTGGGTTGAATCCTGTGGATCTCTAGGAAAGTATCCCTTGAAAAATTTCAAATTTGTGGAGCATAAGAAGAATAAGCAATTGAATGGGTATGAGATGTTATCACAAATAGAAAGCTTAATTTATGCAGTATTCATCATAATTGACATGTGTGGTTTTCAAATTTTGTAACAGACATGATTGCGGCATGTATGTGATGATGTGGATGGAATCGATCGGTTCTACAGGGGCAGCTGGTGATTTTGTAAGTGGAAAGAAAAATTCGTTTGTGGTAAAATTGTTAAAAGTCGTAGATTGAATGCTGTAGTTTACAAAACTTAACGTTCTGACAATTTGAATATAGGTTGTTGGATAGTGGGATCGATCGCGAATATTAAACGATCTCGTAAGCCACAATCAAAATAAACGAAGACAGAGATAACAAAAGCTGCCATGATACATAAGAATAACAAAAGGATGCAATGATGTAAATGTAGGGTTAATTTTGTATAAGATTTATAATTTTGTATACGATTTATAATTTTGTATGTGAATATAATTATGAATGAGATGAGAAAAGTTAGCAGTATGTTGTTGTACATGTTTCTTATACACATTAAGGGTCATGTTGATACTTACGATATATGGAGATTATTGTCTGTATTATACCAAATGTCATCATAATTGTCATCATGTGCGAGAATGAATGGCCATTCCATATATATTGAGGGTATGTACAATAACTACAAAATTCACTTTAAAGTAAAAGGCAAATTTACAATATGGCAAACAGGATGCAACCATAAAGTATCGATCCATATATAAAATGTGTCGATCCCATAAACATCGAAACCCAAAAGTATAATGTAATAGGTAATTTTTCAATCTAATCGGTACAAGTATACCGGTTTTATGAGAGAATAGGTCTAAATAATGTATCGACACTTTTGTAGTTTGTGTCGATATTTTTGGTCCAGAATGAATGGCAAACAGGGTGCAACAATAAAGTGTCGATCCATATATAAAAAGTGTCGATCCGATAAACATCGAAACCCATAAGTATAATGTAATAGGTAATTTTTCAATCTAACCGGTACAAGTATACCGGTTTTATGAGAGAATAGGTCTAAATAATGTATCGACACTTTTGTAGTTTGTGTCGATATTTTTGGTCCAGAATGAATGGCAAACAGGGTGCAACAATAAAGTGTCGATCCATATATAAAAAGTGTCGCTCCCATAAACATCGAAACCCATAAGTATAATGTAATAGGTAATTTTTCAATCTAACCGGTACAAGTATACCGGTTTTATGAGAGAATAGGTCTAAATAATGTGTCGACACTTTTGTAGTTTGTGTCGATATTTTTGGTCCAGAATGAATGGCAAACAGGGTGCAACCATAAAGTGTCGATCCATATATAAAAAGTGTTGATCCCATAAACATTGAAACCCAAAAGTATAATGTATTAGGTAATTTTTCAATCTAACCGGTATAAGTATACCAGTTTTATGGGAGAATTGGTATATAATATGTATCGACACTGTTTAATGTTTTGTCGATACTAATTTAAATATCAAGTGTTTTTCCATCGTTCATTATATATAGTACTCTAAATCGAAAAACCCGTAACTCTTCTCTCCGAAGAATACTAGCATTATCAACCCAGTTCTTCTCAACCACAACCTCCTTCTGAAACAAACGATTCTTCTGAGGAAATCAGGTCCTTCGAAACTCTGAACTTTAGATCCGATATGGAGAAACAAAGATGGCAGACGAGTTTTAAAGTAAGGAAGATTCGTCCCGAACGTGTCATTGACCTGGGTTTCTTGTTTGATGATAAATATGCATTTAGTTTTAAATCCACATTTACATCTTGGGGTTGGCTTGAATTCCTTGGTGTAGAACCAAGATATTATCCCAACCTAGTTAGAGTCTTCTACAACAATGCTTCCTTACAGCACGAGCCTAATAAGACTAATATAATAGGAATTAATACACATGTCATGGGGAAGGATATATATATATCTCCGGAAACTATTGCGGAGGGTTTAGGTGTAGCGAATAAAGGGGATTCAGATGAAAATGGTGTAGATTGGTCTACAATTAAACGGGTTGCTAGAAATAGCCCAATTCACCTCGATGTAGAGTCGAGAGTGTTTCACAAAATGCTCACATGGTATATCCGGCCTAGTGGGGGAAAACATTCAACGCTTCGAGACAGCGATTATTGATGGATAGCAAAGTATAAATCCAAATCCAAAACGGCTCCAAACATTGCAAAACTCATATTTAATACAATTGTATATATGGTCACAAAGGGAGCAACAATTTCAACTACACTACCATATGGATGTGTCATCACCTATCTGTTGAAGAAGAAGGAAGTTGATTTTTCGCATGACGCCCCTGTTCGATTAACCCGCAAGATTGACATAGTATTTATTAAAAAAGCGGGATATGATTTTGTTGAAAAACTCGGTTGGAAGCGTGTCAAGGAGGTCGGATTAGATCAAGAGAGGGAGGAAATAGACCCCGTTGGCCATGAAGAAGAGCAACCAAGTGGAGACGCAATGATGGAAGAAGCTCTAGTTGCAGAGGATGTCACAATTAAGACCGTGATAGAATACATAGTCAATTTTCGGGAGCATATTGATTCCCTTGTGAGTGGAATGCGATCCGATATTTCATCATTGCAACATGAAGTCTCCATGTTGCGTGACGAATTACGTCAACGACATCAAACGAGTTAGGTAATTCATTATTTATGTTTCTAAACATTTACACGTTCTGAACTGTATTTTATTTTCTTTTAACAGATGTGGACAACCAAGCGGTCAATGAAGATGAAGCTAACGATGAAGATGACGATGAAGATGACGACGATGATGATGATGATCCAAACAAGTATATCGTGTCTGCAACGCCGCCTTCAAGAAAACTTTTAATTTTTTATCTCAATGGTGTCCTTACCTACATCCCAAGACTGCCTGCAGGTTTTAATTCTATTCTTTTGTATCCATTATTTTAACATATAAGCGTAGAACTTTAATCTCATTTTCTTCATGTTGTAGATGTTGTCCTTAGAACATGATTATTTGAATTTATGCAATTTTGTGTCGATAATTTTGTTGTTGCCCTTTGGTCTTCAAAGATGAGGTTAGAACATGTTTGGAGCAATTGAATTACTGTAGTCAAAATCGTTAATATACATTTGAATGTTAACATTCAAACTTGATTACAATCTCAGGCATAACGTCGACCGTGTACTTGAGAAACTATCTTTATTTCCTGAGCATTTTCTATTCGTGTGGGTAAGATGAATATCATTACAATTTGCTGACTTTTCGTTGTCTATGATTCCTACATATTTATGTTCGACTGTTTGTGAACAGGATCAAGCAAAATGCAAAACATACGATATTGTTACCTACTGTAAAGATCTCAATGATGTTTGGAACGCGTGTCCAGATTTTAACGAGCTAAATAAACTTTTGGTCGATGATTCAGCGGAAAAAATGATTTATAATCCGGTAAGTTGCATTTATGCAATATGTTTTTCCAGTTGAACATGTGTTCAGACATTGATTATTTTAACAACTTATGTGTTTATATAGAAATACAATTACATATGTCCACATACCTTTGACGCTGCTTCCCATTCGAACGACAATGCTTAGGTATGACACAAATTTATTCATGCTTATGCGAATTTAGTTTATTGTTAGTAAAATTGCACCTCATTAGTTTGATAATTGAAATTATTTATGTATGTCCTCAGAAAAAGGCAGAAACATACGAGAGTATTTGGAAAATTTGTTGAAGGCCTCTAATGTTCCTGACTTCGTTAGAAATAACCCTTTTTCATCGGATTAATTTCGTTTGTCGATACATTATTTGAACATTCTTGTGTATGTATATTTTGGTGTGATTATATTGTGTGTATTTTTTCATTAATTATTCCATATTTGCTTCTCTGTATACATATACATTTGAGGATTGTTGAAATATCAATACTAGTTATTATTGTATTTTACATCTGCTTGCAAATGTATCGAAACACATTACTATATCATTGTTTTCCATGATATCCACAACAAAGTTTTCACACTTTTTAATATTGTGTCGGTACTTTATGTCCAGAATGGAAGAAAAATGTGTCGATACCTTTTCAAAAAGTATCGATTGAAAAAACATCGGAACCCATAATTATAATGTAATAGATAATTTTGTAATATAATCGGTATAAATATACCGATTTTATGAGCGAATAGGTCTACAACCTATATCGACACTTTTTAATATTGTGTCGGTACTTTATGTCCAGAATGGAAGAAAATGTGTCGATAACTTGTCAAAAAGTGTCGACATTTACACATCGGAACCCAGAATTATAATGTAATAGATAATTTTGTAATATAACCGGTATAAATATACCGGTTTTATGAGCGAATATGTCTAAAACCTATATCGACACTTTTTAATATTGTGTCGGTACTTTATGTCCAGAATGGAAGAAAAATATGTCGATACCTTGTCAAAAAGTGTCGATATTTACACATCGGAACCCAGAATTATAATGTAATAGATAATTTTGTAATATAACCGGTATAAATATACCGGTTTTATGAGCGAATAGGTCTACAACCTATATCGACACTTTTTAATATTGTGTCGGTACTTTATGTCCAGAATGGAAGAAAAATGTGTCGATACCTTGTCAAAAAGTGTCGACATTTACACATCGGAACCCAGAATTATAATGTAATAGATAATTTTGTAATATAACCGGTATAAATATACCGGTTTTATGAGCGAATAGGTCTACAACCTATATCGACACTTTTTAATATTGTGTCGGTACTTTATGTCCAGAATGGAAGAAAAATATGTCGATACCTTGTCAAAAAGTGTCAAATTTACACATCGGAACCCAGAATTATAATGTAATAGATAATTTTGTAATATAACCGGTATAAATATACCAGTTTTATGAGCGAATAGGTCTACAACCTATATCGACACTTTTTAATTTTGTGTCGGTACTTTATGTCCAGAATTATAATGTACTAGATAATTTTGTAATATAACCGGTATAAGTATACTGGTTTTATTAGCGAATAGGTCTACAACCTATGTCGACACTTTTTAATATTGTGTCAGTACTTTATGTCTAGAATAGAAGAAAAATGTGTCGATACCTTGTCAAAAAGTGTCGACATTTACACATCGGAACCCATAATTATAATGTAATAGATAATTTTGTAATATAACCGGTATAAATATACCGGTTTTATGAGCGAATAGGTCTACAACCTATATCGACACTTTTTAATATTGTGTCGCTAATTTTAAGTAATTCGTGTTTTCTTCCTTCATTCAAAATATTTATATGTACATGTTTCTTATACACAATAGGAGTCATTTTGATACTTACGATATATGGAGATCGTTGTCATTCCATTCCGTCTTCGAAAAAATCAGTTGATGTAGGCTGTGTGCTTGTACTCAAACTGAGCTTGACTTGAGGATATGATAGTTTGTTATGTCCCTCACCGTTGCAGTACCCACATCACCTAATTTTCTTCTCGACCTTGTTCTTCGGCACTTCTTTTCGCTTGCGTTATTTTCGTTGAGGGTCACGAACGTTGTTTACTACAATGCTCTGGTTGACTGAATCATTCAAACCAAACGAGTTTTCTAATTCTTCTATTAGTTTTTTCATCTCATCTCTTGCGGTTTTGAAAGACTCGTCTGTCTTTGATGCAATGTAGCATAACCTACTTGACGTTGAACGTAGAGCAACGAACCTTGCCATTTGCATCACTTCTGGAGACACATTCAAATCAACATAACTGGGTGCAGAAGCCTTCACATCATTAGTCCACCTACTTTGAATCAAAGTCCCAGGCAAATATGTGTAGTCCAAGTGCTTTAAAATCTGAAGTTGATGGCGACACGGAAGTCCAACGGTCTCGAATTTTTTGGAGGAGCAAATTAGAGTTTTCGTACGAGAATCAAAACTAATTTCAAATTTCCTATTTTTTTCTGCGTACTTTGACAAAATATAATGTTGACATTCATCTGATAAGGACTTAATCTCTGCCTCAATCCGGTACAATGTCTCCCGTATAAGTTCATCTTGGAACACACAAAAAGATTCGCGGGTAAAAATCGCAGCGGCATGGCTTTCAAGGTCGACCAGTTTTGTGATCTGGAAGGGCTTCTTATGGGAACTTAAGTAATCCGCTTTCAACTCGTTCATACGCATTCTACTAATTCCATCTTCAATTGCACGAACAACATCTAAATATGTCTTCTTGTGTTCCAGTGCAATAGCTAGTGAAGCATTCATAGACTCGCACCTTTGTGTTGAGCGAATATTGGCAAAGAAATGTCCGATTAGATATGCTTGTGCCCATAAGTGTCGTGTATTTCCCTTCTCAATCACCCATGGATGCTTTTGGACGTTGAATTCTGAAACAACCGAACGCCATTGAATATCAAAATTCCTTGGTTGTCCACCAGGAAGCCATGCATTTTGAGAATGCTGCTGTAAACTTTGGGTCACCAATGTTAGCTTGTGCATTGCGAGAAAGATGCCAAGAACATAATCTGTGCTTAGCATAAGGGATAACAGATTTGATAGCCCTCTGCATTACCCTATCCCCATCGGTGACAACTGAAATAGGTGATTTATTCATCATGGCTTCTTAAAAATTCTGTAGCACCCACTCGAAAGATTGAGACGTCTCGTCAGCGATTATGGCAGTGGCAAACACAATTGTGTTATGGTGATGATTGACACCAACAATAGGCATAATTGGTCTACCATACAAATTATCTTTGTGCGTTGTGTCGAACGCAATTACATCACTGAAGCATGTGTAATCCGATCTCGATGTAGAATCCGACCAAATAAGATTATACAATGCCCCCGATTCGTCTACCGAGTATATCATAAAAAACCCGGGATCATCATGTTTCTTATAATCAAAGTAGGCAATAAGCGCATTCACATCCCCATCGACGATTTCCTTTGTTTTACCTCTCTGAAGTGCATTGTAGAGGTCTTTATGTGTAAATCCAACATTATGATAGCCCCATGCCTGCTGCTTTAAATAGTTCATTACTTGTGACGTGCCAACACCGATCTCTTTCAATGTTGTTGCCTTATCGATATCAGCCTTACTTACAGCTCTATTAGAACGCATAAATGGTGTCATAGCAGGTGTGCACAATGCATGATTATGTTTCTGATCAGACTTACTTATAACCCACTGATCGTTTGTATTTGTTGCTGCAACTACGACTCTAGCCTTATATCCTGTTCTTGTGACTGGCGTATGAGCACGTTGACGATCAACAGTATTGACTTTTGATACTCGAAACCCTTCTTTGGAACAACAAAATTCTTGTGTCTTCACATTCCCTTCCACGTCAAGCCGTGTTGTTCCCTTACGTGCACTAAACCCATGTTCCCGTGCGAATCCCTTGTAAAAGTACCAAGCTTGATCACGTGAACAGAAGAGCTGACCAACCAATCTGTCAGATTCATCAACATTATGTACTTCATGGCATTCCTTGGTTGGCTTAACATTGTCTACATCAGTATTATCCATGGCAAAAATTTTGTTGTGCAAGTTCAGTGGTCCAGGAGTTGATGAAGATGTAAGCAAATGTTCATTTTGAACATGTTTCAGTCGTGCTGCTTTCAATAGGATGTGGTATTGGTAGTGGTAGTTAAAGGGTGGGTACAACATTAAATTCGCATTACATATTTAGGTATGTACAATAACTACAAGAATCGACCCAAAAAACATCAAAACCAATAATTATAATGTAATAGGTAAATTAACAATGTAACAAGTATCGACCCAAACGAGGTGCACGCATAATATATTAGGTCAACATAAAGTATCGACACTTATTAAAAGTATCGATCCCGAAAACATCGAAACCAATAATTATAATGTATTATGTAAATTTACAATGTAACCGATATAAATATACTGATTTTATGCTAAAATAGGTCAGCATATAGTATTGACACTTGTTAAAGTTGTGTCGATACTTACGGTCTAGAATGAATGCCAAAAAAGGTGTACCCTTTAAGTGTCGATACATTTATTAAAAAAGTATCGATCCCTAAAACATCGAAACCCATAAGTATAATATTCAATGAAACCAGTATAATTATACCGATTTTATGAGAGAATAGGTCTAAATCATGTATCGACACTTTTTTAGTTTGTGTCGATATTTTTGTCCAGAATGAAATATTAAAACCAACGAGGTGCAAGCATAAAGTGTCGATACTTATGGTCTAGAATGAATTTCAAAAAAGGTGTACCCTTAAAAAGTGTCGATACATTTATTAAAAAATATCGATCCCTAAAACATCGAAACCTATAAGTATAATGTAATAGGTAAATGGTCAATGAAACTGGTATAATTATACCGATTTTATGAGAGAATAAGTCTAAATCATGTATCGACACTTTTTTAGTTTGTGTCGATATTTTTGTCCAGAATGAAATATTAATGCCCAACGAGGTGCAAGCATAAAGTGTCGATACTTTTATAAAAAGTTTTGACACTTATGAAATATTGAAACCGATAATTATAATGTAATAGGTAAATTTGCAATGTTACCGGTATAAATATACCGATTTACTTATAAAATAGGTCAATATAAGCGCTACCTATTACATTATATAAGCGCTACCTAATATGTTATTGTACTTGATAATATTTCCCGTTAAATACCTATTTTATTATATAAGCGCTATCTATTACATTATATAAGCGTTACCTAATATGTTATTGTACTTGATAATATTTTCAGTTAAATAATATAACATAACTGGTCTAAATTTTAACCGATCACTTATTTAACCGGTCACGCCGTATATTAGTCGTTTTTAAGGCGCCGCACCACAAAACTACCTATAAAGGCAGTAAGTCTGTCAGTGAGCATTAATACTGAGATCAACCCTCACTATTTTAAGCAGCAAAAGATAGCCAATCACTGACCAGATAATTAAAAAATACAAAAAGAAACAGACAAAATCCCCATATTGAATCCGAGGCGAGTGACCGGCACTGACCATTCGCAACACAGAGCGCCATGAGCCCGTTTGCAGCTATCTTATCCTAAAATGTGTGAAATAAGAGAAAATCGCCTCAGTGACCAAAATTCCCATATAATATATAATTTTAACCAACTTTTTCCGGATTTGCCAAAATGACCAACAAAATCGCAATGCGATCGCTAATTCGCAACACGATCTCCATTATCGCAAATTCGCGTTGCATTTCACGTTGCGATAGTTGAAAATCGCGTTGCGATGGTCTACAGTGTCGTTGCGATTTTCCCAATTCGCAATGCGAATAACTAAATCGCAACGTGAATTGGGAAAATCGCAATGCGATACTGACTATCGCAATGCGATACTTACTATCGCAATGCGATAATACAAAATCGCAACGACATACTGACTTTCGCAACGCGATTCTGACTTTCGCAACGCGATAATACATAATCGCAATGCGATTTTCAAAGCGCCATTAGTATCCTGGCCAAGTATTTTATTTTTAAATTCCAAACACGAATATTAATATATTGGAACACTGAACCGTCCACAGTATATCCCGTAATCGCAACTCATAACCTAAAACCTAAAATCACAACTCAGTCTCATCTCCATCTCTCACTCTCTCACCCATCTCCGACGAAATCCGTCCCCATCTCCTGCGAAATCCGTCTATCTCTATCTCTCATAGCCACCCTCACAATCAGAAATGGAAAATCAACCAAATCAACCAACGAGGGTTAGTTTTTTTAATTATTTTCTTTTTGAAATTTTTGCATTATTATTAGGTTTTTCATATTGAAATTGATGATAAGTTTACTGGTAATTTCAATAATAGATTAACCATTTCACTTAGATTGCTTATTAAATCAACCGAAAATCGCAACGCGAAATGCAAATCGCAACGCGATTTTAGTTTCGCGTTGCGATTCTCTCGTTGCGATAGTCAAATTCGCGTTGCGATAGTCATTTTCGTGTTGCGATTTTCATTTTCAGAAACTATTCTTCTTCTGCAAATTGAAACTTGAATGAATTGCATTACTTCAACCAAAAAACAAAGACAAATACGAAATTCACAGTGTTGCAAATTTAAGTTTGAAGAATAAACTACTACTCTTTATGTTTATTATTGTTTTTGGTATATCTTCACAGTGTAGTTTTTGGTATATCTAACTTAGTATGTTTATTGTTTTTGTAGAACTTTTATTCGGCTCAATTGACCTTAAGAAATAAAGTCAGCCCGGCCAAAACAATTGCGTCGAAGCTTTCACCTGCACAAAGAAAAATGTTTGAGGATACATGCTTCGGGCCATGGCTGAAAGTACAACATCCCGGTGGAGATGCGATGTTGACACACCTGTTTCTTCAAACCATGACTAGCGATCTACCAGAGACTATACAACGTCGTGATGAAGAGATATGGTTTGATTTTCCACCGGCGTATACGTGTTTTGGGCGGGAGGAGTTTTGCTTAATCACCGGTCTACGCTTCGGACACGATGATGTAGGTCGGTACACTAGACACATTACCCGTCCATCATGGCTATCCCGGGTTTTTCTTGAGCTGGAGAGGCCGAATCTACACGTAGAAGACCTGACAAGATTGTTGAATAAGAAAGATGGTTTTACTCAGATGGATGACGTCGACGTTGTCCGAGTATGCCTTCTAATTCTTTTGCATGTCGACTTTTTAGGCAGAGAGGCCAGACAACCTATTCCAAATGATCTAATCAAATTGGTAGAAGACCTAAATGCGTGGAACCTGTTTCCGTGGGGCTCGTATTTATGGAAAGCAATATGGAATAAGTTATCGTCTGCCTTGGATGATCGAAAAAGTTTGCATGGCGATGGTTCCAAATACACTTTGACATACTTTATTTGGGCCTTTAAGGTAAGAATTTTTATATAATGTTTCCAAAATTATAAGTAATTATTTAACAATTACTAATGTTTGTTATTATATTGTTTGTAGATTTGGATATTTGAGGTCTTTCCCGCCATGAAGATATATGCAATAAAAACTTCAAATGATATTCCCAGGGCTATTTCCTGGAAGAGGAAACGAACCTTGCAATGGGAAGATTTACTACGGTATACGACAATAAATAATGTAAGTTAACATAAATACTACCATATGTTTATAAACAAGTTATTACTAGTACACGTTTAACTTTGTTTGAGCTTTTATATTGTTAGGAGGCCAACACTCCTCTACAGAGGCTGACACCCATGGAAGCTGAGCTTGCCACTGATTGATGGCAAGCTAGTAAGCGTTTTTTTGATGGAACGGTTGATGAGCAGCCTCTACTTCGGGAGCCATCACCTTGCCCAGAGCTATCACCTCACCCAGAGCCATCATCTGATCGACCCGACTATACACCTCCACAACGACAGCCATCACCTATTCTGTCACATCATCGAGCCTCTTCTCCACCATCACTGCAAGATAGGCGACCGGCAAAGATGCCAAGACGTTTATCTCCCTGTTCTCCACCTCCACCTCAACGGGATGAGTTAGGGGAGTTACGTGATGAGGTCAATGCCTTGCGTGAGGAGGTCGGTACTTTACGCAAAGACGATGGTGCATGGCGTGTTGAGGTGTCTACATTACGCGGTGAGGTAGCAGCTCTACGTGAAATGGTAGCATCGTTGCAGAATGAGGTTCATACTCTACGCAACGAGGTAAGTTTAAGATTTTTCATACTCGTAATTCATTCGGTTGCTGCCAATACTGCTAAACTGTTTTTGTTAGTATTTGTTTTTGGTTTTGTTTTTGTCTTTTGGTTTAAGCAATGTAATCCATTCAAGTTTCAATTTGTAGAAGAAGAATAGTTTACTTTCGCAACACGAAAATGACTATCGCAACGCGGAAATGGCTATCGCAATGCGAAATGAAAATCGCAACGACAAAATCGCAATGCGAAATGAAATCGCAACGACAAAATCGCAACGCGAAATGAAAATCACAATGCGATTTGTGTTTCGCGTTGCGATTTTGTCGTTGCGATTTTCATTTCACATTGCGATAGCAATTTCCGCGTTGCGATAGTCATTTTCGCGTTGCGATTTTAAGTTTCGTGTTGCGAAAGTAAACTATTCTTCTTCTGGAATTTATATATGTTGTCCTTTTAAATGTTTATATAAGTGCTTACTTCTGGAATGTTATCTGAGCATTTTGTGAACTATGATAGAATAATGACTTGGGTGAATACAATGCTAGTTTGAAACATATTTGTCTTTGTTTAATATCATGTCTGTTTATTTACTGATTTATGTATTAATTTTTTTTAGCGGCCCGATAAGGTGGATGCTTTACGTCGGGTTTTCCTTGCACGACGGAGTTCACGCATCAGACGGCGTGGACGTGCTATTACGTCTCCGTTCACCCCAATGGTGCGAAGACTCTGCAAGAAGAAGCCCGACTCACCTGTCATCCCTCAAGAGTCCCCTCCAATCGTTCAAGAGGCCCCTATCCTCCCTCAAGAGTCCCCCCCCACCGTTCAAGAGGCCACTGTCATCGTTGAAGAGGTCCCTCCCACCATTCCAGAGTCCGATTCACATTGGGTAATATATCGAAGTATTGAGAAACCCCCACCGGTTCCGGACATGATGGATGAGAGTTGGCTCTCGTATGAGTTACCGGCTAGTACCCTTCCGGTATCTGAAGTGGAGAGGAGACAACTACCGGAAACAATTGTGGATAATACCCTTTGGGCTAAGACCACAGTTGATTTTTATCTACATGAGCGGAGCCAAGGGTGTTACACTGACATAAGCAAACTCAACGATGAAATGTTTTTGTTGCTTGATCGGTCTTGGTGGGGTGTGCTATTAGGGGTTGAAGACAGTGGCTATTTCGATGGGGAGGTAAGTCTTATATTTGTCTTATATATGATTTTGATTAATTTTTTTAAAAATTAATGTAATTCACTAATATATGTATTTTTTTGTAAAACATCATATCGATGCGTGGGTGTCACGTCTACTAATAATAAGGAAGCTTAGGAAAAATAAAAAAAATTCGCGATATACAATAATGCCGGTGGCTTTTCACGCAGTTCACTTGAAGAATCAACGAGATGAATCATTTTCGTTGGGCAATGGACAAGCTAAACTTTATCCTGCATGGTGGGAGGTCGATAAGGTTAGTGTTTATTTTTTAAATTTTTTAAAGGTGTTCATAAATAAGTGCGCAAATAAATGAATTATTACTTATAATTGCAGGTGTTTATCCCTGTTTTGGAACGTCGTCATTGGCTTCTCGTCCAACTTCAGCTCCCATCCCTGAAGATAATAGTATATGACAGCATGATAAATTACATATCATTGTCTGATTTGAGAGATATGATCAAGGGATGGAGCTCTCATTTGGCTAAATTCTTGGATGGGATAAATTATTGGACTCATTCTGGACACAAGAAGCCAAAGAAGTTCAATGTCACAGTTGTCAGAGACGAGACCGCGCCACAACAATCGCCGGGAGCCAGAGGGGATTGTGGTCCTCTCGTATGCTTGTGCTTGGCGCGTTTGACGATGGGAAGCACAGAGTTTCTACCTCCCACCGATAGAGATAGAGCTGCAGTAGGCTTGTGGTTTCGGCATTATATGGCTAGAGCAATATATTCGAGACGCTGCCTACCTGCATCAGCCTTATGAAAGTGTCCATTGTTAATTGGTAAGTCAAATGCAAGTTTTGTTAACATATATACTCCTTTTGGTTTGAAAATGTTTGGTTAAGTACCTATAATTCAATAATTTATTGTTTGTAGGTTTTAGATGTGTAGGAAGTCTTGTTTGAGCAAATGTTTGGTTTCTGCAGGTTAATCCTTAAGTGAGCTGCGTGAAATGGATGTACGGGGTAACAAAGTTGTTGATTCATTGATTCAATTATTTATGAAGAAATAAGAATTATTATTATTTTTTGATTGTTTAATTGATTTGTAAAAGATGATTTGTAAATGTTGATTTGTTTAATTGATGTGTACATAATTCTTATTTGTGCTTGTTTAATTGATTAAAATGTAATAGTTGATTTGTTGATTTTCAATCTGTATTATCTTGAAGGCAAAACAGACTATCGCAACACGAAACTGACTATCGCAACGAGAAAATCGCAATGCGAAATGAAAATCGCAACGAGAAAATCGCAATGCGATTTTCATTTCGCATTGCGATTTTCTAGTTGCGATTTCCATTTTCGCGTTGCGATTTCCCCGTTGCGATAGTCAAATGAATGTCTAATAAGTGATAACAACTGAACAGATCATAGCAATGTTCAAACTCAAGTTACTAATACATGCCTAACCGAAAATGTTAAAAGTGCACACATAAAATACACATAATACAACGTTTGCATTTAAAAATCACCTAAGTTAACAGTCCCAAAAGGTGAAGCCGGTTGTGATTGGGATTTTGAAGATGATTGCGATTTTCAGAATCTCGTTGCGAAAGTCAGAATCTCGTTGCGATAGTCAGTATCGCATTGCGATTTTCCAAATTCGCATTGCGATTTACTTATTCGCATTGCGAATTAGGAAAATCGCAACGCATACTTACTTTCGCAACGAGATAATACAGAATCGCAATGCGATTTTCAAAGTTCGCAATAGGTTTTAGTTTCGCAACACAAATTTTTTGTGTATATCTACGCAGAAGCAACAACTCATAACCTAAATCCCTAAATCGCAACTCATTCCATCTCCATCTATCACTCTCTCCGGCGACATCCGTTCCTATATCCGTTCCTACATCTTTCCCCATCCGGCAACATATCTTAGTTTCGCAGCTCGTTTGTTTAGTAAATTAATTTACAACCATGAAATCATCTAATGTTGATCATGTTTGGATAGATTTGTGTTTTGGAGGGTCATGGGAGAATGTTCATGGTGTTTTACAATATATGCCTTTACCCATGAATCTTCAACTAAAACTGTCATTAAAAAAGTTAACTTATGAAACTCTAATGTTACGTGTTTCAAAGAAATTGAATTTAGAGCCCCTAAGTGGATTTAGGCTATCTTATCAGAGGAATGGTAAAGTTTATTTGTTAACCGACAATGAAGATGTTGAACGATTCATTGCTTACATTAGTGTTTCAAGTGATGATGTTACATTGTATGTTGTTGAACCTAGAAGTAGTATTGTTGGGTCAGTACCGGGTAGTAATCAACTAAGTTTTTCTCAAAACCCATAACCTTTCTCTAATCCAAATCCCAATCAACTTTCAGCACCAAATTTCGGTTTTCGTATTGACCAATTAGACGATGATGAGCCAAGAGAAAAAATTGTGAGTACTAGTCAATACCCAGAATTTGATCTTGGTCAATACTCGGATTTTGATGATATTTCAGAAGAAGAAACAGATCATGCGTGTAATGATTTTGATATTGGTCAATACCCAAATTTTGATGATGAAACAACCGTTGCCGAGGAAGATGTTGTTGATGATAATGAGGAGGAAGTGGAGGCTGTGAATGAACATGTTGAACATCCATTATGTAATTCATATAATCCTGAAGAAAAAAAAAAAGAAGAAAAAGAAGAAGAAAAAGTCCCCGAAGAAAATAAAATGCCACGGGAGTATAACTGGAATATGCCAGAATTACTTCAGATACCGGAAGAAGAGTTGGTAAAGAAAGCAGTTGATTGTTACACAAAAGTTATTCGTATCAAGAAAGATGATTGTTTTGATACAAAGGAAGACTTGAAGATAGCTTTGTATATGAAATGTGTGGAAGATGGCTATCAACTAAAAGTTAACAAATCAAGCAAAGATCGTTTCGAAACAAGGTGTATGATTGACAAAAACTGTACGTGGCATATGATTGCAAAGAGGATAAAAGATTGCGAAATGTTTCAAGTTAGGAATTTTATTGATAAACATACATGTTCAAGAACCCAAGTTTTTCCTAACCATAGACAGGCAAACAAAAAGGTGTTGGGTGGTTTTCTGGCTGAGTTAATGTTTTTGAATGGCAGGGTATATCGGGGACATGAAATTATGACTGACATGAATGCTCGGTTCAAGATTAGTATATCATATTCTCAAGCTTAGAGAGACAAATGTTATGCCTTGGAATTGTTGAGGGGGTCGCCAGAAGCATCGTTTGCCCAACTGCCGGCATATTGTCACAATTTAAAGTTGAAAAATCCTGGGTCGGTAACTCATATCAAAACAGATTAGAGATGGACGCTTTGAGTTGCTGTTTATCACCATTGGTGCTGCGGTTAGTAAATCAATATAATTCTGTTGACTCATTTCTGTTAGTTACATGCATTTCACATTTAAATGATTATATTTCTTGTGTATATTATTTTGTAGATTCGTTCGTTTATTACTTGCATGCGCCCAGTTATTATAGTTGACGGAGCACATTTGAAAGGTCGATACCTTGGAGTAAACTTATTAGCAGTAGCCATGGATGCTAACAATGGGATATTGCCAATAGCTTACGGGGTTGGCAAATCTGAAACCTCTGATTCATGGACATGGTTTATAGGGTATCTTAGGGATTGCATAGGTCCTATTAGCAATCTGACAATCATATCCGATAGGGCAAACTCAATTGACAACGCTGTTAGAAGGTGTTTCCCAGATGCTTTTCATGGACTTTGTGGTGTTCATTTGTATAGAAATCTAAAATCAAGGTTTGCTGGTATAAAAAAGCACAAATGGACATACTGGAAGGCTGTAAAAGCTTATCGGGAAGTGGATTTCAATAAGCATATAAACTGTTTAAGACGTGTTTTGCCTCAGTGTGCTCAAACACTAGAAGATGTCGGGTTTGAAAGATGGTCAAGAGTACATCAACTTGGAGCAAGATATGGTTTCATGACATCTAATAGTGCAGAATCAATCAACGCTCTAAGTCGTCATTCCCGGAAATTACCCATTACTATGTTAATGGAGTTTTTTCGAGCCTCTATTCAACAGTGGTACTACAAGAAAAGAAACCATGCAGGTATTATTTCTTTGAATTCGTAACTTATCATATATTTTACTAAGTATTATTTATTTAAATTTACAGGAACATTGGAACATCGTGTTACACCATGGACTGAAAAAAAGATAACGAAACGTGTTGTGAAGTCAACGTCATGGAGAGTTGAACCATGTTCAAACACTTTGTTTGAAGTACTGGATAATAACTTAAATGGTCTTGTCGATCTAAATGCAAGGACGTGTAGTTGTATGAAATGGAAAACATCTGGTTATCCGTGTGGCCATGTTATAAAAGTTGCTCTTCATCTAAACCAAGATGATTCAAGCACATACGCTATGGATTGCTACACTACAGAAGTATATCGACAAACTTATGCTGAGATTGTCTACCCTATTCCACATCCTTCTGAGTGGGACATACCAGATGACTTACAAACAGTTTTGCCACCAGCCATGGACAGAAGGCTACCTGGCCGACCAAAAAGTCACGATCGTAGTCGGTGCAAGGAAAGTGGTCATACAAGATTGACATGTGGATCACAAGTGCCATCACAATCATCTTTTCCTCTACCAAAATATGGATCATCATCAAAATCCAAAGCTCATATGGTGTCAAGAAAAAGGCAATCAAAATCGCAATCATCTTTAAAATCCCAATCACAACTGGCTTCACCTTTTGGGACTGTTAACTTAGGTGATTTTTAAATGCAAACGTTGTATTATGTAGAATTTATGTGTGAACTTTTAACATTTTCAGTTAGGCATGTATTAGTAACTTGAGTTTGAAAATTGCTATGATCTGTTCAGTTGTTATCACTTAATAGGCAATCATCTTAATGTCTATCGCAACGCGGAAATTACTATCGCAATGCGAAATGAAAATCGCAACAAGAGAATCGCAATGCGAAATGAAAATCGCAACGCTAATTTCGCAATGCGAAATGAAAATCGCAACGCGAATTTAATTCGCGTTGCGATTCTCTCGTTGCGATTTTCATTTCGCATTGCGATAGTACTTTTTGCCTTCAACATAATGCAGATTGAAATCAACAAAATCAACCATTACATTTCAATCAATTAAACAAGCACAAATAAGAATTATGTTAACATCAATTAACAAATCAACTTTTACAAATCACCTTTTACAAATCAATTAAACAATCAAAAATAAGCAATAATTATTAGAGAAAATAACATTTCTACTATTGAATCAACTTTTGCCATACATCATTTTCACGCAGCTCACTTCTGAGATTAACCTGCATAAACCAAACATTTGCTCAAACAACACTTTCTACACATCTAAAACCTACAAACAACAAATTATTGAATTCTAGGTACTTAACCAAACATTTTCAAACCACAAGCCTATAAACATACCAATTGTTTATGGACATTTTTATAACGCGGATGCAGGTAGGCAGCGTCTCGTATATATCAATCTAGCCATATAATGTCGAAACCACAAGCCTACTGCAGCTCTATCTATATCGGTGGGAGGTAGATACTTTATACTTCCTGTGATCAAACGGTCCAACGCCAAGTATACGAGAGGACCATAATCCCCTCTGGGTCCTTTCGTTTGTTGTGGTGTGGTCTCGTCTCTGCTAACTGTAATATTGAGCTTCTTTGGCTTTTTGTTTCCAGAACGAGTCCAATATCGCATCCAAGAATTTAGCCAAATAAGAGCTCCATCCCTTAATAATATCTCTTAAATCAGCGAATGATATGTAATTTATCATGCTGTCATATACTATTGCCTTAAGGGATGGGATCTGAAGCTCGACGAGAATCCAATGGTTACGTTCCAAAACAGGGATAAACACCTGCAATCATAAGTAATAATTCATTCATTTGCGCACTTATTTATGAATACCTTTAAACTCAATCTAAAATAAACACTAACCTTATCGACCTCCCACCATGCAGGATAAAGTTTAGCTTGTCCATTGCCCAACGCAAATAATTCATCTCGTTGATTCTTCAAGTGAACGGCGTTAAAAGACGTCGGCATAATTGTATATCGTGTATTTCTTTTATTTTCCTTAAGTTTCCTAATTATTAGAAGACGTGACACCCACGCATCGATATGCTGTTTTATAAAAAAAGACATATATTAGTAACTTACATAAATTTATAAAAAAATAATCAAATTAAAATATAAGAAAAATATAAGACTTACCCCTCCATCGAAATAGCCATTGTCTTCGACCCCTAATAATACGCCCCACCAAGACCGATCAAGCAACAAATAGATATCATCGTTGAGCTTGCATATGTCAGTGAAACACCCCTGGCTTCGCTCATGTAGATAAAAATCAACTGCGGTCTTAGCCCAAAGGGTGTTATCCAGAATTGTGTCGGTAGTTGTTTCCTCTCCACTTCAGATACGGTATGGTACTGGCCGGTAACTCATACGAGAGCCAACTTGAATCCATCATGTCCGACACGTCAGAGGGTTTCTCAAGAATCCTACATATGATGCCATGTGAATCGGGCTCTTGAATGGTGGGAGGGACCTCTTCAACGATGACAGTGGCCTCTTGAACGGTGGGAGGGGACTCTCGAGGAATGATAGGGGCCTCTTCAACGATAGGAGTGGACTCTTGAGGGATGACAGTGGCCTCTTGAACGGTGGGAGGGGACTCTCGAGGAATGATAGGGGCCTCTTTAACGATAGGAGTGGACTCTTGAGGGATGACAGGCGAGTCGGGCTTCTTCTTGCGGTGTCTTCGCACTATTGGGGTATACGGAGACTTAATAGCACGTGCACGCCGTCTGATGCGTGAACTCTATCGTGCAAGAAAAACCTGACGTAAAGCATCCACCTTATCGGTCCGCTAAATAATTAAATACAAATATCAGTAAATAAACCGACATGATATTTAAAGTGAAAACAAGACAAATATATTTCAACTTTCAACCAAAAGACAAAACAAAGACAAATACTAACTTCACAGTGTTAAAGAATACACAGTTTAGCAGAATTAGCAGCAACCGAATAAATTTACTTCAACCAAAAGACAAAACAAAAAGACAAATACTAACTTCACAGTGTTAATAAACAGTTTAGCAGTATTGGCAGCAACCGAATAAATTTACTAAGCAATCTAAGTGAAATGGTTAATTTAAGTGAAATTACGAGTAAATTTATCATCAAGTTAAATATGGAAAATCTTAAACTTACCTCGTTGTAGAGTATGAACCTCATTCTGCAACGATACTACCATCTCACGTAGAGCGGCAACCTCACCACGTAAAGTAGACACCTCCACACGCCATGCACCATCGTTATCGAGTAGAGTACCGATCTCCTTACGCAAGGCATTAACCTCATCACGTAACTCCCTTGACTCATCCTGTGGAGGTAGAGAACAGGGAGATAGAAGTCGTGGCATCTTTGCCGGTCGCCTATCATGAGGTGATGGTGGAGAAGAGGCTCGATGATGTGACGGGATAGGTGATGGCTCTCGTTGTAGAGGTGTATAGTCGGGTCGATCAGGTGATGGCTCTAGGTGAGGTGATGGCTCTCGAAGTGGAGGAAGTGGAGGCTGCTCATCATTCGTGCCATCAAGAAAACGCTGACTAGCTTGCCACCAATCAGTGGCAAGCTCAGCCTCCGTGGGTGTCAGTCTAATTAATGGAATGTTGGCCTCCTAAAAATATAAAAACTCAAACAAAGTTAAACGTCTACTATTAATAACTTGTTTATATATGATAGTATTTGTGTTAACTTACATTATTTATTGTCGCATATGGTATTAAGTCTTCCCAATCCAACAGACGTTTCCTCTTCCAAGAAATAGCCCTGGGAATATCATTTGAAGTTTTTATTGCATATGTCTTCATGGCGGGAAAGGCCTCGAATATCCAAATCTACAAACATTATAATAAAAAACATTAGTAATTGTTAAATAATTAATAATAATTTTGAAAACATTATATAGAAATTCTTACCTTAAAGGCCCAAACAAAGCCTGACAAAGTGTATTTCGACCCATCGCCCCGCAAACTTTTGCGGTCATCAAAGGCAGACGACAACTTAGTCCAGGTAGCTTTCCATATATACGAACCCCACGGAAACAGATTTCATGCATTTAGGTCCTCTACCAATAATATTAGCTCCTGAGGAATAGGTTGTCTGGCCTCTCTGCCTAAAAAGTCGGCATACAAAAGTAGTAGAAGGCATACTCAGACAACATCGACGTCATTCATCCGAGTAAAACCATCTTTCTTATTAAACAATTTCTTCATGTCGTCGACGTGTAAGTTCGGCTTCTCTATTGACTCATCAGGAAAAACCCTGGATAACCATGATGGGCGGGTGATATGATGAGTGTACCGGCCTACATCATCATGTCTGAATCGTAGACCAGTGATTAAGCAGAACTCCTTCCGCCCAAAACAAGTATACGCCGGTGGAAAATGAAACCATATCTCTTCCTCACCACGTTGTATACTGTCGGGTAGATCGCTAGTCATGGTCTGAAGCCACAAATGGGTCAAATTAGCATCTCCACCCGGATGTTGTACTCTCAGCCATGGCCCGAAGCAGGTTTCTTCAAACAATTTTCTTTGTGTAGGTGAAAGCTTCGAAGCAATTGTAGTGGCTAGGCTAACTTTATTCCTTAATGTCAATGAAGCCGAAAAAAATTTCTACAAAAACAATAAACATACCAAGTTAGATATACCAAAAACTACACTGTCAAGATATACCAAAAACAATAAACATAAATAGTAGTTTATTCTTGAAACTAAAATTTGCAACACTGTTTTGTCTTTTGGTTGAAATGAAAATCGCAACGAGATAATGAGAATCGCAACGCGGAAATGACTATCGCAACGAGAGAATCGCAACGCGAAATGACTATCGCGACGAGAGAATCGCAACGCGAAATGAAAATTGCAACGCGAAATGAAAATCGCAATGCGATTTTGGTTTCGCGTTGCGATTTTTATTTCACGTTGCGATTCTCTCGTTGCGATAGTTATTTCCGCGTTGCGATTTTCATTCTCGAAACTATTCTTCTTCTGCATTACTTCTACCAAAAGACAAAACAAAGACAAATACTAACTTCACAGGCTAAACAGTTTAGCAGTATTGACAGCAATCAAATGAATTTAATAAGAAATCTAAGTGAAATGGTTAATCTATTATTGAAATTACCAGTAAACTTATCATCAATCTCAATATGAAAAACCTAAAATAATGCAAAAATTTCAAAATAAAAATAAAAAAAAACTAACCCTCGGAGGTTGATTTTCTATTTCTGAATGATTGTGAGAGATTTTTGACTGTGAATGGTTGTGAGGGATTTCTCCGGCGATGGGGACGGAAATCTTCGGAGATAGGGACGGATTTCACCGTAGAGAGTGAGAGATGGAGATGGGATGAGTGTTGTGATTTTGGGTTTGAGGTTATGAGTTGCGATTACTGTGGACGGTTCAGTTTCCGATTTATTAAGAAAAAATTCGTGTTTAGAATTTGAAAAAAAAAATACGCGTTAATACGAATGGCGCTATGTAAATCGCGTTGCGAAAGTCAGAATCGCGTTGCGAAAGTCAGTATCTCGTTGCAATTTTGTATTATCGCATTGCGATAGTAAGTATCGCATTGTGATAGTCAGTATCGCAACGACACTGTAGACCATCGCAACGCGATTTCCAACTATCGCAACGCGAAATGCAACGCGAATTTACGATAATGGAGATCGCGTTGCGAATTAACGATCGCATTGCGATTTTGTTGGTCATTTTGGCAAATCCGAAAAAAATTAGTTAAAATCATATATTATAAGACATTTTTAGTCACCGAAACGATTTTCTCGTGAAATAATCATTTATGACCGGAAAACGACACCTCTCTCCAGCACGTCTCGAAGGCAACTCACGCCTTCATTGGCGAGCGTGAGGGTTCCTTTCCCCCCAACTCCTATGCTGACAACACTCCCTAAATTGATTGCTTAAATAATAAAATAAAATAAACATAACCTTCAGTCCCAATACTACGCTGAACCCGCTCCGAAACAATCATCAATACACCGCCGTGATGATTAATTATCCATGTGGATGATTTTTATTTGGCATGAAAATGGAAGGAAGTTGGGATTGGAAATAGAGGATTAAGAGTAAGATCAGTGAAAGAGCTCTGTATTTTTTTCTTCCATCATCATCACTCTTCGTTGGCTGTTGCAGTAAATGAGAAAGTTCTTATCTTTCTTTAAGTAAAGAAAAGGTTAGCTTTTTTGAAGAGTATATATATATTTGTATATCTCGACACAGAGCGAGAGAGAGAGAACGGGGATTTTAGAGAGGGAGAGAGAAATGGAAGGCATAGAGGAAGAACAGAGCGGAGAAGAGGTGGTGCTAGGGTCAACCTTGACGATGGAGAAAGTGGCGGCGGCTAAACAGTTCATTGAGAATCACTATAGATCTCAGATGAAGAATATTCAAGAACGCAAAGAAAGGTATTGCTTTACTTACTATTCTAACAAAAAATTTCAAAATTTTTGCTTGGTTTATGATCTTTGTTTGGTTGCTGAGAAATGGAAAAAGAGAATGATACGAGCTTTGGATGTTAGATTAGTGCATTCTTTTTGGCGGAATCAGTGAACTTTGTAGTTAGCTGAACCTACCTTCAATTGCTTCTTTTTTAAATTCAATTTTCTGGTTTTGAGCTGATGACTACGGTGACTGATTGCTTTGCTTTGTATGTGGCTTACTTGCATGTTTTTTTTAGTGCTTGGGGAGTGGATTAATGTCAAACTAGGTTTCCATGTTAGGAAGTTGGGGGCATTTAATAGTAGTATTTAACAGTTTTCCCAAATCAGGTAAATTTTTCAAAAAATGGTCAAGAAAGTTTCTTGTATATTTTTCTTTGCTGAATGTTTAAGTTATAATGCAAAGTTGCTCCAGTTTGAAGCTACTATTAATTGTCTTTTACAGTTTTGATGATCCAAACTTTTCTTTGTACTATTGATATCTTATAGTTCATGTTCTTCTTCTTCTTCTTCTTCTTTTTTTTTTAAAAAAAAATTTTTTTGAAAGGAAGTCCTCTTGTATCTTCAAGAAAACAAAGTGTTAAGAGGAAATTTTTTTTTTTGGAAAATATGGAAAATTTCGGACTTGTGAAATACCTTATACCCGTGTATTTCATGCGACTTATTATATGGTAAATATTGATTCCAATATATATTTGATTAAGAAAATGATGGAAACCATGCTTTGCTTCACTGATCTATAGGATGTGCAGACTTTATTTGTAGAAAACTGATGGATTTCAATACTTTATCATAAGGGTTCTTTAATCAATTTTAGAATATGACTTTTGGATTATGTTGTAATTGAGATTTATTTGCAATGAAGTTTCTCGTTCCTTGTAACAGTTTTTTCTTCAACTTGATGTAGCCTTCTCAAAATGTTGTCAACAATTGTATGCTTGAAGTTGGTAATGCCAATTTCAACTTAATAACATGGTTTAGTTTCGTTGCAGACGATGGGTACTGGAGAGAAAGTTAGCAGCTTCAGATGTGCCCCAGGAGGAACAGATCAATCTGATAAAGGTTCTGTTGACTGCTTTTAGGTGGTCACTAGGAGCAATAATGTATGAAATGCTAATTGGATATCCTCCATTTTATTCAGATGATCCGATTACCACATGCAGGAAGGTAACACTTATGTCTGGCTTTATTTTCTTAGCTCTCGTTTATCTTAGATGTAATCTTACGCTTAGCTTTCTTCCGTGCTCTCTCCAAATTCAAGATATTCTTAGATCTAGTTTATCTTAGATATTCTTGGAGCTATCGTTCTTTTCCTAACATTTTGGTCATAAATCTTTTTTAGATTGTGCATTGGAGAACACACCTAAGATTTCCTGAAGATTTGAGATTAAGTCATGAGGCAAAGGATCTCATATGTAAATTGCTTTGTGATGTCGATCACCGATTAGGTACTGGAGGGGCACATCAAATTAAAGTAAGGTTATGATATATTGTGATGCTACTCCTTTCTACCGTCTATTCCTCATTTGGTTGTTGACATTTGATTTTGTCAGGCTCATCCTTGGTTCAAGGATGTTGTGTGGGACAAACTTTACGAGATGGATGCTGCATTTAAACCTGAAGTGAACGGGGAATTAGATACTCAAAATTTTATGAAGTTTGACGAAGTATAACTCGAATTTCCCTGTTTCTATTACTTCTGTTTTTTCTTATTCCAAACGCTAATCACTTTGTTCAATATTTATTTATCTATGGTGAAATTCAAGATATATTTTTTCTCATAAATTGACCTCTTTTGGAATTCTCATCAGTTGGATGCTCCATCACCAGCAAGATCTAGCTCAGGACCTTCACGGAAGGTTTGTAACAGAGAATACTTTCTAACTAGTGCATACCATATTATTTACACTTTTTTCTCTTAGTATGTGGCTAGTTTTTGTTCTACAATATGATCTGATAATACTATGAATACACAATTATTGAATTTCTATTCCCTTTCCTTTTTCTGTTCAAAATATGTCAGTTTACAAGACAATTGATATCAGCTTTCAGTGGTCTCTCTTCTGAAAAAACTCTTTATCAGTAACTTGTGGCAACAACAAATGTATAAATATGAATCATATACATATTTTCCCACTAAAATAAACATGTTTGGTTATATCTTGATATCATTTGTACTGAGTAGCGAGTACCTGACATGCGAAAACATGTTGAAGTTTATTTATATGTTTTCCTAATTAATGCAGATGCTTTTAACACCTAAAGATCTAAATTTTGTTGGTTATACATACAAGAATTTTGATGCCGTCAAAGGGCTTCGCCATTCTTCTGGTATGCAATTTCACTAAATTGTCAAGATTTCGACATTTTCCTTTATTATACTTGTCCTTATTGATGTTGATTATAAGCTTCAAAATTCTTTCATATACTTCATATTCATCTCATGAGGAAGTAGGAACTGTGAATTGGAGGTTAAAAAAGATGCTACAGTAGCAGTAGACATATGGAATGCCATAATGAATTAGCCTTGATTTCTTTGCAACTTAACCTTTTCCTCTGGAAGGATAAGTATGCTAATAGTTTTAGGTTGTCGAGTAGCAACTCACCTTTTGAATCTGTCTAAAGAACAATAGAAAATCACAGATTTCCTAGGGGCAACTAGGTAGGCCTACAAGATTTAGTAGTCCAACTAATGACTTAAAAATACCTCTCCAACAGTAATAAGATGACCTTAAAATGCTAGAATTTATTGACATTCATGGAACCCAGTGCTTTAGAAGTATATTTAATTTTCTCTTTTTCCAGTATCCAGTTTTTCTTTTAAATAGTGAAGAGATTTGATATCACTTTCCTAAACTATTTCACCTGTGTAGATTCCAGGAATCCATCGATGGAACAGCAATCCCATGATTCTATATATGGTAATGAATCTTTCTACTTCACGTATCTATCAATATATCTGTCTGTCTGTCTTATTCTTCATTTTTCGTTCAACTTTCTACCATTAATCCATTATATTAATGTTATAATTTGTCTTTCTTCACTATTAAACGGATTAAGTTAACACCTACCTGCAGGTGATTCAGGGGTAGGTTATTCTACTAGGCGATCAGCCGAGGAAACAGAGATGCAAATGCTTACATCAACAGGTGATCCCATGTTACCATAAAGTAACTAAAGGGCAACCTCTTACATTAATATATGGAACCACTTTGTTAAGTGTACAGAAGTATTTAAAGGAAAAATTATTAAAACCCAGTTCTTGGTTGATTGGTAGAAGCAAAGCAAAGATCCCTTTTTTCAGCCAAAAAGGCTGTGTATTAGAAGTTGGACGAGGGTTCTGAAACTTGATGATGCACTGGCACTGGATGCCCAGGTTGGCTTTGGTGAATTTGCCTTCTCTAGTGGCAGTTTCTGGTCAAAATTTTTAAGTGATAGCAAACTCCTCAGAAACTCTATTAAGCCATTTTGGGGAAAATGATTCCCCTATTGTTGTTGTGTGTAAACTTATTAGCAAAAGCTGGAAATTAGCTTTGGGGAAATAACATTTTGCTGATAAATTTTATCTCATTAAAATTGTCCATTGAAGCACTCCCTACCAATTTTGTTGTAGAATGACTACTATTTTTTTTTTCAAGCTTGTCCACTTTTGATAATGTTATATCTTGAACAGTTTTTCTTCCCTTTTCTTTCTTTGGCCATTCATTGTAATTAGTAAGTGCTCCTCCATCAGGTGAAAACACCACCAGAAAGTTGATGCTTTGGACCATTGTACCATATTTCTCTATTCCAATTCGCCTAGTTGGTATTCTTTTGATAAGTTGGCTGACCGTTGAGCTCATAATAGTCGATACTACACGACTACACCAGAAAATATTTTTAAAAGATGATTATTTAATGTAACACGGATTATTAACATTCTAAAATTTGTGTAATATACAAAATTAGACATGAAAATTTACCATTTCTTGGATTAACCTTTCCCTTCAACTAGAACATGATTCTCTTTGTGTAAAACTGAGAATTTTGGATGCTCTGAACCAGGCCTTTGAGGATTGACTCTTCTAGTTCGTTAGAATGAAAAGATATTGGCTCAGGTTATCACAATTTTGAATCCATGGAAAAGCCAGAGGCGTCGTGCCTCTTAAAGAAAAAAGTCCATTGTTCATTGACTTACTGTGGCTAAAAGGTCAAGGTTTTTTAGCCAATAGATTAACTACAATTAACATATAAATCAATTGTTTAGGTGAGATTTTGCCACATGATAGATATGTTGTGATCGTTTGAGAGATTGCCAGATTAGTTGGATTTGTACTTTTCAATCGAGGCAGGTAAAATTTTGGTTGATTTTGACTTACTACATTCTCAATTCACCAAACTTTAAAACTTGATATAATCAAGTGATTAATCAAACACAAATCTGACCCATATTAATTAATTTATACTGTCATCGGCCGCGAACTTGTGGGTGAGGTCGGCCCACAATAGATTATCTGTGGGGCCACAACCAGCACAAAGAAGACTGCACCTATTGTGGTGCCGAGACCAACACCCAACAGTGCGACAGACGCCGCTCAGGAGGTCCACAACACGTCAAGACCAAGGCACACACAATGTCGAACATGGTCAAGACACTCCCGCCCCAAACTACCCACAAGAATGGCCATCAAACAGCAAGGGTCGCCTAGGGTCGTGACCACCGCACACCAAGGTAAACCTAGAGTCGAGGCCAACGCACGGTAAGGTCAGTCGAGGGCTCTAACCAACAAGCAATGGGATGCACTCGGGGTTGGGGCTAACGCACACCGGGTCTGCGCCTAGAACAAGATAAACGCATAAAGGGGGCCACTTGGGGGCGAGGACAACACACATTAGGGGCACACAGGGCCGAAGCCTGCGCATACCGAGAGTGCACTGAGGGCCGAGGCCAGCACTGACTTAAGGCCTGTCCACCTAGCAAGGCCGACCATTACTTAGAAAATAAAGCCAAGTAGCATAGTCCTTGTTTGAATATGACTCAAATATTAGAGGTTCAACTAAAGTAAAGAGTTTTACTTGTAGTTGGACTAGGAGTAGTCAAGAGATGTAAGGGGACTTCATTATAAAAGGAGGCATCCCCACCTCCATTGGATATAGAGAGTTTGGTGTGAATAAACTCAGGCATTCGTGCTAAAAATTTCCCCACACACGCTTACTTATGTTTTTATTCTTTTCTATCTTGCTTATCGCTATAACAACATTAACCGAGGAGTTTAGGCTGACTTAACGCCGAGTGAGGCATCTAAAGGCCGCATGGACCAGTTAGACGACAGTCTAACCCCATAATAAGTGGTATCAGAGCCAGGTTCGTGACTAAACGAGATGATTGCACAACGTGGCGAGGCAGCAACATCTGAGGGCGTCGAGACTCGTAATGCAGAGAAGAAGCGAGGAACGTCAAAGGACATGCTCACATCGCTCCAAAGTAAGATCATCAGACTTGAGGACTCAGCGAGAGAGACAAATGAGGTTTTGGATCTGTTATAATCCATCAATCTTGAGAAGCTAGGATCACTAGATCTCGAGAAGCTTGGATCACTAGATCTCGAGAAGCTTGAAGCCTTGGAGAACATCCAAGAGGATGTGCAGACTGCACTCAACGAATTAGATGTGAAGAGTTCCCAACAAGATGATGCTTTGAAAGCTCAAATCTTGGCCTTAACACAAGAGGTCGAAGAATTTAAAAACCAGGGTTCTGGAACCGAGGTTGAAAACCTAAAGAATGATATTGAACAACTTAAGACCGAGGTGGCCTTGTGCAAGGCTGTCGTGGTTGGCAGCATGCTAATCAACGCCCTCAAAGGTCGGGTCGAAGTTCTTAAACCAGAAAAGATTAAAGGGAATATGTCAGCCAAAGATGTTGAAAAATTTATGTGAAACATGGATCAATACTTTCAAGCCATGGGCATCGAGAATGATATTGAGAAAATAAACATTGCTTCTGTTTACCTAACTGATTTAGCACTCTTATAGTAGCGACGTAAATGCATCGATATGAAACGAGATGGCACTACCATTAGAACCTGGGCAGAATTCCAAGATGAGTTCAAAGAGCAATTTTACCCTTATCATGCCGAGAATGAGGCACGATCAAAACTAAGGCGTCTCAGGCAAGAAGGCTATTTAAGGGAGCACGTTCAAACAATTTGTCGAATTAAGCCTACAAGTCCCGAGTCTAATTGAAGAGGACGAGTTCTTCACTTTAATGGACGGATTAAAGCCATGGGCCAAAAACGAGTTGGAAAGAAGGGTTGTCAAAGAATTATCTAAAGCTTTGACAACCGTTGAATCCCTCATCGAACTTGGTGTTAAGAAACCCAAGCCTCCTAAATCAAAAGCCGATGGTCTTAGTAAGAGAAACCAAGATAAAGGCCAAGAACAAAGCCTATTAAGTGATGATTATAAGCCTACAAAAGGCAGAACCTATCAACGCAACAAGTCAAAAGAGAAGGGAGACATCCAATTGATACGTTGTTTCAATTGCCATGAGAAAGGACACTTTGCAAGAGATTGCCCCCACACTGAAAAACTCACAGCCGTTTCCGAAGAAGACGACAATTCAGAGGAAGAAGTATGTAAACTTAGCTAAATTACAAGTGTTAAGCCAAGGGTAAATTCCAAGCGACAAAAGGATCACCGAGGGAGGGGACCACAAATGGTAAAAAATTACCACTTCAAGGCACACAACGTCAAATCCTAAAGCAAGGGTTAATGTACGTGAACATCAATCTTGCTGGACAATCTGGAGTTGCCCTTGTGAATACTGGGGCAACCGATTTATTCATATACAAAAAGGGTCACCGACGATCTTGGACTCAAAATTGAACCATCAAAGGGAGCAATCAAGACCGTTAACACTGAAAAAGTCTCAATCGTTGGAATAGCGCGGAAGGTAGAATTGAAGATTGAAGGATGGAAGGACAACGTAGACTTTATGGTAATCCTCATAGATGACTTTGATTTTGTCATCGGGTTGAACTTTCTTATCCAGATCAAAGCCTCTGTCATTCCCTATGCAAATGTCATGAGCATCATGGATTCTTGATGGCAAGGTAGTGTCCCGTTGATACAAAGTGATCAAGACCAACACCCACCAGGCAAACCACAACAGACTACCCATGGAGCCGCAGCCACAAGCATGGTCATCAAACAACAAGGGTCACCTAGGGTCGTGACCACTGTACACCAAGGTGCACCTACAGCCGAGGGCAACACACGACAAGGTCAGTCGAGGGCTCTAGCCAACAAGCAATGGGACGTACTCGAGGTCAGGGCCAATGCACATCGGGTGTGCATCTAGGACCGAGATGAACGCACAAAGGGGGCCACTTAGGGGTGAGGGCAACACATATCGGAGGCACACAGGTCTGAGGCATGCGCACACCGAGAGTGCATTAAGGGCCAAGGCCAACACCAACTTAAGGCCTATCCACCTAGCAAGACCAACCATTACTTAGAAAACAAAGCCAAGCATCATAGTATTTGTTTGAATAGGACTCAAATATTAGAGTTTCAACTAAAGTAAAGAGTTTTACTTGTAGTTAGACTAGGAGTAGTCATGAGATGTAAGGGGACTTCATTATAAAAGGAGGCATCCCCATGCCTCCATTGGATATAGAGAGTTTGGTGTGAATAAACTTAGGCATGTGTGCCAAAATTTCCCCACACACGCTTACTTACATTTTTTATGCTTTTCCATCTTGCTTGCTATATATAGGACTCAAATATTAGAGTTTCAACTAAAAGGCCTATCCACCTAGCAAGACCAACCATTACTTAGAAAACAAAGCCAAGCATAGTATTTGTGAATAGGACTCAAATATTAGAGTTTCAACTAAAGTAAGAGTTTTTTACTTGTAGTTAGACTAGGAGTAGTCATGAGATGTAAGGGGACTTCATTATAAAAGGAGGCATCCCCATGCCTCCATTGGATATAGAGAGTTTGGTGTGAATAAACTTAGGCATGTGTGCCAAAATTTCCCCACACACGCTTACTTACATTTTTTTATGCTTTTCCATCTTGCTTATTGCTATAGGACTCAAATATTAGAGTTTCAACTAAAATAAAGAGTTTTACTTGTAGTTAGACTAAGAGTAGTCATGAGATGTAAGGGGACTTCATTATAAAAGGAGGCATCCCCACCTCCATTGGATATGGAGAGTTTGGTGTGAATAAACTCAGGCATATGTGCCAAAATTTCCCCACGCACGCTTATTTACGCTTTTTTATGCTTTTCCATCTTGCTTATCGCTATAGCAACATTAACCGAGGAGTTTAGATTGACTTAGACGCTTAGTAACCGTGCGAGGCGTCTAAGGGCCTCACGAACCAACTAGCCGACGGTCTAGCCCGTGATAATATACTTAGTTTTTTCATTGCTTTCGGATGATAACTTATAAGCTAATTACTCAAGTCATAAACAAGATAAAACCATTAATAATCTTAGTGATTCTAATATAATTAAAAAAACTTGTCATACCAAATAATTGGAGTGATGAAATCAAACAAGTTTTCAAGAATACAATCAACATTGAAAAGATTGACAGATTCTGATCATAAGAAAGCCTAACAAAAATCTACATGTAGTTTGTAACCAAAGAAAAGATCTACATGTAGTAGTATTCTTTGTTTATTCTTATCAAATAAAGATATTAAGACATAATTTAGATTAAAAAAATGACCAAGTATGATTTGAAAATGTTAAGAAAACAATATTAGGACAAAAGAAAGAGAGTATGAGCCATTGGATGGGTGGAGATTAGGGATGTTCGCGGTCGGTTTGGATCAGTTTTTGGCTAAAATTCATCCGATCCGAAAGTATAAATGTTTGCGTTTTGATCGGTTTGGATGTTTCTAAAAAAATCCGATCCGATCCAATTAAGTGCGGTTTGATTCGGTTTGGATTTGTGCAATTTTTGGATTCTAATTTTTCAAAATAATTCTTGAATTTTTTTAATAAAAAACAGCATATATATATAACAAAAGCAAATAGTATATATTTTAACAAATACAAGCTTGTGAAATTTACAAAAAGATATATATTTAACAAATTCAATAGTGTGAAGTTTGTTCATATTAATAATTCAGCAGCAGTTTGTAGATGGACTAAGATTTTTCATTTTTTATTAAACTTGAAACGGCGTTGTTTTGCGCAGGGAGATAATCATTCATTGTAAGAGACTATCGGTTCGGTTTAAAAAAATCAAACATACTAAATCGGTTTCGATTTTTTTCGATTATCGATTTTTTAGCTCGGTTTTTGTTTTTTTTTATCGGATTAGATCTGAACACCCTTAATGGAGATGCTTTAGTATGGTTTTCAAGATTTGACATTTTTCATCTCTTACCTTTCTTTTAGTCCATAATGACCACTTGAGCTGTCTACTTTCTAACTTTTAATTTAATTTAATAGTAAAAAAATTCATATCTTTATTTTCTTACTCGATTGATTTCTTTTCTTTTCTTTTGCATGGCTCCTTCCGATATTGTTCAATGGCTATTGCTTTAAACAATTACAAAGAAGGGGAATATAAAACTTTACTACAGTTGGCGCAATTAGGCAGTAGTCATTATTTATTTTTTAGTTAAAGTTTCTATATTTATTTATTTATTTATTATTTATTTTTATATCCTATTATTTGATATATATAGAGAGAGAGACAAACAGGAGGAACCAATGTTATTAAAATCGGATTGGATCAGCCGATTCGATCGGTTGAATCGTGAACCGGTGGCATGTCCGGTCCGGTTAACTTCCAAAACCGGATGAGCACAGAACTGATAAAGAATCGACTGAGAACCGGTAAAACCGGGGTGAACCTGCTGAAAACCGGCAAAACCGGTGTGAAAACCGGTTCTTTTTTTTTCTTTAAAAAAAATTAAACCAAACGATGTTATTTATTAAACGAGCCGAGTCGAACTCGAGTACTGCTGAGCTCGACTCGAACTCGAAAACTTTAAAAGTAAGTTCAACTCGACTAAAAAACTCACGAGCTAAAAATAATCAAGTTCAACTCGAACCCGAAATATAATATTGAAACTTTAACTCGAAAATGCTCGAATTCAAAAATATTTTAGAAGTTCGATTGAAGCCTAAAATTCAAGCTCAATTGAAGCAAAAAAATAGTTCGTTCTGTGCTCACCAAAATGCTCTATGATTTTGAATATCAAATTACATCTAGTATTTATAGAAGTCAGTTGGGATGCTCTTCTATGTTTCATAGTCATGTGAGATTGTTTTGTTTTCATATTTTTATTCTTTAAATTTTGGGATGTTCTTCTATGTTTCTTAGCCATGTGAGATTGTTTTTTTTAAAAAATTAAACCAAACGATATCGTTTGTTATGATTTTTTTCAACCCCAAATTTATTTTTTGATTATAGTTATATAATTATATTTATTATTTAATATGTTTTATCTTAAATATTATGTTTTAGTTGATTTGAATCATTTTGTTTCACTTAATTTTATGTTTTTTAACTTATATATGTTATGAATTGTAATATTTTTATACCTTTTAATATTATAATTTAAAAAAATATATTATATATATATTAATATTATTTTGAATATTATAAAATTTTAAAAAATATTATTTTATATAAAATTCGGTTAAACCATAATTGAATCTGATTAAATCAGTGATCAATACCTTCGCTGGTTGACATTGGGAGGAACTGTGTGGTGGCCGGTGGGGGAGAGCCAAAATTACAAGAGGCTGAGAAGGTTTCCTGAGATCCAGGGAACTCTTTAATTGATAATTGAAAATAAAAAAAAAGGACTATTCTTTGTAGGGTTTTTCTGTGATTCTTGGGAGAGATCACCTTTCTTTGAGTTCTTTCTCATGACCCCTTTTGTTTTCCCTCTATCCAAGTCTTTTTTTTTTCAGGATGAAGATTTGGTTTTAAATTTGATGCAATTGTGGTTGTCTTTTTTCCCTTTAAAATTTATTTTATAGATTTGGTTTTATGTGGACTGTGGACATTAAGTTGTTTCTCTGGTTCTTTCTGTCTTAACTTCAGTTGATGAAGCTAGATAAAGAAGACTCCAGAGAAGAAGTTGAAAAAAGCATAATCAAAGTCTGAAGTTAATATTTTTGTGTAAAAAAAATCCACAATTGGGAAGTTTGGATCCACTTGTAGTTGACCAGATGACTAACCCATTTCCCTTTCATTAACCTTTTTAGTTTTTACTCCCCAACAAGTTGCAACACCTGAAATTGCATCCCTTTCTTTAGACACCTTTTAGTTGATTAAAGCATGGGAAATGGTCTCCTAAAACCCACCTTTCACATTCAATCGTTGTTGTTTATCTCATCATCAGGTCTTAGTTTCGTTGAACAATGACAGGTTGTGTGATTTTTTAGGGGCTGGACGGTAACTTTTTGCACTGCCAAGAGAGGGATTTCGACGGAGGAGATGTACGGTCACAGAGCCATTTAAATTAGGTAATTCGGTGTGTGAAAACTCCGACTTTGCTGCCCGTATGGACATCACAAAACTTAAGCTTATGGCAAATCCTGCTGGTGTTTTAATCGATTCCGAAACCAAGGGTACAAACAATTTAGTGACTGCTGAAGATGTGGATTGTAGCTGTGCTGATATGGAAATCGAACGAAGTAGCTTAGAGGTCAAGGGAGAAAGAGATGACTCCTTGGATATTAAATCTGATGGTAAAGATAGATGGATTGCTAATAATGATGTTATGGCCCGAGATAGCGAGGAAGAGGATTCCTTCACTCTAGAAGGTGATCGTGTTTTCGATCTCGATAGCTCTTGTTCGCTATCGGTTGCAAGTGAGACTAGTAGCCTTTGTGGAGAGGATTTCATGGGTTTTGATGCTACTTCTGAGGTAGAAACACTAAGTACTGTGGATAATGAGAAGAGCATTTGCAGTGTAGATATAATTGCAAAAGCCACTAACTTTGTGGAGTCAAACGCTGAAACGGTGTTTGCAAGTGATCCCCTTGTTGTGGTAGTAAACCTTGAGGAAGATATTGGAGACGGTTCTGAACAGAAGCCATCTGCAGTTCTTCAATTGGCACTCGAAAACCAACCGAGTATGTCAAGTCCGGTTGGACGCAGTGTGTTTGAGGTGGAATATGTGCCTCTTTGGGGATTTACCTCTATTTGCGGAAGACGACCAGAGATGGAAGATGCAGTTGCAGCGGTGCCTCGGTTTTTGAAGGTTCCACTTCAGATGCTAATCGGTGATCGAATACTTGATGGCCTTAGTGGGGACTTTGCTCATCAGACTGCTCACTTCTTTGGGGTCTATGATGGTCATGGAGGTTCACAGGTTAGTTCGACTTCATGTTTACCTTCGTGTCTTTCCCTGGATGTAAATTTATTTCTTGGTAGTTTGCGATTGTACACAGGTTGCAAATTACTGTCGTGGGCGTCTTCATTCTGCCTTGGTTGAGGAAATAGAGTCTGTTAAGAAATGCCAGAGTAATGCAAGCATAACAGATAGTTGCCTAGAGCTGTGGAAAAGGGTATTCACAAATTGTTTTGTTAAGGTTGATGCTGAGATTGGAGGACAAGCTGATCAAGAACCCGTTGCCCCTGAAACAGTTGGTTCCACTGCTGTTGTCACCCTTATTTGTTCTTCACATATAATTGTCGCAAACTGTGGAGATTCTAGAGCTGTTCTATGTCGTGGGAAAGAGCCGATGGCTTTGTCTGTGGATCATAAAGTAAGAGACTGTAAATTGTGCCTTTATATCTTGTATTTCTTAGTGTTGGGAACTTTACCCTTTTAACTTGAATTGTCTTCATTTTTCTTAGCCAAACCGAGAAGATGAATATGAAAGGATTGAAGAAGCTGGAGGCAAGGTTATCCAGTGGAATGGTCATAGAGTTTTTGGTGTTCTTGCAATGTCAAGGTCCATTGGTATGTCTTCTGTCATAATGAACCCCTTTTTTTCAATAGAATCAAACTCTTAATGTTTACAATTTTGTGTTTTTTCAAGCCATAATTTGGAGAGAGAAAAAAATATAAGGTTCGGGGGGCACATTTCCCTTATAAATTCACCCCAAATGACATCCACATCATGGTTTATATCTGTATACATTGATGCTTCAGAATCGGATGAATTCATCACAGTTCTTTGTACACTAGCCATCGAAGTGTGTTAATGGGGTGACAGTGTAGCTGATCAAAATCTGTTACTTTATTGCTTGAACATTTTACTCAAGCTTCTGGCATATTTCCTATGGATTTGCCTACTGTCGAAGTCTTCACTTATTTACGTCTCTGATGCATGCACTATCTGTTTTTTTGTCTTATTGAACTCTGTGTAGCTTTTTCTTTTCGATTTCTGCACCTAGACTGCTCAAAAGGTCGAGCTGTTTTGTAATAAAATAAAGTGTCTTATACTTGGTCTGAAGAAATTATAACCCCTGATTGAAAAAAAAGAAACGAAATTATAACCCCTGGAATAAGTTTGATGAATGTTAGAGCATTAGATTGTAAATATCTGTGCAATTGGCTTCTCTTGATCAAATCTTGCATGATGAAACAATGTGTCCGGGCTGATATAGAAGTCTCATTTTGAATTATTAAACCTCTATGATCTTGATGAAACAATGGTTTCATTTTTCTTTTCTAACAAGGATGTGTCCTGAGAATCATGTTTTCTTCCGATAGGATTCAAATTATGATTTAAAAGAATGAGAATGATTGTTCCTGTTGTTTCTTCAGGTGATCGGTATTTGAAGCCATGGATCATTCCAGATCCAGAAGTAATGTTTATTCCGAGAGCGAAAGAAGATGAATGCCTCATTTTGGCCAGTGATGGTCTATGGGATGTAATGTCAAATGAAGAAGCATGTGACCTAGCTCGGAGACGAATACTTCAATGGCATAAAAAGAACGGTGCTACACTTGCTTCAGAAAGGGGTGAGACAATCGATCCCGCCGCTCAATCTGCAGCAGAATACCTTTCAAACCGAGCTCTTCAAAAGGGAAGCAAGGACAATATCACAGTACTTGTGATCGACCTGAAAGCTCTAAGGAAGTTCAAGAGTAAGACATGACGATGATCTCTCGACCGTCTTCCGATCTTCAGTCTTGCTATGACATATTTTCATATTTTGTATTTCAACCCATGGTGCTCATGTAAAAGTTGGGAAATTTGGAAGATAATACAAGTGCAGTTCATCTTTCCATTAGTTGAATCGTTGATTGCTTGTGATGATTCTAGTTTTTGTAGCACAATAAGCCGGCCAGTGCATATGGTTTTTGGAGTGATCAATTTGGCCATGTAAGGTGCTTCCTTTCTCATAGTGCATGATACATGTGGAAATATAGGTGTTATGTATATCTACATTGCCTTCCTTTTGTACTTGAATGGTTTTCATTCCATTATAATCCAAATAAACACTGATTTAAATGTATTTCATCCCATTTGCACTCGAAATGTAAATTACTTTTGCCACGTCCTCCATTATTGATTGATATGAGTCCAGTGAAGACAGTCGCCCAAACAGATTTCACTTGGAGGAGGAGCATTGAGAGCTTCATTTCTTCTTGAATAGGAGAAGTGCAACCATACATGCTTCTCCATTATTGTATCCAAAGAGTTCTGCAACAGCGATAAAGAACGTTTGCCAATAAACAGTCCATTTCACAGCCTGATCCTTGCCATAGGTTGCCTCCATTATTGGTTTAATGGCGGCTGAGTTTTTGTCCATCCTCTTGAGCCACTCTTCACTGCAATATAAAACAGTTCTCTGAGAATGTTTAGACGGCTAACATAGAAAGAAATAGTTATTTCTCCAGGAAAAATCAGACATGTTAACAAGTTAGTACAACTATTTAAATTTGTAAATGAATTTTTAAGTTGGTATTATAAAACAACTGCTTAAGGCGCCTGCGTTAGACTCTTCATCACCAAACGCTTTGCTAGATTGATCCTTCGACTTTTCTTTCGTGCTTGAAGTTTCTTACAGTTATGGTTGATTGCTAGATATATACATGAGAGGATAACAACCCAAGGTGCATGCTTGATGCCTGTCGACAGATGATTCGACGAATAGAATGGACCTCAGATATGTCGTGGAGCTTTTCGGTTTGTTTTGAACCCTTACAGTTGTACGAGCCTCGGGGAGGAAATACCTAGTCATAATTCATAACTAATGCTGTTCATGACTGTTCCTAATAACCAATCCAGTGGAAGATGAGCATATTCTATATTTCTATGGATATTTTTTCTCGGTAATAAAAGCTTAATTATTGCATTGTCAAAAGCAAAATACTAGTTGTAAGCTGTCAAAAAGCCACAACACTCCAAAATAAGAAAAATAAAGCATAATAGTTCGTACATTAGAATGAATTTTTTTCTATATATCATATTTTAATCTAATTTGATAATGTTAACTTTTTTTTAAATGGATTTTGAATTGAATTGAATCTGTTTTTGTTTTTTTAGATTTATTAAATCAAATTTGATTTGGATTTAAAAAAATATTCAATACCGTACTAAAATAATTATATAAATTTTTATTATATATTATATAATATTAGTTAATTTTTTTAAAAATACATAAAAAGCTAACCTATAATCTACAAGAATTATAATATTAAATTAAAATTAATATTATTAAAATTAATGAATTATTTTTTTCAATTATTTATTTTAATAAAAGTATGTAAAAATATATATTTATTTGAATCAAAATTTAATTTTAAGGTAATCATATCATATGGATTTTAGATAAAAAAAAGTATCAATGGCGATCTCTAATTATGCATTTAAAAAATTATAAGTTTCAAAAAGGAACAAATTTTAAGAGGACGTTTGGTTGCGGCTAGAATCACGTATCCACATTTGATTAAGAAGCATTCCATCCCGAGGTAATAAAGCATTATTTACAATAACATTTTTTTTAGGTTTTTCCTGATAATGTCATTTCTATTGTTTTCTTAGATATTTGTCAATTTCTTCTATTTAGGACAAAAAATGCCCTTAAATAATATAGTTATTTTAAAATGATCATTCATTTGTGTATATATACGTTGACATATATGTTTATTTATTTTTATTGTGGTTTTGAATTTTGTAATACTTATTATAAAATAATATGATGCCTATAATAAAAAGTAAAAAATATTAAATTTCTCTTTTATTTTGAGTTTTTTATGTATGTATTTTATTTAAATTTTATTTTTATATGTATTTTATTATGTTTATTTTTTAGGATTAATTTTCATAAAAAGTTTTCTATATTATAATTTTTTAGGTTTTCCATTAATCTTGTTAGATAATTTGATATAATATTTCGTTGTACAACTCATACATGTAGCATGAATAAAATATAAAAATGTAACAATTAACACATACTTACACCGGTATAAGTATGTACATCTCTCGATATCTTAACAATTAACACAAATTTACACCGATATAAGTATTTACATCTCTCAATATCTTAGAAATTAACACATACTTACACATGTGTAAGTATGTGTATCTCTCAATATCATAGCAATTAACATATACTTACACTGGTGTAAGTATGTACATCTCTCAATATCTTAGTATCTAAAAAACACATAATTATATTGGTGTAAGTATGTTTCTGTATTTTCAAAGAAATAAAAATATATATGCAGTTATTTGTGTATAAATTTTATTGAATATATATATATATATTAATTAAAGAATATAAAATTTTATTTTCTTTGAACTTTCGTGTAAATATTTTGACATTAATATTAAGAAATGAACTTGTTAAAAATATATCTCAAGAACAATTTAATAAAACATGCATATTTCTTATCTTATATTTCATCGACCAAACATTATATTTTTATATTTATGTCAAACAAACCAAACAAAGTAATATGTTAAATAATATAATACTTTAATAATCTTATTTTAAATGGTAATTTTACATTTGGTGAACCAAACATAAAACACCTCACCCAAACATTAACCACGAAGCCGTGAAAAGATGAGTCTCAATGCATCAGATCTCATCAGTCAAACTGATTGCTTCCCACCCTCATGCTCAAAGGTCACCCTAAAATGCTTTTCCTAAGACTATTTTATATTTTATTTATATTTCCTTAAAGATGCTAATCACCATGAAATATAATCTATTTTATTATTATAATATTTTGTATATTTAAAACTATATTCAGTCGATTAATTCAATTATTATAAAAAACATGAGGATGGGTCCAATTAACTTATTTATACCCTTAATGAAATTTTATTCTTATCAATTATTAAAATGTTACATTGTACAAAAATCTTCTACGTTGCACCAATATTAAGATTTATAAAATCTCTAAGTCTATATTTACACGAGAACGTCCTTAAAAGAGAATGGAAATCTTCTAAGCTGTAAAAAGATTCAGATTTACAGAATCAATTATCTATTAACTTTTTATAGAGCTTAATCTAATTGTGATCTTTATAAAACTTAAAACTTCTATAATGTTAAGTTAACCGTTAAACTAATTTCTATTCCCCTCCTTCCAAATAAGTAAGTCAACTACAAAACATAGAGGAAATAATCATATTTTTTATATTTGGGACAAAATTGGAAGATCCATCCAATTGAAGTCGCTCCAGGACCTTAGATAAAATATCAATGGCTATGACAAATAAGTAGGGGAGAGGGATTACCTACCTAATTCCTCTAGCATAGATAAAAAACCCTACAAGACTTTTATTAAAGGTAATAAAAAAACCCAACAGTAGTGAGGCAATTATCTCATAGCCTCCATAATAGATGGCACAAAATCTCAAGATAAATTATCAAACACCTTTTAGAGGTCAACATTAAGAGCTCACTTATTGCAAGAGACTTTCTTGCATAACCCCCTATTCCTACACTACAAAGGGTATTATCAACAATGTTTTTATCCTTAACAAAGGTCATTTGATTAAATGAAGTCATCCCGAAAAAAAAAACAGTTACTATATCCATCATGATTCTTGTAATCACTGAAAAACAAGAAATGAGTCCAAAGTCCTTCACCATGCAAGAAATTTGAGATTTTGGAACAATAACTAAGGTTGTAGCATTCAAGATAACATTCTTTTTTTTATCATTTAAGTTCTCCTTAATTGGCGCATTGTTAGCTTCAAGAGGCAAAGCAGTTTATAGCCTCAAAACTCATCTGCTCAAAAGTAATGAATTTTATCCCCTTATCGTTCTCTAGAAATCTAATGGTATTCTTCTTCAGTTTAGCAACAACATAATGAAAGAACTTAGTACTTTGGTCCCCTCATGTAACCATTAAACTTTAGCTCTCTGTCTATAGAACAGAGACTCGGCCAGCTCACTTTATAATAAATTTCAATATCTATATTACCCAGATTCTATCCGATGATAGATTTAACAATTGTTGCTTCAGTCTAGCCCTGGAAGAAATATCAACATAATGTTGTTTGGTTCATTGACTTGTAATTTTATGTTATAATATAATTTGACATTATATGTGAAGTCATTATCATACTAATAGAATAATAAAATAAATTTTGTTTGATATTAAATTAGTGGTGATACAAACAACAATAATTTCAAATGAATTATCCTTTGATGACTATCCTTGATAGACTTCCAACTAGAGACAGACTCTCTCGCATGGGAATTACCACTACGGTCTCTTGTGTTCTTTGTTCTGATTCAAATGAATCCAGAAACCATTTATTTGCTGATTGTTCTACAGTAACCAACTTGTGGAAAGCTATCTTAACTCTTAATCACCTATCCAAGCCTCATATGTCATGGGATGAAATGCTTTCATGGGCTTCTTTCATCTTGGAAAGGTAAATCCCTTCTTACTTCCATATTGAAGATTGCTTGGTGTTCCTTCATCTACACTTTATGGGAGGAAAGAAACTGCAGGATTTTTCAAGGAAGAACAAGAACTTTTGAAGAATTGTTAAGCTCCATTAAAGACATTGTAGGTTCTCATCTTAGCAATAGAGACCTCAATAGAAACGATCATGTTAACTCTTTACTTTGTAACAATTGGGGTATAGGTTAGCATTCTTTTGTTGTACATAGCTTTCTTTGATCCTTGTCTGGGTTCTTTGTATTGACATGTACTTGGATAAATAAAATTTTACTTATCCAAAAAAAAAAAAAAATTCAAACGATAAAGATATCGTTATATAACGCTCCTATCTGTAAATCCTTGCTCCAAGATAAGCATGCTGTGGCTTGTGCCCCGAGTTGTTATATGTCAAACATGCCTTCTTTTATTTTTTCGTGAAGGCTTTTTTTTTTTTTTACATTTGTTTTGTCTGGCTTGAGTCTGAAGAGCACAATATTAGTTAGTCCTTCTAGCTCTTTTGTTAGCCAACTGTGCAGCTCACCCCATCAGTGTGTACATTTTCTATAATGCACTACGCATTATTTGGCGGCATGTTTTGATGCTCTAAACAATGTAACTAAGGCTTTAATCTGAACAACTATGGCTTCAGTGTGTAACAAAGAACCAAACTTTATTAATTTCATATGCTCATAAAACTTTAACACACACAATCTGCAGAAAGTAAAACACACAGGCGCTTTTTAAACATTGTTCTCAAATCAAACAACCAACATTTTTACGGAAACTTTGACCACAATAGTCTTGGGCTTTTTAGGCTCAGGTGGAGGTAATTTCTCCACAGTGACTCTCAGAACCCATCTTCACAAACCGCAGATATCTTATCAGTATTCGCATTCTCAGCCAACTGGAATTTCCTCATGAACTTGCCGATCCTCCTTTCCATCCTCACATGCTACACCCCTTCTTTCTCATCCTTCTCTTTCTCGCGCTTTCGCTCCCCGCTCACGATGAGGACGTTGTCGTTTTCGATCTGGACCTTGATCTCGCTGTGGCTTATGCCAGGCATGTCGACAATGTACTCCATCACGTCAGCTGGAGTGGCCGCCATGGCTTTGGCATCTCGAACATAGGCTCGAGACGGGTTGTTTCGTCTCTCTTCCTGCTGGAGTGGCCGCCATGGCTTTGGCATCTCTAAATCCTTAAATAGTGTTTATGGATGTAGAGACGTTTAAACAATGTTTATCGAAATCGTCGTCAGTTAAAATTAATTTTGATAAAGTTATTAACAGCAAGCAATAACTTTTTTCACATTTTAGGATTAAATTTAAAGAAACTTAAAATATAAGATTTTAAATGAAATTATATAAATAATTATAATAAAATAAAATAAAAGGAATGCATCCAAAATTCATTTAATGTTGATTTATAAAAAATAGTTTAATTCTCTATTTTCATTTATTTTTAGGGTTAAGTACACCTCGACTATAGGATACTACTTTATTAAGTCTCTTGACTATCAAAAGTTACAAAATGATAGTGATGCTTTATTGAGTCCATCAACTATTAAAAGTTACAAAATGATTATTTGAATATAAACTTGTCATTTTTCGTTAAAAAGTTGACGGTATTATGAGCTAAATGTTAACTTGTTGAGTGTAATATAATAAAATCTAATCTCAAAATCTCTAATGACTATCATATCTCAGTCATCATATTAACGTTAAGCTTAGAAAACTGTCAATTTAACGAAAAAGGATGAGTTTAGAACATAATGAATAGTCAGGTGACCATTTTGTAATTTTTAACAGTCGAAGACTTAACAAAGCAACATTCTATAGTCATGGTATTTAGGGGTGAGCAACACCGGGTACCCGCTTATTTTTTTGGGAACTGGAATTGGAACTTGTTGCACTGGTTCCTAAAAAATGGGAACCGAAACCGGAACTTGTTCATCCGGTTCCTACAAATTGGGATCCGAAACCAGAACCTGTAGGTACTGGTTCCGGGTACCCTGTTATTTTGACAGCTTTCTCATTCAACCTGTTAATTGTTACACATTAAGTGGGATGGTATGCCGCCTCCACGTTAAAATTAACCCTTTTATAACCTGTTAATTTTTTAAACTAAAATGCTACTACTTATCACAAGTAGAACTCTTTTCTATACAAAATTTATTCTCCATTTCATACTTAAATAGTAATAAAAATACTAACCCAAAGTACATATTACGAAATCGCAAAGTTAGAAATCAATTACAACAAATTTAATCCAAATTCAAAAGTATAGGTCACAAAACGCATAAAAGTCGCAAAAAGTCCAAACCAACAACTAAAAGATATTACACAATATATCATATATTCTAGCAACATCAAATGAAATCAATATTAAATTTATACTCTTTCACAATACATACAAATTTCATACTAATTAAATTAGTTCACCTCAAATTTACGAGTAAACAACTACTTGAGCAATCTATTAATTTCTCAAAATTTTCGTCTAAATGACATGCAAATTAAGTATGCCTATAGATTATATTTCTCTTATATAAGAACGCCTAATTTCTTATAATTTTCATCCTAAAAATGTTTTTGAAGTTAAGAAGAAATGAAATAATCACATGTGAGTAGGCTGAATACCGAATAACATCAAGCAATCATCAATATTCAATAATAACGCTGCAAATTAGAGATAGATACAGAGTGAGAGAAGAAATAATACGAAAAAAATACATGAATTTCAGGAAAAATTAATCAACAAGCAAACCCTAAAAAATAAAATCTCTAATTCTAATATAAATTATATGATAAGATTTAAGAAGAAAAAGAGAAAGAGAAAGAAATAATGAAAGAAAAAAGATAATATACCTGACTTTGTTGAATGAAATCCAAGAGATTAATGTAGTGATTGAGTGTTCATCAATGAAGATGTGTGACAGGGAGAAGGAGAGACAAAGAGTGCCTGCAGTTACTAGGTGGGTGAGTTAGGGTTTTTAATTTTTGGCTCTGTGTTTTTAACTTTTTACGTTCAAAGTATTTTTTTAGTATGGGCTCAGTTTATTTGGGCTCTAATATTTTGGACAATATAATGTTATGTGGTTCCGGTTTTAGGGTACCCAGTATTGGAACCGCTTTTAGCCAAGTGCCCAACCGATTCTGGTTCCAAAATTTTGGGAACCAGAATCGGAAACGATGTCAACAGGTCCTTATTTTGCTACCCGGAACCGACGGTTCATAACCGGTTCCGAAAAAGGACTCCCCGTTCTTTTGCTCACCCCTAATGATATTATTTTGTAGCTTTTAATATTCAAATGACTTAATAAAATAGTAACATATAGTTGGGGGATTACTTGTGTACTATACTCTTATTTTTAATTTGTTATCAAAATGAAAATAAATAAAATAAAGGGTAAATTACACACTTCCTCATTGAATTATACTCTCTCTTATTTTACTCACCATGCTTTTAATTTTTCTAATTTACTCACTAAACTTTCGAATTGTTGATGTTTTGCGCTCTGAATTATTTTATTATTATTTTCGTATGATGTGATATTTTTTATTTTAATATAAAATAAAAAAAACAGAAGGTAGTCGGACACCACTGCTGGTTGCAATGACCATCGTGGATGGTGCTCGTTTGGTCCCAAATTTTATGGATCGCTTAGCCTTGACATAGTGAGTCCAAATCCAACCTCCATTTTGTTAGAACTTGCTCGAAGTCCACAAATTGGAGATTGAAATTGAGGAAGTCGAAACGTTTAGTTGAGATAACGAGTTTTGAGATATTTTTAGGTGAAACAACCACTAGATTCAGACTCGAGAACGACCACCTTCTACGACGATCGACGATGGTGTTCGATCTCCTTCTAGTTTTATTTTATATTTTTAATTATTTTTAATTAGAAAATAATAAAAAAATTCAAAGTTATATGAAAATAAGAATAAAATAATCCAGAGTGAGCAAAGCAGAAGCAATTCGGAAGTTCAGTGAGTAAATTAGAAAAATTGAAAGCACGATAAATAAAATAGGAGAGAAATTATAGTTCAGTGAGAAATGATATAATTTAACTTAAAATAAAATCATGAATACTTATTGACGAATTTATCAAAATTATATTCGTATATTGATGATAAAAAATATTTTTATCTATAAATCATTTTTTCAAAAACATTTTCTTCTATCAATAATTTTATCAATCATCATAATAAATTCTTATTTACCTAATTAATCTAATACTATCTCTAAATTTTTAATTTTTCTCCCACCAATCATTTTCTCTTAATTTTACCAAATAAAGAAGAATATTTATTTGGCTACTTTTAATCACCTTTCAGACTTTATGGTGAGATACTAGGTCTGTAAATGAACCAAACGTTTATCAAACCGTTTGGGGAAAAATTTGTTTATATTCATTTATTTATTAAACGAACGAATATGAATAAGATTTAATGTTCATTTAATTAAATAAGCGAACATGAACAAAGATCTTATTCATTCATTTACGTTCATGAATGCTTATTAATCCGTTCGTTTATTTATGTCCATGTATGTTCGTTCATTTATGTTGGTGTATATTCGTTTATGTCAGTTCATTTATATTCAACCTAATCTCTATACTCATTTAAAATATTAAGACCAAATCATTAATATTTTGAAACCCAAATAATTTTAAATTTAAATCAATTAAAGAAAATATAAATCATACCTATTTGAAACCCAAATGATTTTAATTCTAAAGTTGTAAGTTACATTAATGAATAATGAATTTATGTGGTTATTGTTGTTTTTGCATTCGTTTACGTTCATTTATTATGTTAAATTATATTTATTTGTTATGTTTGTGTAAGTTCGTTTTTGTTTGTTTATGTGTATTTATTGTGTTCATTTATATTCATTTACGCTCATTCGTCTGTGATCATTTATGTTCGTTTACATCATTTCGCTTATATTCGTTCATTTGTGTTCGTTTATTATTTAAATAATCGATCATAAACGAACACGAACAAACTACATTTCTTAACGAATGAATACGAATAAAAAATTTTATATTCGTATTCGTTTATTTATTTAATTAAAATTAAATGAAGTAACATGAACATACCCATTTATGTTGTCGATTCCTTTCCGGCCTAGATACATCTTTGTGATCTGAACTTTTTTCTAGGTAGCTTTGTGTTCATTTGTCCAAACAAACGGCAAAGGTGCTGCGACAGCAGACCAGGATCTGTACAAAAACAATAACCTGTTTATGAAATTTTAGCCGTCGTTTTGGATAGGAACTGTACAAAATAATAAATGTTCGATTTATTTCTGATCCACGTTCGCTCTCGGATTTGGCTTCGCAAAAGGAAGAAGAGAAAACCAACAAAACCCTTTCTTTTTCCGGTCTTTTACCTTCATTTTCCCTCTCCTTTCCGCCTCTAATTCCCAACTTTGTACAGTCCAAAATCCAAATACTAAAAGAACAAAAACCCATCTTTTTCTAGCCTTTCTGATCTTCTCTGCTTTTTCTTTTGTTCGAATCTTTTTTATTTTTTCTTCACACTCATACTAATTTGTAGCTTTGATTTTATAGAAAACCCCAAATAACTGGAATTATATTTTACTTGAGCTCGGTTGGTTTACAACTTTACATTGAGTTTTGGATTTTTTGATTAATTTTGGTAGAAGGATAAAAAAAGCAGATTTGACTTGTTTGCACAGAACTGTTTACATAGTGGCGAAAACGAGTTTAAGGGCGGCCGAGGATGATTCGGGGCCAGAGATTCATTTACCGGCAGATATTGATTCGCATATGCTTGATAAATCCAAGTTCTTTTTTCTTGGTGCCGGTTTATTTTCTGGTGTATCATTCGCTCTTTACCCTGTAGTAGTTTTGAAAACTAGGCAACAAGTGTCATCCACTCAAATTTCTTGCTCCAAGATGTCTCTCTCCATCGTGAGATATGAAGAGGATTGAGAGGATTCTAAAGGGCTTTTGGTACGTCCTTGATGGGGACAATCCCAGCTCCTGCACGTGGGAGCCCTTGAGATTACCAAGAGCAGTGCTGGCACTTCAACTGTTCGTTTAGGATTCTCAGATACTACAGCCACTGCCATAGCCAGTACTGCTGCCGGGTTAAATTCAGCCATGGCTGCACAACTTGTTTGGACCCCAATCGATGTTGTGAGCCAAAGACTTATGATTCAAGGTAGCAGCAACAGTTGCAAAAATCCAATTTCAACTTGTAGATATAAGAATGGCCTCGATGCGTTTAGGAAGATTCTGTATGCAGATGGCCCTAGAGGGTTGTATAGGGGATTTGGGATCTCGTTACTCACTTACGAACCGTCTAATGCGGTTTGGTGGAAATCGTACTCTGTTGCTCACAAGCTCATTTGGGGTGGTCTTGGTTGCTCTATTGGTAAAAAAGATGAGACTGGTTTGATTGGAGGACCTGGTTTCAAGCCTGATTCCAAGGCCTTGATAGCTGTCCAAGGATTAAGTGCAGCCATGGCTAGCGGTGTTTCGGCTCTAATCACCATGCCACTCGACACAATCAAGACCAGATTACAGGTTCTGGATGCAGAAGAGAATGACATAAGACGACGGTAAAGAATTTGGTTAAAGAAGGCGGATTAGCAGCCTGTTATAGGGGACTGGGACCGAGATGGGTGTCAATGTCCATGTCCGCAACAACCATGATCACTACCTACGAGTTCTTGAAACGGTTATCAACTAAGAGCCAATAGAACTTGACATCATATAAGGCGGGCTGAAGGGGAAAGAAAAAACATACAGAATTTCTCACACTTGAGATTCTTCAAGCTTGTGAAAACCTTGATTCCCTGTTGGCTTACCAAGCGTAAATTTCTTTCTTCTATTATTATGGCCTTGTAGGATCACTACAGAAATTTCTTTCCTTTTCATCTGGGTCACTCTAGTTTCATGTTGTCATTTGTCAATCTTTTATAATTCTAACCTTTTTCTACTCCAAAAAGTTGATGTTGTCAATCTAAATGATGATTGAAAAAAAAAATCAATTTGAGATCATAATGTCTATTTCTTGCTTCAGCTTACTTCAATCCAATATAAGACCATAAAGTTGCTTTTACATGCCAGATGCCAATATGATATGACATTGGCCTGGCTGTGCCCTTCAAAAACTTGAAAAGTCAAAAACAATTTGTATCACAAAAGGGTAATACTCAAAGCTTTTTACTTTGGGTCATATAACACAATGATCTTCTCAAAACTCAACCCCAACTTTACTCATAATTAAAAGAACACATAAAACGACAAAAGTAAATCATCCAAAGATTGAGCCACTCCACCTGCTTTATTATATAAAACAAGAAATAATGTCCTCATTCGTTTAAAAGATATAGGTCACCTGCATGGTGCACTAAGATCACATGCACCCTTCCTCGGTTACACTTGCTCAGATTTGAATAATTTTTCTAGCCACATTTCACACAATAACAACCCGAATATTTACAAAATAATAATTAATTGAAATTGGAGGTTAATTGTGAAAATTGGTAAATTGTTGGTGACTAAATCAAAATTTATGAGAGTTTATAGGCCATTTTAGAAGTGAAGAAAATCTAAGGACCAAGCCTTGAATTTATCCTAAAACTGTCGGCAACTTTGATTATAAGCGTGCATTTGGTTCTGATTTTCAGAACCAAAATGCTCTCAATTTTCCTTTTCCATACGCAGTTTCCAACTCCGATTCCGACGCCGTCCGAATTCCGATCGTTGTTTTGAAACCACCGTTGTGTTCATCATCGAGCGAGGAACAAACCCTTCAAATTAATTGAAGCGAAACGCGTCCAAACGTCGGGAATTTCCAGTCAAAGTAGCGACGTTTTTGTTAGCTCTATCGCCGAGAAAATCTTAAATTCACCGCTGATCGTTGCTCCGTTTACGACACCTCCCGCACCATCGTGTTCCTTGTGCCGTTTACGACACCTCCCGCACCATCGGTTCCTTGTGCCGTTCCGAGTCCACCGGTGTTCCCCTTTTTTCTCTCGGCGGCGTCGGCGTGGGAGGTGAACCGGTCAAACTTCCCGATTTGATGAATTCGAGCTCTCCGACGTTCAAAAATTTGAACCGAGCTTTGTAAGTATCTCGAAAACGCTCAAAATAATTTTTAGAAAATTTTCCGTAATTTTTAGAGCCCCGGAGGACACCTCACGCGCCACACGCGCCGCCGTTGGGCGAGTGAGTGACCGGTTCAACCGGTTTTCTTAAGGGTTTGACCGGTCACGACCCGACCCGTTGAACTGACCCGACCCGTTGACCCGACCCGATTGTTGACCGTTGACCGGTGCTATTCTGGTAAATAATTAAGTTTTGGTGCTATTCTGGTAAATAATTTGATTTTGGTGCTATTCTGGTAATTACTTCGAAATGATGCTATTTTGGTGATTATTTTAAAAAGGGGCTATTTGTAAAATGTTCAACAGTTTGTTGACCTCCTTTGACCGGCTATTAAATGATCATTAATCTTTTCCGAGTATACCTATCTTGATAGTTTTCGACGTGCCGAATCCGTTTCCGTTGTCCGTTTCGTCAAATTCAAACCTGAAGGTCTCCAAATCGACGGTCAAAGTGGTTGACTTTGACTTTGACCAAGAATTTGAATTTTCGGAAAGTCATACTTTATGTTTTTGACGCCCTGATTCCGATTCCGCAATCCGTTTGGCCAAATTCAGACTCGAAATACCTCAAATTGATAGTCAACCCGAAAAATGCTTATATACTTAAGAAGTTAGCTTTGAACAATTAATAGGATTTGAGACTGATAAATATTATTGTTTGAAGGTACAAGAGACTCTCCGGATCGTTCGACAGCTCGACCTAGCTCTTCTAGATCAGTTAAACCACGTGCTAGTATTCACCCGTTCGAAAACTGTAGCAGAGCGTGGTGAAACCAGCAATCAGTAGATTTGCTATTTGAACCTATTGTCGATGTGTGTTCCCTACTTATTATTAAACTGTTTTATTGGTTTTAATATGTGGTACACTGAATTCATTGGTTATTGTTTTATGGATGCACCAATTTAATGTGACAATTTATGGAATATGGCTGCTATCTAATTTTTGTTTTGAAATGGTATATGATTATCATGTTTTTGGATTTATGGAATTTATGTCACGGTGCAATTGAATTTTGGAATTGAATTACGATGGAATAGCTCTGATCAAGCTAACTGGGCCTAATGTGACTCTTGAGGGCCCCAAGATGTTTTATTAGGTCGTCTTTCCTTGTTGTGTGCTTAGTATTATGGACTATTGACTAGGCTTAAGGATACAAGCTTCAGAGCCATCCTTAAGTCGGCTTTCTTTTTTGCTATGTGCATAAAGTAAGCTATATGGAAATAATTTTGGGAACTACTGATGGTGTACCAAAAAAGGGTTTAAACTATGATTTTCAAAAGTTAAACTCTTTTACGAATTTGTGAGATTACTGGACTATGATTTGCACCTATTGTGATTTTATGGAAATGTTGGGACACACTGAGCCTAGCTCACCTTTTGAAAAAAATTTCCCCCTTTCATACTACTGTTGGTTAGATATCTCGGTTCGAGCACTTGGAGGATCAACATATCTCTTGAAGTAAATCAGATTGTAATGTTTTTATCTTACAAATTGACTTTATTTTGGTGACATTGACCTTATTTTAAAATATCGGATTTTATAATGATGACTCTTTTGCTATTATTGCTCGGTTTATTGTGATTTTGAAATTGAAGACGTGTTTTAAATTAAATTATTATTTATGGTATATTTACGAGTTGGATTTGATAGTATAATTTGTTTATAATTTCATGTTATTATAATGTGATTTTATATTGATGAATAACGGTTTCGGAAAATGTCTTTAATAATGATAATGTGATCCACTAGACTTAGTCGAAACGTATAGGCCGGGTCTAGGGGGTTACATTTTTTTGGTATCAGAGCTTTTGGTTTTTAACCCTCGGACTGTGTATGAGTCCACATTGAAAATACGGTTTTGAAATATTTTACAAAACGAGTTACTAAGGCCATGTCACAAAGATATTAAGATTTTAACTATGTTCGAGACTCCAAGTGCTTATCTAACCTTAAGTTTATCTTCTGTAGTAATCTCGAGATCCACCAAAATGAGTGCTAGACGTGGTCGTTGAACTAGCCGTGGATGAGGTCGAGTGGCTAGATTTGCAGATCCGATTGATGAGATACGAGTAGATCCCCCACCTCCGATAGGTGATCCTGCTCCTACGACCCCAACGAATCTGCCTCCAGCCGCTGGTATTGGCATGACTACACCGATCATAAGAGCGACCGATATTGAGTCAGAGTCTACCGGAGTTGCTTTGGATGAGAATTTTGGTAGACAATTTCTGCAGTTAATACAGGGAGCAGTCATAGCTACTGGTGTTGTATCTGAGGTTCCTATTTCACAAACGTTGATTGCCAATGGAGTTAGAACTTTTGGGGGACAGATTGGTGGAGCTCCTACTGAAGTTGAGGATTGGCTCCAGGGTACAGAGAGACGCATGGATCAGTTGGGTTTGGACTCAACTAAGAGATATCTGGGTGCTGTAGCAATGTTAGATGGTAATGCCTACACTTGGTGGGAGTCAGTGACCAGTAGTGTTCCTACCGATCGTTTGACCTGGAATTTCTTTAAGGATCGCTTTCGGAGTCGTTTTATGGGAGAGCGCTACTTAGCTCAGAGACGACAACAGTTTCAAGACTTGGTTCAGGGAGACATGACTGTTTCTAAGTATGAGATCGAGTTCTTGAAGTTGCTGAAGTATGGATTCAGTATGGTACCTATTGAGAGAGATCGATGTCGTAAATTTGCCCTTGGACTCAGATACGAGCTGTGTAGGTAAGTTGTAACCCATCAGGATGAAATATTTGATGTGTCTGGTAGAGAGCGTGTTGATCAGGAACGATCTAAAAAATTTTCAGGCCCGATGGAGTCATCAGCACAGTCCGGGAAGAGGACTCGTACTTCAGCCCCTCAGAGAAGCAATACACGTTTCAGGCCTGCAGCATCCTCACCGTTAGTTGGCAGTCGAGGTGGTTCCTCGTCGTATTATAATGAGCCCCTTTGTGAGTATTGTGGTAAACAACACTCAGGAGAGTGTCGTAAGAAGATGGGTCTTTGCTATCAGTGTGGATCTAGTGGTCATTATCGGAGGGATTGTCCTCTGCTAGTTTCGTTTGAGCAGACCACTACCCAAACTCCTGTGCGTTCGCAGACTACAGTACATACCCCAATTAGAGATCATAGTCAAGGAAAGACTCGAGGACCAACGTCCAGGACAGACAATAGAGCCCAACCTCAGCAAAATAGAGGGCCAACAGCTTCTGAGGCTAGACAACCAGCTTTGGTTTATGCAACTAGACGTCGTGATGACAGAGATGAGCCTGAGGTTATTGCAGGTACATTTACTATTTATTCTACCCCATACTTTTCATTATTGGACAATGGCTCCACTCACTCCTATATATCGAGCTCGGTATCTCGAAACCTTCAGATTCTGATTGAGAACACTGAAAATACTGTTACAGTTACGAGTCCAGTAGGACAAGCGGTATTAGTGAATAAAGTATTTTGGCGTTGTCCTCTTGAGGTTTAGGGAGAAATTTTTCTCGCTAATCTTATGGAGCTTCCTTTAGAGGAGTTCGATCTAATTCTTGGGATGGATTTATGAATAAACACAAGGTAAATCTAGATTGCGAATACAAGCGGGCTACTCTGAAGACTTCAGATGGTCGGACTGTTGTGTTAATTGGTGAACGGCGTGGTTATCTCTCCAATATAGTTTCAGCGATGAAAATTGATCGTATGATCCGGAAGGGATATGAGACATTCATTGCTTGTATTTTTAACACCAAAGGTGCATTGTCCACGATCGAGGAGATTCGTACAGTTAGCGAGTTTCCTGATGTTTTTCCGGAGGAGTTGCCTGGGTTACCTCCTGATAGAGAGGTAGAGTTCGAGATTGAGACTTATCCGGGATCTTCACCTATTTCTATGGCACCTTATCGTATGGCTCCAAAGGAACTTAAGGAGTTGAAAATCCAATTGCAAGAATTATTCGATCAAGGATTTATCCGACATAGTACTTCACCATGGGGAGCTCCAGTTCTGTTCGTGAAAAAGAAGGATGGGTCGCTAAGATTATGTATTGACTATCGGAAATTGAACAAGATGACGGTCAAGAATAAATACCCACTACCTAGGATTGATGACTTATTTGATCAATTGCGATGAGCTACTGTATTCTCTAAGATTGATCTTCGTTCGGGGTATTATCAATTGAAAGTTAAAGGATCTGATGTTGCAAAAACGGCCATTCGCACTAGATCATTATGAATTTTTAGTGATGCCTTTTGGTTTGACGAACGCTCCTGCAACTTTCATGGATTTGATGAATCGGGTGTTCCGTCCATATTTGGATCAATTTGTGGTGGTCTTCATTGACGATATTCTGATCTATTCTCGTACTGAGGCAGAGCATGACGAGCATTTGAAGATCGTTCTACGAACTTTGAGAAAGCATCGTCTATATGCCAAACTAAGCAAGTGTGAGTTTTGGCTTCAAGAAGTGTCGTTTCTGGGGTATATTATTTCTGCGCGAGGTGTTCAGGTCGATCCCAGCAAGATAGAGGCTATTATGAATTGGAAACGACCTAAGAACGTATGAGATCCGCAGTTTCTTGGGCTTGGTGGTTATTATCGACGTTTTGTTGAGGGCTTCTCGATCATTGCTTCTCCTTTGACAAAGTTGTTAAGGAAGAATGTGCTGTTTGACTGGGGCGAGGCACAACAGAGCTTTGAGAAATTAAAGGCGGTTTTGACTCAAGCACCGGTGTTGATTCAACCAGAGTCCGGGAAGGATTTTACAGTGTATAGTGATGCGTCACATTCAGGACTTGGTTGTGTTTTAATGCAGGAAAGTAAGGTGGTGGCTTATGCATCCCGTCAGCTGCGACCGCATGAGTGTAACTATCCTACTCACGATTTGGAGTTGGCAGCAGCAATTTTGCCTTGAAGATTTGGAGACACTATCTTTATGGAGAGAAGTATTATATTTTCACGGATCATAAGAGCTTAAAGTATCTTCTGACCCAGAAGGAGCTTAATTTGAGACAGCGTCGCTGGTTAGAGCTTCTAAAGGATTATGATTGCGTGATTGATTATCACCCTGGTAAAGCTAACATTGTAGCGGATGCTTTGAGTCGAAAGACGGTATCGGAGTGAGGTCTTTAATGGCCAAGATGAATTTATATGACGATGGCACCTTGTTAGCAGAATTGCAAGTTAAGCTGACCTTGGTTGATGAGATCAAGGCTAAGAGCCCCTTAATAGCTCCTTGCTTTCCATTTTAGAGCAAGGGACAAACTCAGATTACACCCTTGATCAGGATGAAGTTTTATGCTTCAAAGGTCGGTATTGTGTGCCTAATGATGCTGAGTTGAGGCAGACTATCCTTATTGAGGCTCATAGTAGTCCATATGCTATGCACCCCGGTGGAGATAAGATGTACCGGAATTTGAGAGAGGTATCATTGGGTCGGTATGAAGAAGGACATTTCGAATTTTGTGGCTAGGTGTTTACTTGTCAAGTTAAGGCAGAACATCAACATCCATCAGGTTTGTTACAACCTATCAAGATTCCGGAATGGAAATGGGAGCGTATTACTATGGATTTTATTACCGGCTTACCTATAACTCCTTCGAAAAAAGATTCAATTTGGGTGATTGTTGACAGACTTACAAAGTCAGCTCACTTCATTCCTGTGCGGGTAAATTATACTTTAGACAAGCTGGCGAGATTGTATATTTCAGAGATTGTACGATTACATGGTGTTCCATTGTCTATTATTTCTGATCGAGATCCAAGATTTACTTCGAGATTTTGGAAGGCGCTAATACGGCTTTGGGAAAGATTGGATTATAGTACATCTTTCATCCACACACTGATGGTCAATCTGAGAGAGTGATTCAGATTCTGGAGGATATGTTACGGGGTTGCGTAATCGATTTTCATGGTAGTTGGGAGAACTTTTTGCCGTTGGCTGAATTTGCTTACAATAATAGTTATCAGACCAGCATTCGTATGGCACCTTATGAAGCACTCTATGGGCGTAAATGTCGTACTCCGATCTGTTGGACTGAGTTGCGTGATAGAAAAACGTTGGGACCTGAGTTAGTGCGTGAGACGGAGGACACAGTCAGATTAATCCGTGACCGTCTGAAAGAGGCAATTGATAGGCAGAAATCTTATGCAGATCAAAGGAGGAAGGATATACAGTTTGAGGTTGGAGATCAGGTCTTTTAAAAGTTTCACCCTGGAAGAAAGTATTGAGATTTGGACGTAAGGGTAAACTGAGTCCGCGATTTATTGGGCCGTATCGTATTTTAAAGAAAGTTAGACCTGTTGCTTATCAGATCGAGTTGCCTTCCCATCTTAGTCGTATTCATGATGTTTTTCATGTGTCTATGTTAAGGCGATACCGTCCAGATCCAAGTCACATCATTCAGGTTGAGGAAATAGAGCTGAGACCTGATTTGTCATATGAGGAAGAGCCCATTCATATCTTAGAAAGAGATGAGAGAGTTCTTCGGAATAGTCGCATTCCAATGGTCAAAGTTCAATGGAGTAATCGAGGCCCCTCAGAAGCTACTTGGGAGACATTGGAGTCAATGGAGGCTCAGTTTCCTCAACTGTTCTCATAAGGTAAATTTCGAGGACGAAATTTCTTGTAGAGGGGGAGAATTGTAACAACCCGAATATTTACAAAATAATAATTAATTGAAATTGGAGGTTAATTGTGAAAATTGGTAAATTGTTGGTGACTAAATCAAAATTTATGAGAGTTTATAGGCCATTTTAGAAGTGAAGGAAATCCAAGGACCAAGCCTTGAATTTACCCTAAAACTGTATGCAGCTTTGATTATAAGCGTGCATTTGGTTCTGATTTTCAGAACCAAAATGCTCCCAATTTTCCTTTCCTATACGCAGTTTCCAACTCCGATTCCGACGCCTTCCGAATTCCGATCGTTGTTTTGAAACCACCGTTGTGTTCATCATCGAGCGAGGAACAAACCCTTCAAATTAATTGAAGCGAAACGCGACCAAACGTTGGGAATTTCCAGTCAAAGTAGTGACGTTTTTGTTAGCTCTATCGCCGAGAAAATCTTAAATTCACTGCTGATCGTTGCTTCGTTTACGACACCTCCCGCACCATCGTGTTCCTTGTGCCGTTCCGAGTCCACCGGTGTTCCCCTTTTTCTCCGGCGGCGGCGGCGGCGCGTGGGGAGGTGAACCGGTCAAACTACCCGATTTGATGAATTCGAGCTCTCCGATGTTCAAAAATTTGAACAGAACTTTGTATGTATATCGAAAACGCTCAAAATAATTTTTAGAAAATTTTCCCTAATTTTTAGAGCCCCGGAGGACACCTCACGTGCCACACGCGCCGCCGTTGGGCGAGTGAGTGATCGATTCAACCGGTTTTCTTAAGGGTTTGACCTGTTTGACCGGTCACTACCCGACACCCGACCCGTTGACACGACCCGATCGTTGAAAGTTGACCGGTGCTATTCTGGTAAATAATTCAGTTTTGGTGCTATTCTGGTAAATAATTCGATTTTGGTGCTATTCTGGTAATTAATTTGAAATGGGTGCTATTTTGGTGATTATTTTAAAAAGGGTGCTATTTGTGTAAAATGTTCAATAGTTTTGACCTCCTTTGACCACTTTGACCGGCTATTAAACTCGTTAATTTTTCCTAGTACCTATCCTGATAGTTTTCGACGTGCCGAATCCGTTTCCGTGTCCGTTTCGTCAAATTCAAATCCGAAGGTCTCCAAATCGACAGTCAAAGTGGTTGACTTTGATTTTGACCAAGAATTTGAATTTTCGGAAAGTCATACTTTATGTATTTCGACGCCCTGATTCCGATTCCGCAATCCGTTTTCCAAATGCTGACTAGAAATACCCCAAATTGATAGTCAATCCCGAAAAATGCTTATATACTTAAGAAGTTTAGCTTTGAATAATTAAATAGGATTTGGGACTGATAAATATTATTGTTTGAAGGTACAAGAGACTCTCCGGATTGTTCGACAGCTCGACCCAGCTCTTCTAGATCAGTTAAACCACGTGTGCCAGTATTCACCCGTTCGAAAACTGTAGCAGAGCGTGGTGAAACCAGCAATCAGTAGATTTGCTATTTGAACCAATTGTCGAGGTGTGTTATTGAACTGTTTTATTGGTTTTAATATGTGGTACACCGAATTCATTGGTTATTGTTTTATGGATGCACCAATTTAATGTGACAATTTATGGAATATGGCTGCTATCTAATTTTTGTTTTGAAATGGTATATGATTACCATGTTTTTGGATTTATGGAATTTATGTCACGGTGCAATTGAATTTTGGAATTGAATTACGATGGAATAGCTCTGATCAAGCTAACTGGGCCTAATGTGACTCTTGAGGGCCCCAAGATGTTTCATTAGGTCGTCTTTCCTTTGCTGTGTGCTTAGGGTAATCTATATAGACTTATTGACTAGGGATTAAGGATACAAGCTTCAGAGCCTATCCTTAAGTCGGCTTTCTTTTTGCTATGTGCATAAAGTAAGTTATATGGAAAATAATTTTGGGAACTACTGATGGTGTACCAGAAAAGGGTTTAAACTATGATTTTCAAAAGTTAAACTCTTTTACGAATTTGTGAGATTACTGGACTATGATTTGTACCTATTGTGATTTTATGGAGATGTTGGGACACACTGAGCCTAGCTCACCTTTTGAAAAAATTTTCCCCCTTTCAGATACTATTGGTTAGATACCTCGGTTCGAGCACTTGGAGGATCAACATATCTCTTGAAGTAAATCAGATTGTAATGTTTTTATCTTGCAAATTGACTTTATTTTGGTGACATGGACCTTATTTTAAAATATCAAATTTTATAATGATGACTCTTTTGCTATTATTGCTCAGTTTATTGTGATTTTGAAATTGAAGACATGTTTTAAATTAAATTATTATTTATTGGTACTATATTTACGAGTTGGATTTTGATAGTATAATTTGTTTATAATTTCATGTTATTTATAATGTGATTTTATATTGATGGAATAACGGTTTCGGAAAATATCTTTAATAATCATAATGTGATCCACTAGACTTAGTCGAAACGCATAGGCCGGGTCTAGGGGTTACACAATCTCCTTTTATCTGAACCTTTTTCTCAGATATTGTTCATTTATCAATCTACCATGTCTAAATTGTAATGGAACTGTCAAGACTTCAAATTAAATGTGCTGACATTTTATTTTTGTTTATCTTTCTCTTTTTAGCAACAATAATTTAGTGTAGATATGGGTGCTAGGTGATGGGTTTCGTTACTTGCATGTATACTTGATGTTTAACCCAAAAATAAAAGATAAAATATTAAGTGGGTAAGGCGGATTAGATATGGTGGAACAATGCAAAAAGTTGCGGCATTTAATAGATTATTAGATATGGTAGATTAGTGCTCACTTTCATCTTAAATGTGGGAAGTAAATTTATGCTAGCTTAATCCAGAAACTGCCATTAGCATCGGTAAAAGCAAACAAGTAAAGAAGCAACGGTTGGCGGCAGCCGGCAGGCAACTGAGAGAAATGATAAATGATAGGGGCAGTTTACGTTTTCCTATTTTAAATATGGGAGTCGGAGTCGGGACTGAAAAACCAGGGGCCGATTGGAGCCTCTTGGATTTATCATGGACCATATCCAACACCAACCAGAAAACTACGGGCAGGGCAGGGCAGGCCTACCCACCATTCTCGTTCGGTGTTACCTCTCATTTTTATCCACAATTTCACCACAACAGCCATACAGCATACTTGTCTGTCTGAGACTGAAACCAATTTGATGACCTCTTTAAAAGAAAGTATGATCTCATACAAAACGCTACAGAAATCGATAACACTGCTCCATCTGCTCCGCTTACTTTTTTTATTAAAAAATAACGTATTTTATAATTTATGTCTTCCTCCGTTAAGAAAAAAGAAACTTCATCCATGGTAGATAGACGCAAAATCCGTGAACCAATTTGAGGTTTTGTGTCTCTAAAATGAACCCTACTTACAGCAGAGAAAACGTCTTGCTAGAAACGGACATAAGATTTTATGTCAAGGGAACGAAATTAAACTTATAAAATTTTAAGGGATAAAGTTAAACTAATAAAATTCTAGAAGATGAAAGCATAATTTTAATAAAAAATACACAGAAAAAATTTGAAATATATAGTAATTTTAAAATTTTAAGGTCCGACCACACCGCACCTCGTAGGTTTATCTCTGCTATTACTAATGAAAAGACCACCGTTGCAATCACTTTTCATGCTTATTTCATTTGGCAGTTGCAGTTACAATCTAGTAGAACCATTTCTTTTGCTTTTAATGGAGTTACAAAACCCAAACTGACAAAAAGTTGGCTCACACATGGCATGATACAAGTCATGTGCCTTTCATGGTGGATAAGGCGTCTCAATCAAGGAAATACGGGTCGAGTTAAACACCACTCGGCCCAAGAGCCATCATCAAGCAGGTCATTGTGATGGAATGAACCATGTCTTATACTTTGCTGTTGCTGCCCCCAAACAAGGAAAATAGAGTGAAAATAGATTTAAAAAAGGAAATGAATTCGCACGCACCTAAACACAAGAAGAATCAAGTCCGGTCTCCCTTCCAATATCTAAGAAAAATGATTCCCGGCCTTAATAACATCCTATTTTATAATAAACTTAAACAGAGAATTGCGACCCACACATAAAGTCTATGAAAGATATGCCAAGACAAAGGAACATAATTGACTAAGAAAATACTTGAGGCTTCTAGGCAGCTAGCAAAGTCCACAATGATAGAATTCACACACGAGACAGTAACTGGCCGTCATCAAGGCCGTGCTCTCTTGTTGTTACACGATGGGCATTTGTACTGCTTAATGTACTCTGCCTTAGCTGGTGTAATCTTGACACACTTTCCATGGAACCATTTCTCACATATGTCACAGCAAATCCAGAATTCATCAGCTCCATTATTTTCTCCACAAGCCCCACATAATGCATCTCCATGCTCCTCATCTTCTTCATCATCATCATCCTCTTCCTTTGGTGGCACTGGCTTTGAATATTTGGGTTGAGCTTCAGAACCTTGCTGCATTTTGTCAAACACAAAAGGGAAAAGAAAATTCTATTTTATAAGGTCTCCTTGAAAATTTGAAGTTACTTCCCTCTTTCGAGTCAGCCACCACCACGAGTAGAATGAAGTTTACATAAATATTGATGTAACAAACGACAGTGGCAACAGTTTCGAAGAACTACACTTAAACTGCTAGAGCTTTTGCAATGTCAGAAGCCATTTTCAAATAGTGAGAATAAATAATATTATGTTTTAGTTTCAACACCGCCAACCCATCATAACCCTAAAATCACACCTATTAAACGTTTGATGAAACAGTAAAGAAAAAGGTTTTCAGTACCTTAGAGTTTGACTTAGATTTGTAGCTGCTATGATTTAGACCCGAAGACCTCTCCTTCATCTGTTTCTTAGCCGCTCCTGTCACAACTTCGAATATTGTTGGAAGATCATTTATCATATTGAAAAGGCGTTTCCTGCATCACATCAATCAGCATGGTATAAACGAGTAAAAATTGTAGTGCAAAATATGGCAAACTTGTTATAGCCACATGCAAATCTAGTACACAGCATCCCAATTCCCAATTTAGTCAAGCTCACTATGCTATGCCTTGTTTCTAAATTCTAATGTAAACTCATAATTTGTAAGTGGTTCATGTTAAGGTTAATTTGTAATTTGGTTAACACCTAGAGCCGCTTTGCAAATAAATTAAACTAGCCAATGCAAATATATATATATATTTATAAACAAAACATTGAAAGTAAAAGAGAAATTAATCAATTATTTTACTGAACTAGGCTAGACTTGTGTGCATGCTAACTTAATAAATTAGCTTATTTCCAACTAGAATATGTAGAAAACCAAACCACTAGACTACACTTGGGTATTGTGAAAAATTAATTTGTAATTTGGTTAACACCTAGAGCCGCTTTGCAAATAAATTAAACTAGCCAATGCAAATATATATATATATTTATAAACAAAACATTGAAAGTAAAAGAGAAATTAATCAATTATTTTACTGAACTAGGCTAGACTTGTGTTCATGCTAACTTAATAAATTAGCTTATTTCCACTAGAATATGTAGATAAAAACCAAACCACTAGACTACACTTGGGTATTGTGAAAAATACCTATCAGCTTTATCAAATCCAAATCTAGCACCAAAATAGGAAGCCACAGAGAGTAACCACGCATCACTGTGCACAGCAACCAAAGACAACCAGTCCTTTTCTTGCATTCCATCTCTCGCAAAGTTAATACCCAGTGCGGGTTCTGGAAGCTCCGGAGGCACCTCTTCTGCAGGTAAATTCACTTCCCACTGCTCACTAGGAAATCCATAAAGGCAAAGATTCTCCTTTTCTGCAATCAAAATTTTAACATTTGAACTATCTCATTCCGTTCTTTGCATCTACAACTTCACAAGGTGGAACGAATAAAAGACAAGGTAACCACACTGAGTTTATTCCATCTGCATCCAACTTCAGACGCACATGTTTTTTCATCCAAATCAAAGCCATCTAAAATTGCCAATAAGAATCAAGCAGTGATAACAATCTTAAATTTTCTGGCCAACAAAACAATACAAAGGATTGTTCATGCCAACTTCTACAAAAGTATAGTTGTTAAAAGAAAGAAAGAAGACCTACATTTCTAACACAACAAGGAACAACAACAGTAATGTTGAAATGATTAAATCCACAATACCTAAACATACAGATATCATACTTACTCAGTCGGCTCAACAAATCATTTTTATTTTCAAAGAGAAAATGATATTTAAGCAGAAAATGGTAACCACATAATTAAAGCGCTTCTTCAGGCCATAAGTCTAAACAACAATAAAGCTACAATCTTAAATATCATGTGGGGTACACTAATAACTTCATTTATACTAAACTTTAGACAACTTCAATCACCGGACTTGAATTTTCTGCTTCATTTATAAATGAAAAGAAAACGACATGTAAAATAAAAACTGTAATTTCAATTTCAAGATAAATCATTACATCAACCCAACAAAACAAAGCCCATAAATTAATTCTCCATAAAACCCAAAACGCAGTACCTGGATCACACTGCTGGTAAAATTCCTCCACATCTGAAACGACAAAGGATAACCCAAAAAACAAAAGATGGTTAAGAAAATGGAAGTCATGTAAGAGGAAAAGAGCAGTGAATATACAAGGAGAGTTGGGAAGTATCACCAGTAGTAAGGGCTTTAATCATGCCAGCTCGACGACCCTTGAAATCCCGGAAGACTTCTTCAACGGAACGTGGGTTGTACGGAACACCGCCATCCATAGTCCGGACTGATTGTTTTCTTCCTTTTCGCTTCTCTTTCAAAGAGAAGGCTTTTTTGTTTGGGAGAGTGGGGATCGAGAAGCAGAGAAAAAGGGAAGGAAACGTACTGTGAGGGTGAGAGGAAAAGGAGGGAAAAGAAAGATTAACAAAGGCAGAATTTGTTTTAGTTTTAAAGAGTAATTAACTGACCCTTTCTCTTTGTTTCTCTCTAGGACTATGGAGGGAGAAAGAAGGAAAGGCATAAATATGTGAGCCAATTCGTGAACAAAAAAATGGGATAATAATCCCTTTTTTATATTAAAAATAGAAGAAAAAAATTTAAAGAGAAGGCCATTTCACAAAATTACATAAATTTTCAATAAATAAATATGTATATATTATAAAATAATTATTTTCTTAGTTGGTATTTGAAGTTCAGAATTTTTAAATTAAATTTACAACTTGCACCGTCGGTTTCAATTAAAAGCTCCTTGTACCACCAAAAAAGCAAATGGCCCAGAAGCGACAAACTAAACAAAAAGTGAAATAATAAAAGGAAAAATTGAGTCAACGATCTCATGGTTTAAGGATCTCATTCCCACAATCTCACGCTCTCTTCTGGTCAAAACACATTTCTCAAAAGAACATTCTTGGTTCCTACTATCCCCAGAAACCTTTACCAAAAGCTCCAATTCCCAGCTTAACTTCCATAATGTCATCAGCTTTCAAGCCTGAACAAGGCTTTGCCGTATTAGTATATATCAGTTGTTTTTAACTGTGTGTGATATAGTGGTGCGTGATCTGTTTTGGGTTGTTGCTATAGATCAAGATTGGGCTTTGCCAGTTGTCGGTGACACCTGATAAAGAGAGGAACATAAAGCATGCTCGTAAGGCCTGCTCAAAAGGGTGCTCAGCTTGTTGTATTGCCTGTGAGTTTTTTGTTTCTTCTTGTCTCTGTCTCAAGGTTTCTCTTTTCTAATACTCGAATGAGGGTTTTCGTTAGGTAACAGTTTGTGCATAACTTATCTTGGTTGTATCAGATTCCAGGCTTGAAAATTGAGAAGCTTACTGGGTTTTAGGACATTGTGTCGTACCAGATAAATTAAAATTGTAAACCAATTAATTGTTGCGTATGACTGCGTGGATGATTTATACTTCAATCTTGTTACTCGGACAAAGCTAGCCTTGAATGGTGATCATGCGTCTTAGTTGAAGCTTTTTTTTTCTTTTTAATATTTTTTTTGGTGAAAATGGAAGTTAAGATTTTCATGTGAGCCAAATATATGGTGGAATATTTAACCATGTTGGTGGTCCATGAAATGGTGGGTTTAGTGTTCACCAATTACGTGTAATAGTTTTTGTGATTCAACATCTCAAGGCCCTCTCTTTCTGTCTGTCATTCTGTATCAGGAAATATGGAACAGCCCATATTCGAATGAGAGTTTCCCAGTTTATGATGAAGAAATAGATGCAGGGCATAATTTATCTCCTTCAACAACTATGTTGGCTGAAGTTTCTGCTCAACTAAGGATCACGATAGTTGGAGGCTCTATACCTGAGCGCTGTGAGGATAAGTTGTATAAAAAGCTGAAAGCCAAGCACCGCAAGGTAGAGGCACTTCCAATCCCACATGGTAGTGTATAGAAAATGAACTCTATTCTGGAGCCACATGTTATTTATTGTCCATTACACAAAATGATTTTGCTATGGTGCAACATCTGTCAATTCATCATCTGAATATAAATGCATACATCTACATGTATTACTAGACGACTAAGCCACTTAAATTTTAATACTCGGTCATTGTTCTGATTGTGTCAAGTTTAAACCTTGATGTCTGCTGCAAGAAAATGATCATTGGTCTTAAGCTTTATATTTACCTTTTGCCACTAACTTATCAGTATGCTAGTCTTATCAAGCATAAAAATTTGTGATTTATGTTGTCGAGTTGGTTGCTTCCTTTAGGCAATCCAATAGTTCACTGATATCATTTTGAAGATGCCCTCCGGAGCTGGTGTGCATAATATTTATGAATTCTTTGGAACTACAGATCCACCTTTTTAATATTGACATTCCTGGGAAGATTACATTTATGGAATCCAAGACCCTTACTGCTGGGGAGACTCCTACCATTGTGGACACATGTTAATGTTTCCTTAAGACTTCGCATGCATGGACATGTTACCCTGTCCATAATTTTTGTTTGAATCATTTTCTAGATCATATATGGTAAATCATCTTCTCCCTTGTCATATAACATTTATCTGGTCCTTACATCTGTGCCATTATTGGATGAAATACTTACTAAGATCCTCTTCAATTAGATTTCACTGACAAGGAATTGTTTTCAGCATTGGAATATACTAGGTACGTAATATTTTAAGTGGGAATCTAATATCATCAATAGTTCATGCAGATGTTGGGGAATTGGTATAGGGATTTGTTATGACGTTCAATTTCAGGAATTGTCCATGATATATGCCTCAAGAGGTGTCTTTACTTCTCCATTAAACCTTTATACAATTAATTTCATTTTCAACATTGGCTTATGGAAATTCTTCTTCAATTGGCGAGTCGGATGAGATGATAGGAATTCGGCTCAAGTGATCGGCTACTAAGTTTTCTCGCCCCTTCTTATCTTTTATTTCCAAGTTGAATTCTTGAAGGAGTATAATCCAACGAATTAGCCTCTGCTTTGCTTCATTCATGCTCATCAAGTACCGTAATGCTGCATGATTAAAAACGATAATGTTAGTACCAAGTAAATATGATCGAAAATTTTCTAAAGCAAACACTATGGCAAAAAGTTCTTTTTTGGTTGTAGAGTAATTTCTTTGAGCCGAGTCTAAGGTGCGGCTCCTTGCCAATTTTTTGGCTGAGAACCGCGCCAACGTTAGTGTCGGAGGCATCGCACATCAGCTCGAATGGATATTCCCAGTTTGGTGGTTGCACACTTGGTGTCGTGATTAGTTTTTCCTTTGATGTGTTCCATCTTTTTTGGCACTCTGGATTAAAGTCAAAAGCTTGGTTTTTTTTGGAGAAGATTGCATAACGATTGCGTTATCATTGAAAAGTTCTTGACAAACCGTCGATAAAATCCTGCATGGCCAAGAAAAAAAATGCACTTCCCTTATTGTAGTGTGGTAAGGGAGTGAGAGAATAACATCGGTCTTGGCTTTATTGATCGTAATACTGTTAGAAGAAACAACGTGTCCTTTAATCAACCTTTTATCGACCATGAAATGACATATTTTGTAGTTTAAAAGAAGGTTGTATTCTAGGTATCGCTTTAAAACATTTGATAAATTAAAAATGCATTCGAAAAAAGTATTACCATATACCGTGAAGTCATCCATGAATACCACTACACCTTTCTCGACAAAATCAGAAAAAATATTGAGCATGTAACGTTGAAATGTGGCAGGTGTATTGCATAATCCGAAGGGCATTCGCCTATAAGCGAATGTTCCGAAAGGGCATGTGAACATCATCTTTTCTTGATCTTCAAGTGCCATCGGGATTTTGAAGAAACCTGAAAATCCATCGAGAGAATAATAGTGAGTTTTACTGCTAATCTTTCTATTAATTGATCAATAACAGGTAAAGGTAAAGGAAAATGATCTTTGTGAGTTAGAGAGTTCAACTTCATGTAATCTATGTAAACTCGTCACCCATTTTGTACTATAGTTGGAACTAACTCACCTTCTAGGTTTTTGATTACCATAACATCGATCTTCTTAAGTACAACATGAACCAGACTTACCCAACTACTATCCGAGATTGAATAAATGACTCCGGCGTCAAGAAGCTTCTGAATTTCCTTCTTTACCCCTTCCACCATCGGCATATTTAGTCGGCGTTGTCTTTATCGTGATGGTTTTGCTCATTCTTCGATCTTAATCTTGTTCATACAAGTTGAGGGACTTAACCCCTTAATATCGGCTATGGCCCAACCAATAGTTTCTTTATGCGCACACAAAATCGTTACAAGATCTTATTCCTCTTCCTTGGTTAATTTGTTCGACACAATCACTGGTAAAGTATCATTATCGCCCAAAAAATACGTACTTCAAGTGATCTAGTAATTCATTTAATTTGATTTGAAGAGCATGCAAAATAGAAGGAAAAAGTTTAGATTTCAAAGGTGAAGTAATTTCATCATAACAAATAGAATTAATGGAAAAAGTTTGTTCAAACTCCCTCAATTCACCATAAAAATCGTCCAATTCCCTGCAAAACTTATCGACGCAGTTAGTTTCAATAAATTCATCAACCACAGGCTAAATCATATCAACAAAATTAATACCTTGAATATTTTCAATATATCATATTACTTTATAAACATTAAATTTAATGATATCACCGTCGAATTTTATTGTGAGAATACCGCTCCTCACGTCGATTTTTGTATTGGCAGTGCTAAACAAAGGTCACCCAAGGAGAATCTCAGATGAAGTATTTGAGCGGTCATTTTCCATGTCGACGACATAGAAATCGGTCGAAAAGATTAGCTCATTTACCTTTACTAAGACGTTCTTTAAGAGTCATTTTAGGTAGATAACTGAGTGATCCACAAATTGAATGGTAATTCTTGTGTCCTTCAATGGTTTGGCTGAAAGAGTATTGTAAACGGATAAAGGAATCACGTTTATTGAGGCTCTCAAATCACACATCGCCCTCTTAATGCTCACTTTACGATCTTACAAGGTATAACGAACATACCTTGATCCTTCAACTTCGGTGGAACCCGTCAGGTCAAAATCGTAGAAACGTGCTCTCTAAGGTTTACTTTCTCATGACCGGTAAGTCTTCTTTTAGTATTACAAAGCACTTTAAGGAAATGGGCATACCTTGGGACCTTCTGGATTACTTCTAAGAGTGGGATATTGATCTCAACTTTCAGGAAGACATCTAGGATCTCCTTATCTTTAGTTTGCTTGTCTTTCTTTATGAATCTTGATGGGAAATGAGGTGGTGCGGCATATGGGGATGGTGCAGATTCGGGTATTTGATTCTTCTTCTTTTGAATTATGGCATCATCCTCTTTTTTCTTGTGGGAGTTAGCGTCACTTGCCTCATCGTTCTCCAAGTCAATTGCTTATTCATCCATTTTCTAGGATTTGGTGTCAATCTTCTCTTGGATTGGTTGCTCGACAATTGTTCTGCTTTTAAGAGTGATGACCCTCACATTCTCCCGTGGGTTCACTTCGTTTTGAAAGGGAAACTTCACGTGTGATTCTAAGCGGCCCACAGTTTGTACCAATTGACTTATTTGTTTGTCAATTTTTTGTAAGTGTGACTCTGTGCAATTATTAAATTTTTCTTGAGATTACGCTAATCTCTCCACAAGGGACTCTCAAGTGAAGTCTTCGGCGGTTGATATGGTTGCATTGTCCTCGATTGGTAAGCTTGATTCAGCCTATGGTTTTGTGCATAGCTGAAATTAGGATGATCCTACCACCCCAGATTGTATGTATTGCTATAGGGATTATAGGGCCTTTGGGGAGGTTTGAGAAAATTACCCACCGTTGAAATTAATTCCCTTGCTTGGTTTGGTGTCATGTTGATGAGAGCTCCCCCACTAGCAGTGTCGATAATTTTATCTCCATGGGAAGCAAACCTTCATAGAAATATTGTAGAAATGTGTGTTTGATCAATCCGTGGCACGGACAGCTCGCACATAGCTTCTTGAATCGCTCCCAGTAGTTGTAAAGTGACTCCTCATTCTTCTGTTTAATTCCTAGGATGCTTCGCCTCAGTCGTTTGCCTTCGCAGCTGGAAAAAATCTGTCAAAAAAAATACGATTTAAGTCAACCCAAGTATTTATCGAATTTGGTGGTAAGTAAAATAGTCATTCTTTTGCAATTCCAGAAAGTGAAAATGGAAATGTTCGTAATTTAATTTGGTCTCCGAATACTCCCTGAGGTTTCATGCTTGAATAGACCAAATGAAATTTGGCTAAGTACTTGTACAAACTTTTTCTAGGAAGGCCATGAAAGGTTGGAATTAAATGTATCAAACCCGTCTTGAGTTGAAACGGCGTATCGCCTTGAGGAAAGGAAATACAAAGTGGTTATTGAACATCAGGAGTTGCGAGTTCAAGGATGGTTTGATCGCCCATTGGTTCTGGATGTTATGTGTCTTATGTTAGATTTGCAAAGGATGTGAAATCAGCTTCGATTGGATTTGTGCACTGCGTTGAATATATTGAATCTTCAGAACTTGCTTGTTTTTGTCGTTTCTTTATTTTCTCATGAAGTGTATGATCATGAATTCGTCTCGCTCGCGCTTCGATTTCCAGATCAAATTCTTCTAATGTGTTCGGATTCTTCTTGGTCATAAATTAAAAACAAGAAAATTAAATCAATAACACTGTCGTAGTCCCCGACAGAGGTGCCAATTTTGACACGCGACGTTATGATGTCAAAATAAATAGCCTTAATCCCAATAAAATGAATAAGAATAAGTATAATAGTGAGAGTAAGGGTCGATCCACAGGGACTAGGAGTTTGACAATTTCCTCGCTTTTGATCTAGCTTTAGGCGTGATTTGTAAAAAAATTAGAGAGAGATTTTGGAGAATTAAAGCGAAGTAATAAAATTGATTGAAATAAAATAAAATAGTAAATGAAGAAAATAAAATTCAATTGTTAAATATCAGCCTTGGGCTAAAGCTTTTGCCTCGATTTAAATCGATCCTCAAATAAGATTTTTACAGTCTATAGGGACCAACCCCTATAACTATCTCTCTCTCTCAAATGAATCAAGAATCTAAAATCAATTTTCAGATCTCAATTCTTTGTGAGTTAATAGGGACAATCACTTATTATTTGAGTTAATAGCGACAATCACTTATTAATTCAACACCTTTAAATTCTGGAAAAACCCAACTTGGATTCTATCGTCTTAATTGAGAATCTAACCCGATTTCAGTTTCCCTTAGCGGATTGTTGCTAAGTGTGTTCACAGAAAGTTGAATGTGCCACAAGCCAATCCTTCATCTCAACTATTAATCAAAACCAAAATTCAATTCCAACGTGCACTTTTTGAATCTCACGACTTAGAATCGAGTCATTGCTCTAGCCCTTGGCTATAGAAAACTTAACTAAGCATGGTAGAAACCATACTTAGCATTTTGAAAGAAAAAATAAAGTAACTTGAAAAGTAAAAAGGAAAGAAACAAACAAGAGTTGAATGAAATCTAAATGAAAATCGATGCTAGAGGCTTACCCAATGGGGTATTTATAGTCCTAAAAAATCTAGAAAATAATATCCAAAACAAAAGCTAATTCATGAAGATAATTCCTAAAAATAAAAATAAGATAAATCCTAATTTAGAATTAAAATTCAGCTAATTCTCCTTCTCGATGCCACTACTTATTGGATCTTCTAGAAGCTGCTGACTGGGCCTTCTAGAAGCTGTTGATTGGGTGCTACGTCACCTACCACATCAGCTACCAAATCATAACCACGTCAGCTACCACATAATCTCCACATCAGCTTCCACATCAGTCGCTGACTATATGCCATGTCAGGCGTGTCATGTCCTAAGTCGTGCCTACTAATCCGGCCATGAATCCATAAAAATATAAAAAAATTGCACGATTTCGCTATTCTTAACATACTTTTTTGAATTATCCTGTATCGAAAATGAATAAAAAGGCCCAAGTTAGCAACTAAAATTATCTAATCAAGGAGTAATTAATCATAAAATAATGTATAATTTAAACACTAATCATCTCTACTCTTAATGTTGAACGAGATCTTCGTGGCATCGATAAATCTCATGATCAACCATTTTCTGTTGTTTCTATTTATAGGATTGTCATTTAATCGTTATGTATTCATAATTATTTATGAGGAAAATACTGCACTCGATTGATGTGGTTTTAGTTTTAACATGCAACAATAACAGATGTAGATCAGTATGGTAGACTTGGCCTTCAAAGAGGATGTTCTTATGAATAGGTCCTTAATCAAATCAGTTATAACATGTACTCCCGTCTTGTAAGTTCCTTCCTTTTTTTAATACTTGGGGTGCCATTGTGTTTCAGGTCACAGTGGCATTCAGAAAAGGTTGATTAACTCCTGAATCAGGGATTAGATGAAGAAGAACTCAACAAGAAAATGGATCTCTTTAAAGTTAGTCTTTGAAGCTTAACAACATTGATATCATATAATTAATAACTCAATTATGTGATTATATATAAGTTGAGAACTTCATTTCTTTCTCAGGAATCATACTCGATTTTGTCATCGGAGGAAGAAAGAAGGTTGTGTGACTAGAGCTTGGCAAAAAGTGAAAACCCAAATAGATATGCCTGGCCTTTTGAGGTAGATATAACCCAAACTCCCAAGGAGGACCCTCTACCAGGGGTAATTAATCAACCATATTCATTTCACACGAGTTTATTTTTAGCTGGTTATAATTAGCAGTTTCAAATCATAATGAGAGTAGAACCAGAGGACATTGGGCCGACGAGATTGGTGGGATATTTCTTTCTTGGATGGCTAATATTGTCGGTCGTGTTGTCTATCGTCCTTGCTCGATAGAGGATTTGTTTTTATTCTGTAATATAGTCATCACAAATGTTCTTTTCTCCACGAATTTGGATGAAGAGAACTGCCAACATTATCATTCTTTAGCAACACAATTAAAATGATATCACTGTCTAATAATTTGGGTAATTTGTTGGTATTTTAATGAAAATAAAACTTAATAGAGGAAGGGAATTAAATTTAAACAACATTCAGAATTTAAATAAAATAAAATCAACAATCCACTAACAATGTTTTCCTAAATTTAAACAATAATTAATAACTTTATCCTAAACTTAAGAAACACTCAAGTAATACATAACTAAAAATAGAAGCAAACATAAACACTCTTCCTTACATTAGTAACTTCAAACACCAAATGTTGTTCTCAAAATTTCAAATTTACTTATTGAAAGTTGTTTGGTGAAGATATCTGCAAGTTGTCCCTCTGTTTTGTGATGAACCAATATAACATCATTTTGTTTTTGCATTTCCCTCGAAACCAAAAGTTAAATATGAAACGTTTAGTCTTTTCATGAAACACTGGATTATGGGAAATTATTATGGCAGCTTGATTATCAACAAATACTATTGTGCATTCTTTTTGTTTAAGATTAAGATCACTTAATAATTTTATCAACGACAAAGCTTAACTAACAACGAATACTACAACGATAAATTTTGCTTCAGTGGTGAATTGAGCCACATTTTCTTTCTTCTTTGAGCTCCATGAGAAAACATCATATCCAAAAATGAAATAATAGTCTGGAGTACTCCTCGTGTTATCATAAGGTGTTTGATCTTCCTCATAAGGTTTATAACCATACCAAGCCTCATAAGGTGTTTGGTCATTAACTATTTTTGTGGGTAGTCTATTATGTAAGAAAATTGAGGTATGAGATGCTTCTACCCAGAAATAATTGGGTAAATTCTTTTCATGAAACATACATCTAGTCATTTCTAAGATGTATTTGTTTCATCTTTCACTAAATCTATTTTGCTGTAGTGAATAGGGAGCTGTCAATTGGATGCTCAATGTCATATTCTTCATAAAATGCATTAAAATTTTATGACGTATATTTATTTCCATTATCAAACCTCTATATTTGAATGCATTGCCACTTTGATTTTTCACAATCCTTTTGAATTTTCAAAATGCTCCAATAATTTTTTACTTGAATTTTAAGAAGAAAATCCAATACATTCTTGTAAAATCGTCAATAAAAGTAGCATAATATTGATTACCTACTAACGAAATAGTTCTTTGAGGTCCATAAATGTATGTGTGAATCAAGTGCAACTTATAAATGACTCTTTATGCCGTCTTTGGAAATAACTTTCTACTTTGCTTTCCAAACTAACAAGTCTTACATGTCAATATGTGTTCATCAAGTTTTAGAAGATCCATTGTCATGATTTTGGATTTCATCTTTAATATCCCCAAATAGTGATAATGTTTGAGCCTTCTTTGCACAACATTGTGAGACATTCTTTTGCTAGAAAAGTCGATTTCTTTTCTTGTATCGGATTGAGTGAAAGAAGTTCTTACTGTCATCTTTACTTTGAACATTTTCTGACCTGTAGCATCCTCTATCACACATGTCTTCTTCATGAATTTCACTTAGAATCCCTTCTCTACTAATTGACCAATGTTAAGCAAATTTTGATCAATATCATGTAAATAAAGAACATCAGTAATAAACTTGATACTTGAACAACTTGCAATGGCTATGATCCCTTTTCTTTTGACAGCAATGTATTAATCATTTTTAATTCTAACCTTCTTGGACTCGGTACTCTTCAATTCTTTAAACAACTCGTTGTCATGTGTCATATGATTAGTGCAACCCCTATCAATGAACTAACTTTCACTCATTTTGTGACTAGTAAAACAAGTTGCAACAAAAAATTGATTATCATCTGCTTAATCTACTACTTGTGCTTCATCTTGTTGTTGTTTTTTATACTTTAAGTAATAGTTTCATGTCCCATTTGGTTACACTTGCTACACTTTGCATCTGGTCTTCTCCAACACTTGAAAGAAAAAAGACATTTCTTTCGACAATGTTGACACGAAGGATAGCCATTTTTTACTCGTGGTCTTCTATTCCAGGCTTTTTTTATTCTCAAACGCATATTTGTCTCCACCCTCAACGTGAAACTTTTTTCTTTGGCCTCATGCTCTTTTCTTCATCTTGATGCTTAATCGATAGAGAATCTTCAATGGCCTCTTTCTTGCCTCATTACACACGCCTTTGTTTTTGTGCTTGTAAAGCACTTAAGAGTTCCACCAAAGTAATCTTTGACATATCTTTCGTGTTCTCTAAGGTGGTAATGATGGCCTCAAAACTCTCAAGTATTATTACAATGATTTTCTGCACAATCTTTGAATCTACTAGAGACGAACCTCAATGAGCGTATCATAATACTCTTTGACTGTCTTGGTCTCCTTCATCTTCTGCAGCTAGAATTCATGTAGAAGATTCAATACGCATCCCGTAAAATTTTTCATCTCTTTCGTACTCATCCTTGAGACAATCACATATCTCATTTACTGACTTTAAAGACATAATTTCGGTGAAAATAGTTGATGATGTTGCAACAAATAAACAAGTTTTTTTCATTTTTTTGTGCTTTGATATATACTATGATGGGGTTAGTTGATAATGCAGGAATCTCAGTTTTTTTTCAACTATTCCCAAAGATATACAACCACTAAGTAAGTCTCCGTGTGTACTGCCCAAACTGGATAATTGTCTCCATCAAATATAGGTAAAACAATCAAAGAAAAATTACTTTCATCTTTCATAAGATAACAAGCACTAACATAGGTCTCTCAAGAGAAAATCTATGTTACCAATTATTTGGTATTTTTGTAATGCCTCGATTCCACGGTTAGGAGTTCGAGCTAAATCGAGATAGAATTATTCATACCCAATAAGCTTGTGAAAAGCCATTATCCAAGTATGTATTAATTAGCTTAGGTTGAGCCTATTAGGGAACAAAAAGGGGAGTATCTTAAATTGAGTTTATTATAGGGAGGACCAAAGTTGTTATTTACCCTAAAAGTTTTGTAAAGGTTAAATTATATTAAATGGGATTATGTCACACATTGGAACATGTCTCACTCATCTCTGATACCACTAAATGTAACCCCTTCAGATCGATGCGGGTAATCTGATCTTATTCGAGGTGTCACATTAGGGCCACCGGAGTGACCCACAGTAAAAATATAAAAAAAAATTAAACTTTTTGTTAAAATGCTTAAAATCATAAAATAATTTATAAATATAAAAATAAAATTTAACAATATTCAGAAATAAAATAGATATCTGACTCTGATATAAAAACAAAATACAAGCTACATGCCCCCTAATCACATGCACCGTACTCCACAAGTAACACCGATGAAACTCCCTTACTGACGTCGATAGTTGCACTGGTTCAATTCTCTTAACCTGAAAAGGGTGAGTAACAGAGTGAGCTTTGGAAAGCTCAGTAATATACAATTACCAAATAATGATGAAGAACATGCAGATAACAGATAAGAATATGTTTCCTTATTGATATAGACATCTACAGACTTTTAGGCTGAGCTGAGGTTCCACTGATATCTCAGGTAGTAACAGATAGTAAGCTTTCAGTTCAGAGGGAAATATTTCGGATGACTGGGTTTAAGAGATCAGAATAGTGCGTCTAGTGTGTTTCCACAAAACCAGTGAAAATGTACATATCATTTTTAAAACAGTAGCAGTTTAATATATCTTTAAAAACCATGGTAAAACCCTCCAACCGAATGCCATATGCAGTTCCCCATAACTGCATAACCTAAGGGAGCACCTTGGGACCTGAGAGCATATACCCAAGAAAGTTCTCAGGGCCACGGGGCCTACCCAAGTAAAATCTCAGGGTTACAGTGCCTACCCAAGGGTTGCCTGAGGTCCATAAGGAATTACCAGTCGCTGTTGAACTTATACAATGAGTTACCGACAACGACTGAACCTGCCAGAGATAATAATTATCAGTCGGTGCTGAACATATATAAGGAATTACCAGCAGCGACTGAACCTGACAGAGTCTTCATACCAGATCCCAGAGTACCCCAAATAAAACATTTTCATCAGTAAACAGAGATATCAGAGATCAGATCAGAAATCAAGAAACATCCATGTGATCAGGAACACACTAGAGGTTCCATATATTATTCAAAGGTACTAGATCTTATCGGGTAGGGAAATAAAGATCTTCAATATACCAATAGAATACCGTAAATTAGTATCACTATCAAAATAGTTCATTAGCTGACAAGATCATCAGTTATTCAAAAAGTGATTTATCAAAATCATATAGTATTCGGACATTTTTCGGAGGCACTAAGTAATCAAAATGGTATTTATAATACTTTGCATCTGAGTTACTTGTGTTTTCAGATATGACCGAAGTGATTTCATTATTCAGGAAAATCAGAGGCATTTTGGGTATTAGGTTCTTGGAGAATTCATAGTGATTTGAGTTGATAAGGGAGAAACGAAGATCCATGACATTTATAATTTGTATCGATCTATCAGAATATCGAGTTAACTCAAGTTGAACAACTCCCAGAACTAATACATGTTGACCGGTCAATTCGTTACACTTCTAGGGTATTCACTTTTCAATGCAGACAACTCTTGTCAAATTGATCATCTTCAGAATCATCACTGAATGTCTTAAGGAGACGAACATATATTCCAATGGTCTTTACTTCATTTCTACATTTCAACAATATAAGGAAATGTTGATGTGCTTGATTCGTGGTTCAAAACCCTTATGGACAGTACAATATATATATAACCATTAGTGTTTCCAAACTTATCCAAGTCACTCACTTAACCCTAGGTCATTGAAGGTACTTAGGTCATATAATTTAGTTATTTTGTTATTCGAGGTTGATTTGTTCATTTCAGAGTTAAGGTTATTAGTTATTCCAAGGCTTAGACGTGCTTCAAATCATATGATACTTTAGGGGTATTCGAAATAAACCAGAATTTTAATCGGTGATTCCAAGATTCCAATGGATCATGAAATAAGTTCTCAGGTCGTCTCTATTATCATAGTCATCCATATTGCTTTTTACTCTTTAATGGTATTATCGTCATTTAATTCAATTCTGTCAGTAGTATCACTTCGGGTAACTTAAGCTTGAAATTATTCTAGTTCCTTTAGCATTCAGGGTACTTTGTTTATTTGATCACTAGAGGTTAATTTCAACACTAGGGGAAGTCTTGGTCATTTTTTAGTACAAAGGCATTTTTGTAATTTTATCACATGGTGTTATTTTTGGTAATTTCATTCCAAATACTTCCGACATTTAACCTTTAAGAAAATTTATCAAAATTCATAGATCTTAAAATCAAATAATTTATTATTAATTCACCAAAGTTATTATTAGTATTTCCTCTATTGATCTTCCACTTTCTTAAGTGAGCCATATAAGTCTTATTCGGTTACCGACTTTTTATAATATTCAAATCGAGTTTAGGAAGTGATCACTACATACATGTGACCAATTATACTCGCCCATGCAGAAATCAATACCAACATGTTCCATAAAGCATGAAACATGTAGTAATGTATTCCTCAGTTTCTGTGCCATACCGACCGACCATTTAAACTCCATTTGATCACCTTGGAACTTGAATTCAACGTCTAATAATTCCTCAGATACATAGCAATTGAATTTATGTCAGTAACTGAACTTAATTTAGAAACCATATTGAATCTGAAGGTAAATCTCTGAACAACGGCTTATCGGGTGTGAATTTGGAAAAATAGAATTCGGAATCGAACTCAAGATATCGAAAAAATAAAATAGGGCTTTTTCAAAAAAAATTGACTTTTTCGCTCAAAATCAATGGTCGACGATTACGATCAGACTAATCAAAGTTAACAGTTTAACCGATCAACGGTCAACTCTGACCAAAGTCAATGGGTTGGGTCAAGTCAACGGGTCAGGTCAAAGAGGTTTGGGTCGGGCAGGCAATCGATTCTTTCAAACCGAGTTGACTGGTTCGGGCCTGTCCAAATCGGCTAGACTGATAGAAGGATCCAAAGCTGGAGACAAGCCCCACGCGCACCCGACGGCGTGTGAGATTTGGTCGGCGGTCGATTACTCCAAATTCAACCAAGGCTTCAGTTACATCAAAACCAATCCAATATCACACTTAAACCATACCAAAACTCACCCAATACTGATCGGTAACTTACCCAAATGGCGAACCGACGACGACGCGTCAATGATGAACAAAATATGTCGGGTTTTAAGCACACGACGACGGTGAATCCAATGATGCATGTGGTGAGGCGAGATAACGTCGGAGGCGGCCGGAATCGTTGAAGATATACACGGCGATGAGGAGTTTTCGACGGGCTTTTCTTGGCTCCTCCACGGTGAACAGCGTTTCACGTGGGCTAGGGGTTGGGTTTTGATCACCATTCGACGGTAAGTCTATTGGTAGCATCAGAGCGACGAACGGTGGTCGGACAACGGTAGAATCGGGTGACAAAGAGAGTCGACGGGGGAGAGAATTTGGGGGTTACGATCGGGGGTTTATTTTTCAACATTAACAAAAAAATGGGTAAATTTAGGACTAGGTCCTTGAATTTTCTATACTTTCTAAAACTGTCTATAAGTTTCAGAAACTCTTAATTTGACCCCTAATTTGGAGTGTTACACTATTTCTACCATTCTCTCTCTCTCTCTCTCTCATATGAAGAATACATACTCCGCCTAGTCCAATGATGGTCGGAACTCGTACAGCTTCGGTTCAAGTAAAACCAGAAAGCAAATACCAACACCAATACCGGAAGCAGTAGACATAATCAAGAGGTGAAGTCCATGGATTGCTCTTCTAGCATGGTTCTTAGACCAAATTTTGGTTGACATAGAGAGGTGAAACCATGACTAGACCGATCAACACAATCGCCACCCATTTCCCAAAAGGCCTGCTCGACAAGTGGATATACTTTTTTTCTTTTCCTTTTAATTGAAACGCGATTATAAGAAGATAAATATATTTGAAAGACTCAGAACTTATTTAATAATAAAAGTTAAAACAACCTTGACATATAACATACTCAAACCCGAGACTTTTAAAAATAATGATCCCTTTTTTATCTTATTTTTTAGCCGAATCTTTGAGTACCATATTTTACCAGAAGATGAGTCTAACACATAGACATAGATTTGTATTGGCTACTATACTCGAGTCCATCTAACAAGGTTGAACACTTGTTTTAGGTAGCCCTTGTGAAGGTTCAGGCATGTCATTGATAATATTTTTTAAGACAATAAACTTATCACAGGAAATTTTGCTACTCCTATATTTTCTTCTTTGTGGTGTTGATATTATTCTTTCTTGGACCTCACTTTTAGGAAGTGGGATGGTTTTGAAGATTTTAATGATTTATTTTCTTTATTGATGTTCTTGGTTGAGTGGCTTGATTACTAAAAGATTTCCCTGTTAGTGTAGCTATTTACATGTGATTTACTGATGAGGGTTTTTTGTTCACTGTAAGCACATCAGACATAATGTCTATAATTCTTTAATGCCAATGTTGCTAATTCTTTTTCGTTTTCTTTATAGCAACAACTTCAAGCACTTATGGAAACCCTCAACTCAACAGAACCTTATCACAATATGATAAGGTGTCACTTTCCTTATTTGCACGGTCAGTGTGAACGGGCTCCACAGTATTCTCCAACTGATGATCTATGTCTGGTGCTCTTGGCAAGTTCGATACTCCATATTCAACCTCTTTTTCGGACACTTGCACCAATGTCCCGAGCCCAACTCCGCTGCCCGTGACAATATCATCAACACTTATTAAAGTATTTTCACTAGATTAATCAAGATTTAATAAATTTAAATTAGTTTAGATTTATAAATTTTGGATTAGTCGAAATTTACTATGTATTCTAATTATATTTTATTTCGAAACTTATTATATAATTATCTTTTAAATTAATCGAGACTTAAAAAAATTAGAAAACATAATAAGTTTCGACTAATCCAAAAATTATAAGTCTCGACTAATTTAAATTTTGTATAAGTGTTGATAATATGTATATATGTTACATGTATATGTTATATATAATATATCTTTTTTTTAAAAAAATTATAATTTATAAGTTATCATTTTATAACCTAGGATATATTTCTTTTAAATTTTTATAATAAATTTAGTATTTCTAATATGAATATTTAATTTTTATATTTAATATTTTTTATATTTAATTTTTTGAATATTTGAATAATTTTATATTTATAATTTAAAATATTTTATTTTTAAAATAAATTAAAGAAGCCCTTGAACTTGTTTAAAAATTAATTAGGCCCTCGAACAAAGAAAAAAACAATTTAGTCCATCTGTAATGTAACTTGCCATGTCATCAGGCCCAATGGACTACCACTTCAGCTCCATGGACCACCACGTTAGTACTATAACGGTCAATAACGGAAAATGTTGGTCAAATGACTACATTAAGTTTATTTTTAAGTTAGAGGACCACGCTTATTTTTTAAAACTACAAGAGCTTGGGTGTTTTTTTTGCCAAAATATAAAAGTTTAAATATAAAAATACCATTAATTATTAATATTATTTATTAAATAAAAAAGTTATTTTAGTTTTAAAATATTATTATTTTATCTAATTTATTATTTTTTTCCATTAAAATTACAAAAGTCAACTTTTCATTTTTGGTGGCGCTCAATACTGGAAGTGATCTCTTCTAGTTGCCATGCGATTGTTCTAGCTTTGTCCAAGGCATAGGAACACCCGGTGACCTGATAATCTTATTTTTACCCATTTTTTAACCTTTTTTTAATTTATTTCATTATTTCATCAAATAAAAGAGAATCTCTAAAATGTTTTACTTTCACTAATTACTCCAATCATATATGAGGTGTGATTCATTTAAATTAGTATAAAGTTAAAGTAATTTTATATATTTTTGTAATTTTACATATATTAATAATTTGATGATTTGATGGTTATATTTTATATTGTAACCCCCAGACCCGGTCTGTAAGTTAGACCCAAATCTAAATGGTCACATATCTCATTCAGAGATTTTTTTTATATTTAAAACAACTTATAATACATTAGATATATACATAACAAAATAAAATATACAGATATATCCAAAACGATAGCAATACATGTCACCAAACACAACTGAAAAACATATAGAGATATACGTTCGTACAAAAAAAGTAGTTGATCCCCTGATACCAAATCTGCTGCTTACTGTCTGCTGTTATCTGAAAAAGGGTAAAACTATAGAATGAGCTAAAAAGCCCAATGTGCTCCATACAGTGTATAAAAACATACGAATAAAATATTCCAGTAAAATCGGTTATCAAACATGTTTTAAAAATATGAACACTACCCCCATCTGTCAAGTCCAAAATGTGTAGGTTCCCTAGAACCATACACACACCGTCAAGTCCAGTAAGGCCCTGAGCACAGAGCCGAGGAACTGGTAAGTAAGGCCCTGAGCACACAGCCAAGGAGCCTCCAGGTATACTTCCTCCAACATTATCTCCCCAACTAAAACATGTTTCGTTCGTAACGGATATATATATCGAAAATTAAAACATAATTCAGGTCAAGTAGCAGATCAGAATCCATGTCAAGTATCATATAAAAATCCAGGTCAAGTATCATATAAATCCAGGTCAAGTATCATATCAAAATCCAAGTCAAGTATCATATCAAAATCCAGGTCAAGTATCATATCAAAATCCAAGTCAAGTATCATATCAAAATCCAGGTCAAGTATCATATCAAAATTCAGGTTAAAAATCAGATAAACTATTTATGTGATAGTTTAAAATAGTAAGATAACCGTCAGGAAACACACCTGTAACAGTCGAGAAATCAGATAGAAGCCTACTACTGGGTCTGTCGATCACGCTCTGCTGCAGCGCTAGATCCTACGAATCGGAAAAATCCATATTGGAATCCTAATATAAATAATCTTAATCTTTATTTAAATAATATACCGAAACCTACGGGTAAGTCTAGTAGTACGTGGTTCGGGCTGATCTGACGAACGGACAACTCTGGACCTAACTGATCATCTCTCAGGTGAAACACCAGTACCTTCATAAAATATTTTATTGAATCAATTCCTTAACCAAATCTCAAATAAATAATCAAATATTAAAATACTAAGCATTTTGGGTTCACAAGCTCGATTCGGGAATTTCGGGTTAGAATTTGGCAAAACGGACTTCGGAATCAGATTCAGGACGTCGAAAAACATATGACCTTCCGATATTTAAATTCTTGGTCAAATTCAAAGTCAACAAGCTTGACTGACGATTTGGAGACTTTCGGATTTGAATTTGGTGAAATGGATCCCAAAAACGGATTTGGGACATCGAAAAATGTCATGATATGTATACTCAGAAATGATTAATGGTCATTTAATGGCCGGTCAAAGCCAGTCAAAGGTGGTCAAGATATGATCAACCATTTTCAAAATAATTACCAGAATACTATCATTTTTAAAATAATTACAAAAATATCACCTAAAATTATGAAAATATCATTTTTTAAAAAAATTATAAAATAACACCATTTTCAAAATAATTACCAAAATATCACCAGGTCAACAGTCAGGTCGGGTCAACGGGTCGGGTCGGGTCAATGGGTTGGGTCGGTAAACGGGTCGAGTTGGAACCGGTCAAACTGGTCATTTTGACATTCCCCACGAGCAGTTGCGGCGCGTGAGGGCGCGTGGGACCTCTTCCGGCAGCATATAATTCACAGAAAAATTCATAAAAATTATTTTGAATGATTTTGAGAAACTTACAAAGCTCGGTTCAAATTTTTGAACGGCGGAGAGCTCAATTTCAACAAATCGGAAACTTTGACCGCTTTATCTCCTCACGCACCGCCATCTACGGAGACCAAGGATGACAACGGTGAATTCGGAACGGCACAAGGAATACGATGGTGCGGGAGGTGTCGAAAACCGAGCGACGATCGGTGATGAATTTAAGATTTCCTCGGAGATGATGCTAAACAAACGTCGAGACTGTGACTTGAAATTCACGATGTTTGGCAGTGTTTCACTTCAGTTAATTTAAGGGGTTTGTTCCTCACTCGATGATGAACACGATTGTGTTTTCAAAACAACGATCGGAGGTCGGACGGCGTAGGGATCGTGGTTGGAAGTTGGGGCTTTGAGGGAGGAAATTTGGTGAATTCATTCTGATTTCAGAATGAATTTCACGCTTATAATGCGTGTATGTCGACACTCCAGGGGTAAATTCAAGGTTTGGTCCCTAAATTTTATTCTTCTCTAAAACAAACTACAAGTTTTAAAAACTTTCAATTTAGTCCCCAATTTCACCAAATTACTTAATTAAATCCTCAAATTTTAATTAAATATATATTTTTTCCAATTTTTGGGTTGTTACAATTCTCCCCCTCTACAAGAAATTTCGTCCTCGAAAATTTACCTTATAAAAATAGATGAGGAAATTGAGCCTCCATTGACTCCAAAGTCTCCCAAGTAGCTTCTGAGGTGCTACGATTACTCCACTGAACTTTGACCATTGGAATACGCCTATTCCAAAGAACTCGCTCATCTCTCTCTAAAACCTGAACCGGCTCCTCGTCATATGACAAATCAGGTCTCAGCTGTACCTCATCAACCTGGATGATGAGATCCGGATCTGGACGGTATCGCCTCAACATAGACACATGAAAAACATCATGAATACGACTGAGCTGGGGAGGCAACTCAAGTTGATAAGTAACAGGTCCAACTTTCTTCAAAATACGATACGGCCCATTAAATCGTGGACTCAGTTTACCCTTATGTCCAAATCTCAATACATTCTTCCATGAAGATACCTTGAGAAAAACCTGATCTCCAACCTCAAACTCGATATCCTTACGTCGCTTATCTGCGTATGATTTCTGCCTATCAAATGCCTCTTTTAAGCGATCACGGATTAATCTGGCAGTATCTTCAGTCTCTCGAACCAAGTTTGGACCCAAAGTTTTTCTATCATTCAACTCTGTCCAACATATTGGAGTACGACATCTACGTCCATACAGAGCCTCGTACGGTGCCATGCGAATACTTTCCTAGTAACATTATTGTAAGCAAACTCAGCTAATGGCAAGAAATTTTTCCCAACTACCATGGAAATTAATTACACAACCCCGTAACATATCCTCCAACACTTGAATAACTCGTTCAGACTGTCCATCAGTCTGAGGATGAAAATCTGTACTGAAATTCAAACGAGTACCCAGAGCCTCGTGCAAAGCTTTCCAGAACCTGGAAGTGAACCTCGGATCTCGATCAGATATGATAGACAATGGAACATCATGTAGTCTAATGATCTCAGAAATGTAAAACTTAGCCAGTTTGTCCAGAGATAATTAATTCGGATAGGGATAAAGTGTGTTGACTTGGTGAGTCGATCAATATTCACCCAAATAAAATCCTTTTTGGAAGGAGTCAGAGGAAGACTAGTAATGAAGTCCATTGTAATGCGCTCCCATTTCCACTCGGGAATTTTAATTGACTGTAACAATCCAGATGGATGCAACCTGCTGACAAGTCAAACACATCGCCACAAAATTTGAAATATTCTTTTCATACCGGTCCAAAAGTACGCTCCTTGAGATTATTATACATTTTGTCCCCGCCAGGATGCATAGCATAAGGACTACTATGCCTCCAGAAGAATAACCCTATCAACTCCATCATCTTTGGGGACGCAGTAACGACCATGAAACACAAAATACCATCTTGATCCACAATATACTCTGGACTCATTCCCTGCTTAACTTGTTTAATAATGGAATCAATGAACTATCCAGAAGTTATTTGATCTAATCTCCTCGGCCAAAGTAGTTTAACCTGCAACTCTGCTAACAGATTATTATCATCAAATAAACTCAAGTTGGCGAATAAGGATCTGAGATCTGATATCGTCTTACGGCTCAAGGCGCTGCCACTACATTAGCCTTCCCTGGATGATATTCTATCTCTAAATCATAGTCCTTTAGAAGCTCCAACCAAGACGCTGTCTCAAATTCAATTCTTTCTGAGTAAGTAGATACTTCAGACTCTTATTCAGTATAAATATAACACTTTTCTCCATATAGGTCCAGATCTTTAAAGTAAAAACCACAGTAGCTAACTCCAGATCGTGAATAGGATAGTTACGCTCATGCGACTTTAACTGACACGAAATAAGCGGCAACCTTCCTATCTTACATCAAAACACATCCTAATCCATAGTGAGAAGTATCACTGTAGACAAAAAATCCTTCCCAGATTCAGCTGAATCAGCACTGGGCTTGAGTTAGAACATCTTCAATTTCTCAAAGCTAGCTTGTGGTTCTCAGACCAGACAAATGGAACATCTTTCCTCAATAATTTTGTCAGAGGAGCTGCAATCAGGGAGAACCCTCAACGAAATGACGTAGTAACCAGCTAAGCCCAAGAAACTGGATCTCAGAAACGTTCCTTGGTTGCTTCCATTCAGAATAGGCTCCACTTTGCTTGGATCCACCCGAATACCATCAGCATAACGTATATCCAAGAAAAGTCACTTCGCTGAGCCATAACTCATACTTGCTCAACTTAGCGTATAGCTTATTCTCCATTAGAGTCTGTAGAACAATCTTTAAATGCTCCTCATGTTCTGCTTCACTTCTAGAATACACCAGTATATCATCAATGAATACAACTACAAACTGATCCAAATAAGGTCGAAACACCCGATGCATCAATCCATAAAAGCAGCAGGGCATTTGTTAACCGAATGACATCACTAAAAACTCATAATGCCCATACCGAGTACGGAAGCAGTCTTTAGAATATCTGAATCTTTCACCTTGAGTTGATAATAACCAGATCTCAAATCTATCTTTGAAAAGATAGAAGCCCCTCAAAATTGGTCAAATAGATCATCCTGGGTAGAGGATATTTGTTTTTACCGTGAGCTTTTTCAACTTCCTATCAATACAGAGTCTCAATGTCCTGTCTTTCTTCTTGACAAGAGAGCTGGGGCTCCCCACTGTGATACACTGGGTCGGATAAATCCCCTGTCCAACAACTCTAGAGTTGGACTTTCAGTTCCTTAAGCTCATTTGGGGCCATACGATAAGGATCCATTGAAACCGGAGTGGAACCAGAATAGACTTCAATCTCAAACTCAACTTCTCTATTCGGAGGTAATCCAGGCAACTCCTCGGGAAAAACATCGGAAATTATTTGATAATCCAGATGCCTTCAATATCAGATTGAGAAACTCATAGTATCCAATATATAAGCAAGAAACGCCTCAGAACCTTTCTTGATCATATTCTCAGCTACCAAAGCAGACACAATATTTGTCAGAAATCCATGGCGTACCCCGATCATTACAATCTTTCGATTATCTGGGGTCTTCAGAACAGCTCTCTTGGTCTCAATATCAATTTACTCGATGTTTGTCCAGCCAATCTACGCCGAGAATCAAATTAAACTGTTCCAAAGGTAACTTCATCAGGTCAGCCAGAAAATCTCCCCATTGATCTCTATAGGGTACTCTCTAAAATACGATCCAACACGATGGACTTGCCTAAGGGACTTTGAACTATCACTGAAGCTCATATTCTCACAGGAATATTTTGACCCTCAGAAACGGAATGCGATACAAAGGAATTGGTTGAACCACTATCAAACAATGCAAAGTAGGGAACTGAATGAATAGTAACAATACCTGTAATCATTAGGCCCATCACGATCCTGTCGAAGTCTAGCAGTATAAAACCATACAAGTTGTCTGGCCTCAATGTATGGACCCCTACTGAGATGCTCGGCCTCTACTAGCCGATCCTAGTACCCTGTCCTGATTACGACTCACTGTTGGAGTTTGAATAATATTCTGAGTACGTGCGGAGTACGAGTGGTGTCTGAAATGAATGATTTTGCTCTGGACAACCCTTCAAAAAATGGTCACCAGAACCACATTTATAACATGTGCCCAATTTCATCCTGCATTCTCCAAGATGTTGTTTTCCATAGTAATCACATGTCTTCAAAGGTTGCAACCCAGAAGATCCACCATGTCTAGAAGAATGTACAGCTGAAGAACCGGACCCACATTCCCGACACTCGCACCACCTCTCTGAAAGGATTCACCCCTGCCTCTCTTACTGGGGTATGCAGAAGAATCAATAGAACTAGAAGGCCTCCTGAATCGGGTTTGAGCTCGATCACTATCTCTCTTGTGCTCCATACCCAGTCGCTCTATTTCCTCAGCAGTCTTGGCTATCTCAACCAAGGCATCAAAATTCCTCTCCCGGTGAGTAGCAACTCGGCTCCTAATTTCGTACCGAAGTTCATTCTTGAACCACAAGCATTTATCTGTCTCTATCTCAACAAGTCCAGGAGCATAATGACTCAATCGGATAAACTCAACCTCGTAATCCATAACAGACATGCTACCCTGCTCCAGATATTGAAACCTAACGTCGCTCATGCATGTATCTCTCTCCGATGTAGCGCCTTCGGAAGTGTGTCTTAAAAAGAGCCCATGTTAACTGGTTTCTTAGAATACTACTAGAAATTGATTGCCGCCATCTGAAGCTCTCTTTCTTCAACATAGTTAGGGCCCCCTTCAACTTCTGCTCAGGTATGAGGTCCATCTCATCCTTAATCCTCTATGTTTCCTCCAACCAATACTCAGCTTCTGTCGGAGGTCCACCAGTAATACCCTCGAATGGAACTATACCACACGCGACCAAAGAATTTGAAATCTCAACCGCATTCATATTACTAGGGGCTTTGGCAGCTCTCTGAAACATGCAGAATATAGCTCTATTAATGACATCTTCATTCATGTCAGTATCCTCATCTCCAGTGATGGAGGGTCTCTCACAGGAGTAAACTGGTCATCATGAGAAAGGGTCGGATCTACTTTCGGAATAGGAGGATCACGTGGAGACATCGGATCGTCGATCGTAGCAGAAGGTCGAGCGACTCGCCCTCGACAATGGCCACGTCCTGTCCTATGTCCTCTAGTAGCACTCATCGTTGGATCTATAAGGCTCTACAGAAAGAATTTAAAACATATGTCAGATTAGCATCAGTGATCTCGAGAAAACTTTAAATCATAAAATAAGGTGACACGTTTTTTTTTTCTTTCAAAGTTTCTTTAAAATCCAAAGTTTATGACCCATACAGTCCGACTGTTTAAAACCGAAAGCTCTGACACCACCAAATGTAACCCCCTAGACCCAGTCTGTAAGTTAGACCCAAATCTAAGTGGTCACATATCCCATTCATAGATTTTTTTTTTTATTTAAAACAACTTATAATACATTAGATATAATACGAAACAAAATAAAATAGTACATATATATCCAAAACGATAGCAAATACATGTCACCAAACACAACTGAAAAACATATAGATATACGTTCATACAAAATAAAGTAGTTGATCTCCCCTGATGCCAAATCTGCAGCTGTCTGTTATTAACTGAAAAAGGGTAAAACTATAGAATGAGCTAAAAAGCCCAGTGTGCTCCGTACAGTGTATAAAAACATACGAATAAAATATTCTAGTAAAATCGGTTATCAAACATATTTTAAAAATATGAACACTACCCCCATCCGTCAAGTCCAAAATGTGTAGGTTCCCCAGAACCATACACCCACCGTCAAGTCCAGTAAGGCCCTGAGCACACAGCCGAGGAGCTGGTAAGTAAGGCCCTGAGCACACAGCCAAGGAGCCTCCAGGTATACTTCCTCCAACATTATCCCCCAAATAAAACATATTCCGTTCGTAACGGATATATATATAAAAAATTAAAACATAATTCAGGTCAAGTAGCAGATCAGAATCCATGTCAAGTATCACATAAAAATCCAGGTCAAGTATCATATAAAAATCCAGGTCAAGTAGCATATCAAAATTCAGGTCAAGTATCATATCAAAATTCAGGTTAAAAATCAGATAAACTATTTATGTGATAGTTTAAAACAGTAAGATAACACCGTCAGGAAACACACCTATAACAGTCTGAGAAATCAGATAGAGAAGCCTACTACTGGGTCTGTCGATCACGCTCTGCTGCAGCGCTGGATCTTACGAATCGAAAAAATCCATATTGGAATCCTAATATAAATAATCTTAATCTTTATTTAAATAATATACAGAAACCTACGGGTAAGTCTAGTAGTACGTGGTTCGGCCTGATCTGACGAGTGGACAACTCCGGACCTAACTGATCCTCTCTCAGGTGAAACACCAGTACCTTTATAAAATATTTTATTGAATCAATTCTTTAACCAAATCTCAAATAAATAATCAAAATATTAAAATACTAAGCATTTTGGGTTCACAAGCTCGATTCGGGAATTTCGAGTCAGAATTTGGCAAAACAGACTTCGGAATCAGATTCAGGACGTCGAAAAACATAAAGTATAACCTTCAGGATATTTAAATTCTTGGTCAAATTCAAAGTCAACGGGTTTGACTGACGACTAGGAGACTTTCAGGTTTGAATTTGGTGAAATGGATCCCAAAAACGGATTTGTGACGTCGAAATGTCAGAATAGGTATACTCGGAAAAGATTAACGGCCGTTTAATGGCCGGTCAAAGCCGGTCAAAGTTCTAGTCAAAGGTGGTCAAGATATGATCAACCATTTTACACAATTATCAATTTTTTAAAAAAAATTACAAAAAAGCACCATTTCCAAAATAATTACCAAAATACCATCATTTTCAAAATAATTACAAAAATATCACCTAAAATTACGAAAATATCATTTTTTTTAAATTACAAAAATAGCACTATTTTCAAAATAATTACCAAAATATCACCAGGTCAACGGGTCGGGTCGGGTCAACGGGTTGGGTCGGGTAAACGGGTCGGGTCAGGTTGGAACCGGTCAAACCGATCATTTTGACATTCACACGCGCAGTGGCGGCGCGTGCCTCTTTCGGCAGCATATAATTCACGGAAAAATTCCTAAAAATTATTTTGAATAATTTTGAGATACTTACAAAGCTCGGTTCAAAGTTTTGAACGGTGGAGAGCTCGATTTCAACAAATCGAAAACTTTGACCGCTTCACCTCCTCACGCGCCGCCGTCTACGGAGACCAAGGATGACACCGACGAACTCGGAACGGCACAAGGAACACGATGGTGCGGGAAGTGTCGAAAACCGAGCGACTATTGGTGATGAATTTAAGATTTCCTCGGCGATGGTGCTAAAAAAACGTCGAGACTTTGACTTGAAATTCACGACGTATGGCAGCGTTTCACTTCAATTCATTTAAGGGGTTTGTTCCTCGCACGATGATGAACACGATTGTGTTTTCAAAACAACGATCGGAGGTCAGACAACGTCGGGATCGTGGTTGGAAGTTGGGGCTTTGAGAGAGGAAATTTGGTGAAATTCATTTTGATTTCATAATGAATTTCACGCTTATAATGCGTGTATGCCGACACTCTAGGGGTAAATTTAGGGTTTGGTCCTTAAATTTCTTTCATCTCTAAAACAAGCTATAAGTTTTAAAAACTTTTAATTTAGTCCCAAATTTCACCAAATTACTTAATTAAATCCTCAAATTTCAATTAAATATATATATTTTTTCCAATTTCTGGGTTGTTACATATATTCTATTCACTTAAATTATACATCAATAAACGACAAAGTTTTAAACTAATATGATAAAGATCATAATGATTCATAGTTTTACATATACGACAAGTATATTTATATTGATATTTGACAATTGAATTATTAAAATATTAATTATATGAAAAGTAATGGAAGTATATATTATGCTCTCCTTCCAGTAATTGTGAATTCTCATTATCTTTATTTTTATTGATACATGAACAACTATTTTGATTAACTTTTTTGTTATAATTTCAATGAAGAATAAAATAGTAAATTAAATTAATAATAATATTTTAAAAAATAAAGGCAAAAGGGTAACTTTTGTCCATGTAGTAGACTCAATTTATCACTTTCGGCCCTATCGTATTTTCACATCAATTTAGCTCTTGAAGTTGCCCAATTGCATCATTTTATACTCTACCCCTAACTTAAAACTCTAAATTATAAACTATAAACCTTAAACCATAACCTCATAAGCTCTAAATCATAAATCATGAACCCTAAATCTTAATTTAGGATTCATATTTTAGAGTTGTAAGTCAGGGTAAAGCATAAAATGATGCTATTAAAAAACTTTGAGTACTAAACTAATACGAAAATAATATAGAGACAAAAATAATAAATTGAATCTACTACAGGGGCAAAGGTGACCGTTAAGCCAAAAATAAATATAACCTATTTTTATTTAATATTAATACTAATAATTAATGGTATTTTATATTTTATTTTTTTATATTCTAAATTTAAAATATTTTTAATTTTTTTAATAAAATCAAATAAGTTCTTAAACTTTAAAAATATATTGGTTAAAATGCCACATTGATTTTTTCTAAGTTTAAGAGTCACATTGAATAAAAAAATTCGACAGCCATATTTATTGATTTTAGAAAAATACGAGGACTTTAAGTATACTTTTGCCACATTGGCTTGAAGCGTGAATGGACCGAAAGGTTTTGTAGTATTTTCTTATAGGTGTGGGTAGGTGGGGCCGAGCACGAGATGTTTAATTTAATAGTATTTAGTTTTTATAATTAAATAAGATCACGTGTGGAAGCAATTCAGCGTCACGTCTTCTTTTTCTCCGTCAATGCACTGTGGGTTTTAGGTTGGTTTCAATGCTTATGTTACTCGCCAACTGCTGCATCAGATCACGCGCTTTATATAGTTAGACATACCCCTCATGTGGTCCAAAAATAGACCACAGTTAAAGCCGAAGTTTAGGAGAGAATAATAATTTATAAACAATGTTACTCGCCAACTGAAGCATCAAGACTCACGCGCTTTATGAACAATATGTTGTATTAGAAGGAAATAATGAATATCTTATCATCGTCTGATCCAATATCCCCCACCCTGAAACACACAAAACAAATTCCTCTGAACAAATCATCCCCTGGAATCATGGGGGTTTTAGAGACAAAAAAAATGTGGGGAAATCGAAACTTTAGCCTGTGATGAAAATATGGCAAAAGATGGGTGTTTCCTCCAACCTTAAAATCATCCAAAATGGTGGATCCACATTGCCTCAAATTATGAACAGTATTTGCCCTCATTCACAACAACCCGGCCTCGAACAGATTTCTCCGTCTCAAAGACTCGTCAACGAGCTTGAAAGTTTTCTTCACAAGCTTCTGGTCAAGCGCATTGGTCCTGTAGATCTTAAAGAGTCGATCTACTCGATCAGGGCCGGAGCTTTGAAAATATAACTCCTCGAATTTCTTCTTTACGAACCTTAACATAAAGATCCTTCTTAGTAAGGATTTATGATGGGAATAAAAAAAAATTGCTTACTCGTATGCATGCTCCATCTCTTGTTTTCCCGTTGAAACGGGCTGGTAGTCTTTGAACCACTGGCAAACATTTAATGGAACCTACATAATGTTGGGCATCAAAGGCCACACTGATACCAAAACATTATTCTAAAATTTATACCATTCTACTGGCCTTTACCTTTAGAACCTTCTTTTCAAATATGTCGAATTTGTTGAGAAGCAGCATGAAGGATGTTTTCTGCAGAAAAGAACCAGGTTTTAAAATAAGCAAAATTCCAGCTATGGTCAATACTTGATTATTAGATACACAAGGAGCATATATAGCCTAAAGAGAACCTCAAAGCATGGCTGCTTTAACACCCAATCAAAGAGTTCTTTAGTCTCCATCATCCGGTTCTTCTGTTCATCCTCGAAAAGTGTTTGATCTTACCTAAAACTGCAACAGTTTCTCAGTTAACGTTTCTGCATTTTATACCAGGCTCTGGTATAGAAACAGCTAGGTACCGTTACCTATACAGACAAAACAGAATTTAGAGATGGCAAAAGTAAAACAGATCTTACTCGCTAATAGCAGCACAAAATATCACAGCTGTTACACCTTCAAAAAGATGGATCCATTTCCTCTCGTTTCTCTGGCCTCCCACATCGAAAAGCCTGTATACTTCACCACTTTTCTTATTCTCCCCCACAGGGCTGCAAAGCAAACGTCACAGACGACGCAAATTAGTAATCAATATATCCTACAAAATGCCAGATACAGGAACCTATGTAGCATCTATGATGTAACCATAACCGAGTAACAATTTTCATGTATCTATATAAGCATATAAATCTGAACTCAATCAGATTTTCGAGAAGGCAAAAACATGGTTCCTTTATTAGGTTTAACTTAATGCTCACATCAATGAATTTGCATAAACAAAGGAACGACTAAATCACTAAATATAGCTCACCTGAACTGGATTTCGACAACACCAGTTGTACGAACTCTTGAATATAGAACATCCTCCTGCAATACGAACCAGAGTAAGAAGCTGATTAGAGAAAATATCTTTAAAGATAAGTTATATAATGCAATGCCAACAACAGCTTGAATATTAAAGAAGCCAATTTTCGTTTCAAGGTTTTGTTTATCATGCATGCTCATCTTGAGGAGAGTATTAATCATATGTATGACGATTTTTTATGGGCAGAACATATGCATGACGCTAAAACCTCTTTAAGAAGGAGGTGTTGCAAATTCTAGATACCTTTGTTGGAATATAATTGGCATCCGACAATCTTTGCAAATTTTCCATGAAATAATGAGTACAATCTGGTACTTGAAGTTCATTACCACGAGTATAGGTTTCCTACAAGTAAACAGAGTGATTAAGTACTAAAACGCACCATAGAAAAGACCTAAACACAAAACTAAGCGATGGAGCTACAAAATCAGCTTATATCATTTATATATAAGCATACTAGCACAGTTACCTGAATTGCAGAATCTTTCCAGAGAGTTTCTATCTCCTGTGCAAGTTCTCTATTCAGACGTGGAAAGTCCAACCTGCTTCCAATTTCTGACAGTTTCTCTCCAATAACCTGATAGAGAATAAAAGTTTATGTGATATCTTGACCACTGATGCAATAACTGATAATTTCAAAAAGGAAGATGAGGAGAAACTAATTGGAAAGCAATTACTAAACTTTATAAATATCGGTTAGCATAAAATAGACGACTTCAAACCTTATTTTCGCTGAATATAACATATTTGGAAGAATCTGCTTCATTTTGGGCAAATTCCTTTGATCCATCATACAGTATCAATACACCATGCAAAGCACGATTTAAAAACATAGAAAAAGATCCTCTCGTGATAGAAATAAAAAGTTTGCATCATAGATAACTGACACCTGAAGGGAAATAAACCAACACACCCTTTTTAGGTTTTGCGTACTTTTATAGTCTGATAGATGTTTGCATGGATGACTGAGATATAGCTCTTTAGTTCTTCCTCGACAAAACCAGTTTGAAACAGAAGCTTTATCTGCAGACAAGCCATGTAGAATAAAAAGATGAGTCAACAAATATGAAATAGATCCAATAAAGGATCAATCAATCAGTCTAACCTGCTTAAAAATTGTTGACTTCCCAGATTCACCAGCACCTTAAAAACAATGAACATTTCAATCATTAATGGAGCGACCCAGAAAAGAGAAGGGGAGGGTATTGAAAGAACATAAAAGCAGTGCAGCAAATCAGCATGAACGCTTTAGGGTGTTCAACTTCTTATCTCAATGGTTATGGGGTAATGAGTACTTTAAGCACCTAATGCCCATCTGCCGACAGCAATTCTATGATAAGTATTGCTACTTCATATGTCTCAGGATGAAAGTAGTGGACTGCAACCATTGAAAGATTATGTGATAAGACTGATTTGCAAATCAAGTCCACAAGGACTGTACCTAAGCATAAACATTTATATATATAAACAGGTTGGTGATGGTTTTTTTTTTTGGATTGTGCTCAACAGGAACCATAAGCGATTCCCACATTGATTGATATCTTCATAGGAATGAGATTAACAGTCGAAATATGAGTACATATTTGCAAACAAGGAAACAATGAATGTAATCTATGTTGTACAAACCAAGTAGTAAAAGCTTTTGGATATGCTTTTCAGCCTTTCTCTCTTGTTCAATTCTCCTTCAATTTCTGCAGCCTGAAAATGAACAAACTCAAAATTAAACTGAAACTGAACAAACTCGAAATCAAATTGAAACTGAAATGAAGAAAGAGCTAGTCCAATTGGACTCCATAAAAGGATGATAGACCATCTATGTAAACAGTGTTTACCTGTGCGTTCTTCTCGGCATCAGCTTCATTGTAACTACGATGTTTGCTGCATAATAAACCCAGATTCTCTAGAACAATATTTAGCATCGAAGATGTGTAAATTAAGCACCGAAAGACATCTTATGTGCCCTTGCCTACTAAAGTATTTGCTGAATGTATGTAAGCAGACAATGATTACAGTCGTATCCCCTACAGGAGATCCTTAAGTAAGAAATCATGAAATTACTTAAACCAAGCAAGGTAAAATCGAAGAAAATTCTACTGCTGGAAACATGGATTCAACGGCCATAATCAGGTTATGAACAACAAAGTAGAAATACAGACCATAGCATATCACAATTGATTAAATTCCCCTACCCAGATTTAAGACTGCAAATTTCTACCCAAATCCAAGACATTTCACGTGAATCTACAAACTTAATGAGACCATGGCACTGAAGCACATGGCCACGTTTAAGACAAAAACTAATACACCATCCATACATGAATGTCCATTTCTGTTTTCATTATGACCATAATCAATACACTCTCCGTTAGATGTTTACGATGTTTTGGACTTCTACCCTCTTTTACAGCATAATTTACATGCCTGCTAGGCTTATCCTTAAATGATTAGAGATTAAAGTGCTCAATTTTGTCGAACGAACAGAAATCACATCCTCTCAGCACTTCACAAGTCCACCAGTTTGACAAGAACCACAAATCTTAGCTGCTCAACGTATCACTCACCAGAAAGCTTTCACTTCAAAGAAGCGATAAGAAATCAGTAGAATGAAGCCACAAACTAGTTAGACAAAAGGATAATCAGAACACAAAAAGAGCATAGCCAAAATCCTCCTGATCTAATCACCACAAAACCAACAAAGAGATCTCCAAAATCAGGCCAAAAAAATTCAAAAGATCTAAAGAAGAAAAATACGGGAACTTCAACAAGATGCAAACAAAAACAAAAGAAGAAAAAGTAACTTACACGATAAAAAGAAGGGTCTAATAAAAGTTAATGGAGTGAAAGGGTTGGCTTTAGATTTGGACAATTGAGGCAGGCAAATAAAGAGTGATAAGAACTTTTTTTTAAAAAAAATTAGCTATGGATATGTTATTTTATTAGTATAAATAAAAAATGTTTGAAATTTTTGTTTGGGAGAGTAAAACAAGGAAGAAGAAAGATGTAGACGCAAGCGTAGGAAAGAGAGAAAGAGCACCGAAAGCTGTTGGCTTGGGAAGTTATGCGGTTGGACGTTTAAAAACGGCTAAAAAATTGTATGATCGGTTAAATAAGTGACTAATTAAAATTTAAATCGTTTATATTATATTATTTAACCGAAAATATTATCAAGTACAATAAAATATTAGGTACCGTTTATATAATGTAATAGGTATGACTTATATAATAAAATTGGTTAATTACAAGAAACATTATCAAATATAATAACATATTAGGTACAACTTATATAATGTAATAAGTAGCGCTTATATAATAAAATATGTTAATTATTATAAATATTATTAAGCACAATAACATATTAGGCATTTCTTATATAACGTAATAGGTAGTGCTTATATAATAAAATATGTTAATTATTTAATTTGTTATTACAATATATTAGGTAAACGCCTAAAATATTATTAAAGATAACATAACCGGTTATTTACTTGGAACATTATCAAGTATAATAATGTAAACGGTAAAAAAAATAGGCTCTACCAATTACATTAAACTACCTACCAAATATGTTGAAAGTGTCGATTCTATTTAAATAAATATTGACACTTTTGGAATTTAAAAGAAAAGCAGTAATAGCATCTATAAAGTATATATACTTTATAAAAATATATCGATACTTTACAATATAACAAGTAAAAATATGACAAAACCAGTTTCATTATGACAAAGCCGATAAAATTTACCGGATATGTTGAAATGCTTGAAAATGTTTCCAGTAATTAACATGTTTTATTATATAAGCGTTATTTATTACATTATATAAACGCTACCTATTACATTATATAAGTGCTACCTATTACATTATATAAGTGATATCTTATATGTTATTGTTCTTGATAATGTTTCCAATAATTAATCTATTTTATTATATAAGCGCTACCTATTAGATTATATAAACACTACCTATTACATCATATTTTTATAAAAATGATCGATACTTTACAATATAACATGTAAAAATATGACAAAATCAGTTTCATTATAATAAAACCGGTAAAATTTACCTGATATATTGAAAGTATAAATACTTTTTATAAAAATGTATCGATACTTTGTTGAAAGTTATGTAATTTATGTTTCAAAAAAATTTAATAGTTCTACCTACAATATTAATTTAATAATTTCATTTACACAAAAAATTATTTGATTGTTTAGATATTTTATAAAATATTATTTAGAATTTAAATTTAATAATTTTAACCAAATATAATAATAAATATGTAATATCTATGTTTATTATTTTTAATTTAATAATAATATATACCGTAACATAAAAATAAATCATTAGACGTGTATAATTACTAAATTAATATTTTAAAACTCACTAAAAATAACCTTAAATTAATGTTTTCAATAGTGAAATAAGTATGAACACTTATATATATGTATCGATACTTATCGATAACCAAAGTTTACCGGTTACCAAAATTTTTAATAGTTTTACATCTTTTCTACCTAAAACATTATTAGTCTGTCAACATAATAGGTAGCGCTAATTCAAATTTACTAAATATCTTTTAATATATCAAGTAATATCATATATTAACTGTATATTAAACGTCTTTTATGAGATAATCCCAACTTTGGCCTTTGGTTGCCTTCCTTTCACTGTATCTTCGGTAAAAAAATCTGTACTTTCCATAAAATAAAAAATTTTAAACCCCAACCCATAGATCAAAGAATAAACTTTAGAGAAATATAGTATTTTTACGTTGAGATAGAAATGGGAGCCTTGGGAAACTACATGGACGCGCTTAGAATGGAACTCTGTAATGCTGCATCAGCTTCAGCTGATGCTACTACCATTGCCCATATTTTTCCTTTACCTTTTCCCTCTGATCCTCTCTGTTCATAAAGTCACGAATCTCTTCCCACATTTTGACCATAGAAAAATAATGCACTTTTTATTGGTTTTTTCTTTTTCAAAAATAAGTCATCAAACTTTTAAAAACCTTAAATTTTACTATTAACTTTTTGATATTATTACACGAATCGAGTTACTTTTCTATTAAAATTTATTGTTATTCCTTAATTTTAAGTATTATGAATATTAGATAAGTAAGTCTTTTAATATTAAATAACTAGATTCTTGGATTATTAATAACTGAATAATATAAGAGAAAATAACCTCAGTGACCAAAAATCTTAGATAATATACGATTTTGACCAACTTTTTTTGGATTTACGAAAATGACCAACAAAATCGCAATGCGATCTCTAATTCGCATTGCGATCTCCATTATCGCAAATTCACGTTGCATTTCGCATTGCGATAGTTGAAAATCGCGTTGCGTTTTTCCATTTCGCGTTGCGATAGTTGGAGATTGCGTTGCGATTTTCCATTTCACATTGCGATAGTTGAAATCGCAACGCGATCTCCATCATCGCAAATTCGCGTTGCGATAGTTGAAAATCGCGTTGCGATTTTCCATTTCGCGTTGCGATTTTCCATTTCGCGTTGCGATAGTCTACGGTTGTCGTTGCGATTTTCCAAATTCGTTGAAAAAAAAGATTTTGTTTCTTAAGAATTTTCTCTAAAAAGATAGTATACGCGCATCGAAGACACGTATTACCACGACCACGACCACGACCACGACCACGACGAGACGAGACGAGACGGACGGCGGCGGCGGTGCGCGAGAGTCCCCCTTGTTCTCTATCACTCAACAAGGAAGTGGGAAAGCCAAGCCTTAAATACCATTCTCAATAGTGTTTCCAATACAATGTGGGATTGAGCATTACCAACACTTGTTTCCAATACAATGTGATTATTCAGGAAACAATTAACAATCATGCACCTTAAAACAACTGAATCAACAACCAATTACATTAGTATTATACGATTAAATATGTCATAATTAAAAGTCAATCTACAATCAATCGCGATTATTGCAATTTTAAGCAAAACATTCAAAAATAATATCACTATTTAAGGCTCAATCCCACATAGTATTGGGAACAAGTGTTGGTAATGCTCAAATCCCACATAGTATTGGAAACACTATTGGGAATGGTATTTAAGGCTTGACTTTCCCACTTCCTTGTTGAGTGATAGAGAACAAGGGGGACTCTCGCGCGCCGCCGCCGCCGTCTCGTCTCGTCTCGTCTCGTCGTCTCGTCTCGTCTCGTCTCGTCTCGTCTCGTCTCGTCTCGTGGTCGTGGTCGTGGTCGTGGTCGTGGTCGTGGTCGTGGTCGTGGTCGTGGTAATACGTGTCTTCGACACGTTCGCGCGGATACTATCTTTTTAGAGAAAATTCTTAAGAAACAAAATCTTTTTTTTTAACTATCACAACGAATTTGGAAAATCGCAACGACAACTGTAGACTATCGCAACGAATTTGGAAAATCGCAACGACAACTGTAGACTATCGCAACGCGAAATGGAAAATCGCAACGCGACTGTATTCCATCGCAACGCGACTGTAGACTATCGCAATGCGAAATGGAAAATCGCAACGCGATTTTCAACTATCGCAACGTGAAATGGAAAATCGCAACGCGATTTTCAACTATCGCAACGCGAAATGGAAAATCGCAACGCGATTCTCAACTATCGCAACGCGAAATGGAAAATCGCAACACGATTTTCAACTATCGCAACACGATTTTCAACTATCGCAACGCGAATTTGCGATAGTGGAGATCGCAATGCGAATTAGAGATCGCATTGCGATTTTGTTAGTCATTTTCGCAAATCCAAAAAAAGTTGATCAAAATCGTATATTATCTGAGATTTTTGGTCACTGAGGTTATTTTCTCATAATATAATATTTAATATTAAAGTAAAATTAGAAGAATATATATTTTATTTTAACCTATCATATTTTTCATAAAATATGTTTTTATTCATTTTTTATATCGTTAAAAATTATAATTATTCAATACTTTTATAGTTATTTTATATACCAACAAATACGTCTGATTGTTTTCTATCGTTGTCTTTTTAATTAGATTTTCTTGAAATCACCTTAAAATTCATAAAATTGAAAGTCTGAATTTTCAACCTTATTGAATCTAAAATTTGAAAAATATTTAATAAAATTTTAAATTCTCAAGTGACTCCATGAAAAACAAAACAAAAATAATTGAATTAAAGACAGTAAGAGATAATAAAACTGAAATAACAAAACAATATATTTCATCTTAAACAGTGAAGAAGAACACCTCGACACATTACAATGTAATCGAATATTTGCAACAAACAACTGAACATCAAGTAAATCTAATTTTAACTAATCTTTTTTCTTAGTCGCGTAAGTCTCTTTTTTCTTTATCTTTGTGTTCGACGGCAACATCAACTTTGGTGTTGGTAGTCAACCGTTGATATTCATTATTTTTTCTTTGTTTTATTATAGTGTTTTTTATTTTTAATAATTCTACTTTCATGACACGTGTTCTTATGTATTTATGGCTCGTATTCTTCTGCCTTTATGACATTTTTCTACCTTTATGGTATGTTTTCAGTCATTTGGTCGTTATTTTCGTGTATCCTTTTTTTAGGGTTAAATTTGACATCACCACGACTGATCAAGATGACGATTTATTTGTTATCATGTTGATCTTCCATACTTTAGACCCTCAAATTAGATTTAGATACGTCATTTGTATTTGTGGATAGTATTTTCATGTTGCTCAATTATAATTTACTATTTGTCGGTAGCCTTTCAATAGTTTTATCCTCTTTTATGGTTCGTTTGTCGATACAATTATATTTATTTGTATCTACCTTTTATCTGAGTTTATTTGATTAGGTTTTTTTCAACTTTTTCCTTGTATGTTCCTTATGATTTTAAGTGGCTAGTTTTCTCTTGTTTAGAAAAATATCTTTATTTTGTGTTTAGTTTGTAATTGTGGTTGTAAACCTTCATCATAATTTGGATGCTTTCTTTTTTTAATAAATTTAACGGTTTCTATAAAAAAATATAAAATAATTTAAAAATCATGTATCACCATGTATTTAGTTTTTTACACACAATTTTATTGCTGAAACAAATATACATTGAGTTCTCAATGTTTGATTAAGGTGTTTCAAGATGCAATGTAATTGAAAGATTATCGATATGTAAAAAGAAATCTCAATCCATAAATGTTTAGATACCATCAAAAAAAATTGTCACACGTCGTTTCAGACATAAAAAATAACTTCAATGATTTGTCTAAAATAAATTGTTTTATGTCACCCATGCACGTGTCAATTAAACACAGAATTTTTATGGAGTTTGTGAGATTTCTTAAATTTAAGGGGTTTGAGGTGTATGTTCAAAAATTCAAACAATTAGAAGTATTCTTTTTGAGAATATGAACGACATACTTTGAAATTAAACTCATCCAATGACTATTGAAAGAGATTGTGGCATTAGAGCCACTATAAGAAATTGCATTTTTAGTGCACTAAAAATTGTCACTAAAAATATCAAATTCAGTCACTGAATACCATAGGGACAAAATTTGTGAGTCGTCACTAATAACTTAGTAACTATTATAATAGTGATGATTTATTAAATTTTGTCACAATTACTTATGTTTTTGTCGTCACATTTTTTGACACAAAAAGATTAATAACAATGACAAATTTAGACACTAATATTATCCTTATTAGTGATAAATGTTCTATCACAATTACATAATTAAATTGATTAATTAAAATATTTATTATTAAATCAATTATAGTAGATATATTCCAATTTTTAGTTGTATTCATCTTCTTTAGGAACTTGCATTACAATCATTGTCATCAGTTAGTTATTTGTTAACGATAGATAATGTGAAGTCTCTACATGTTTATCTTTTGTGTAACCACTAGTATTTGATTTATCAATCGACTAATCGGATCAAATATTACATAGACGAGGGTGACCCCCAATCCAATTTGATTAAAGGATCTAGTGTCTCATATAACTAGATCAATTGGTTGTTGATTTCACATGTTATTCTTTAATAAATTAGTATAATACAAGGCTTTCAAGAAGATCAAACCTGGGATCTTCAAGTTAAAAGTGCAACGCTTATTCATTGTGCTAAGAAAGAAATATTTATTTTTGACAAAATAATATTTAGGTTAAACTATTTTTGGGATTAATTTTATTTATTTTATGAAAATATATTAATTCATTATAATAATTTAATTAATTTTTTTATAATTTCTCGTATAAATATGTTTGTGGAAGAAAAATATAAAAACTAATTAGATTAGTTTTAAAATATAAACATATAAATATTAAGATTTAAACCTAAAATAATACCAAGTGTCCTTAAATTATATTTAATAAAATAAAATAATAATATTTGATAATGTATTAACCTTTGTGATGTAAGTACTAAATTAAAAAAAAAAAACAAAATACTAATAATTAATTGATGTAAGCAAAATTCACATATATCTCAATAAAGATCATAAATTAAATATAAAATCTAATCAATTTTTTTTAAATAATCATAATTGAAGATTAAATGATATTGTCAAAGTTTATAGTGATCAAATAGAAATATGACACAATTATTCATTTTAATAATGACAAAAATATTGTCGTCACAATCACCGATAAAGACTAGTGAAAAAATAATTTTTGTCATAATTATAAATAATAATAGTGACTACTTAATATATTTTCACTATTACAATTTTTCCCGCAAAAAATAAGTTAACACTAATTCGAGCCTATTATTATTGACTAATTAAAAATCACAGCTTGCTTTTGGTCACAATAAAACATTATTAGTGACCACTTACTTGTGATGTATTTTAAATTTGTCATGAAAATAAGTTAAAATTACTCATTCTAAAAACGACAAAAGTAATTTTCGACACAAATAACATACTTTTTGTGACAAAATTATTTAATGTCACAATTAAATGGTCACTAAAGATCTTATTTCTTGTAGTGAGAGTTAATTTCTTAGATAGATTTTTGTCCATTTCGATTAAATTTTGAGGAAAACAAATCAATACCTAGGTACAAAAGAGGAGTGAAATAAAAGCATTTTGATACTTGATATTGATCTAATCGTGGGTGACGATTAGTAATGGACATCGGGTGACCAATAGCATTGCTAAGAAGAATTGACGATTTTTTAGAAAAATAGAAAAGAAACGATCATGTCATCACATTGTTAGTATCTAATGATTAAAAAATCAATATTGAAGTTTAAGGCTTAATTATAAAAGAAGTGTCCAAACTATACCCCTTTTTTTAAATAAGTGTCCAAATTTTTTTTGAATCATCCAAGTGTAACGTTACAAACGTTACCACTTTAGATGCACAAATCGAAACAACCGTTAAGTTTCACTGTTAAATGACACATATCACATTCTGGTAATTTTAAAAAATTTATTTAAAATAAAAATAAAAATTATATATTTTATAAAAAAACACAAAATTTTCAACAAAAAAACTTTTAAAAAAACCAAAACTCTAAAAATTCCAATTTTAATCCCTAAACCCACATTGATTGTAGTCATTTGACGTTGAACAAACTTCCATTAGAACCTCCATCCTACGACAAGCCAAAACCAACCATAAATGTCGTGTCCCCGATAAAGAAAGAAAAAATATTATGATCCAAAATCGCATCCCTGACGAACTCAAACCCCCAAATTCAAAACACCCAGGTGATCCAATGATGCACACGACGACAAGAGAGACAAGATTGACCAGGGAGATGATAAGGACGACGTCGACGATGATGATTGTGGTCGATAAGGGAGGTTAGGGTTAAGGTTAGGGATTTGAGGTTTTTTTGAAATTTTAGAAAAAATTAGATTTTTATAAATATAATATTTTTAAAAAAATTCAAAATTATCAAAGCATGACTCATGTCACTTAACAGAATATTTTAACGTCTGTTTCATCCTAAGCACCTTAAATAGTAAAGTTTGTAACCTTAGACACTTAGATGATTCAAAAAAATTCGGGTAAATAGATAAAAGTTGTACAGTTTGGGCACTTATATAATTAAGTTAAACTTTAATGATAACATTATTTCAAAAAATATTTAAATTGATAAAAATATAATAAAATTCACATATTAATAGTGTAATTTATCTTAAAATTAACCTTTTGTTTTGAATGAAAGAAAAAAAAATTAATATATTCTTTTTAAAATTTTGTTGAAAAATAATGATAATGACAAATTGTATATGTTTTTGGAAAGTCAAATAGGTTGAGTTGAATTACAATCTTAGGTAGGGATGGCAATGGGTCGGGTCGGGTTTTTGGTCCACCCGATCTTACCCAAGAACAAGAGAACCTCTACCCGAGACCCGACCCGACCAAAACAAGGTCTCACCCGACCCGAAATAAATAAAAATTATTTTTATTCAATAAAAATAGTGGCTTAATTGAAAAAAATTATATATAGAGGGATATTATTGTAATTATTCCTAAATATATAAGGTAAAATTATATATATTTTTTTGGATCGGGTTGGGTCGGGTATTTTTCACCCTAAACCCGAATCCGACTCGACCCGAATACCACACTTAAAAAACCCGATCCCACCCGAACCTAAAACTTTTTTTAAAAAATCCGACCCGATCGGATTCGGGTTGGGTGGCCATCCCTAAACTTAGGACGCTTTCACCCCTGGCGTCAGCCCTCGTTAGTAGCTGTAACCCATTTGAGGGTAGTTCTGCGGTGCGGCGCCTAAAAAACGGCTAATATACGGCGTGACCGGTTAAACAAGTGACCGGTTAAAATTTAGACCGGTTATGTTATATTATTTAACCGTAAATATTATAAAGTACAATAATATACTAGGTAGCGCTTATATCTACCTATTTTATAAGTAAACCGGTATATTTATACCGATAGCATTGCAAATTTACCTATTACATTATATTATATTGAAAGTGTCCATACTTTTTATAAAAAGGATCGATACTTCTTTTAAAGTTATGTAATTTATGTTTCAATTTTTTTAATAGTGTTTCATGTTTTCCACCTAAAATATTAATTTAATAATTTCATTTGCACAAAAAATTATTTGATTGTTTTGATATTTTATAAAATAATATTTATAATTTTTAATTTAATAATAATATATATCGTAACGTAAAAAATAAATCATTAGACGCCTATAATTACTAAATTAATATCTTAAAACTCACTCAAAAGATAACCTTAAATTAATGTTTTCCACAGTGAAAAAAGTATGAACACTTTTATAAAAAGGATAGATACTTTACAATATAACCACTACCTATTACATTATATAAACGCTACCTATTACATTATATAAGCGCTACCTATTACATCATATTTTTACCTATTATATTGAAAGTGTCCATACTTTTTATAAAAAGGATCGATACTTCTTTTAAAGTTATGTAATTTATATTTCAATTTTTTTAATAGTGTTTCATGTTTTCCACCTACAATATTAATTTAATAATTTCATTTGCACAAAAAATTATTTGATTGTTTTGATATTTTATAAAATATTATTTAGAATTTTTAATTTAATAATAATATATATCGTAACGTAAAAAATAAATCATTAGACGCCTATAATTACTAAATTAATATCTTAAAACTCACTCAAAAGATAACCTTAAATTAATGTTTTCCACAGTGAAAAAAGTATGGACACTTTTATAAAAATGATAGATACTTTACAATATAACCACTACCTATTACATTATATAAACGATACCTATTACATTATATAAGCGCTACCTATTACATCATATTTTTACCTATTATATTGAAAGTGTCCATACTTTTTATAAAATGGATCGATACTTCTTTTAAAGTTATGTAATTTATGTTTCAATTTTTTTTTAATAGTGTTTCATGTTTTCCACCTACAATATTAATTTAATAATTTCAGTTGCACAAAAAATTATTTGATTGTTTTGATATTTTATAAAATATTATTTAGAATTTTTAATTTAATAATAATATATATCGTAACGTAAAAAATAAATTATTAGACGCCTATAATTACTAAATTAATATCTTAAAACTCACTCAAATGATAACCTTAAATTAATGTTTTCCACAGTGAAAAAAGTATGGACACTTTTATAAAAAGGATAAATACTTTACAATATAATCACTACCTATTACATTATATAAACGATACCTATTACATTATATAAGCGCTACCTATTACATCATATTTTTACCTATTATATTGAAAGTGTCCATACTTTTTATAAAAAGGATCGATACTTCTTTTAAAGTTATGTAATTTATGTTTCAATTTTTTTAACAGTGTTTCATGTTTTCCACCTACAATATTAATTTAATAATTTCATTTGCACAAAAAATTATTTGATTGTTTTGATATTTTATAAAATAATATTTAGAATTTAAATTTAACAACATTAACCAAAGATAATAATAAATATGTAATATATATGTTTATTGTTTTTAATTTAATAATAATATATACAACATCAAACACATTCCAAGCTATTTATAAGCTAAGGACACTTGAAGAAGCAAGAGACCACTATCCAAGCAATCAAAAACGAGAAAATCCCAACATGATAACAACTGAACATATCAAATCAATGTTCAAACTCAAGTTGTAGATTTTGATTTCCTTTTGCTTGGCATCATATGAGATTTGGATTTTGATTTCCTTTTGCTTGGCACCATATGAGCTTTGGATTTTGATGAGCATCGGAAGTATTTCGGACTTATGATTTGGGTGGTACTCAGAAGCATTTCGGACTTATGATTTTAGTTTCTATTTGTTACATTTCTTGTATACCACCCATATCATACGCCCGAAACGTTTCTGACGCTTTAAAGTTGACCAAAAAATACAATGGTCGGGATTTCCCTCGCGTTTAAACGTTGGAAAAAAAACAATGGAAATTAGGAATAATCAATGATAACATGCATATTGGCTTGGGCTAATATTTATAGTGGAGCCGAAATATATATTGAAATTCAAACTCAAATTGAAATTTAAATTCAAACTCCAATTACATATGAAATGAATTTGAAATGCAGTGTTAAATTGAACATGAAAATTGCATAATTGATTCATACTGTTCAAGTAACATGCTTTATGAACCATCAAGCTAAAAGACAATATTGATTGAGTTCAAAGCTGAGTTGTGAGTTAATGGAGTTGTCACACTTGTCACATGGTTGGAATAAAGTACTCACATGGAAGAGATAGATTGTTTTGTTATACATAACCCATCTCAACTGAATGAAAATATACATACAATATAATCAAACCAAAACATACATACACAACAAATTTATATATAACAATGTTCAAATAATGTACCCACAAAAACGAAATTAATCCAATGAAAAAGAGTTATTTCTAACAAAGTCCAGAACATTATTTTTCCAAATAATGTACCCATAACAATGTTCAAATAATGTACCCACAACAATTTTTAATTGAATTGTTGTTTAATTTTCAATTTGAATTATTTGATTTAATAATTTCATTTGCACAAAAAATTATTTGATTATTTTGATATTTTATAAAATAATATTTAGAATTTTTAATTTAATAATATATATATATATCGTAACGTAAAAAATAAATCATTAGACGCCTATAATTACTAAATTAATATCTTAAAACTCACTCAAAATATAACCTTAAATTAATGTTTTCCACAGTGAAAAAAGTATGGACGCTTTTATAAAAAGGATAGATACTTTACAATATAACCACTACCTATTACATTATATAAACGATACCTATTACATTATATAAGCGCTACCTATTACATCATATTTTTACCTATTATATTGAAAGTGTCCATACTTTTTATAAAAAGGATCGATACTTTTTTTAAAAGTTATGTAATTTATGTTTCAATTTTTTTAACAGTGTTTCATGTTTTCCACCTACAATATTAATTTAATAATTTCATTTACACAAAAAATTATTTGATTGTTTTGATATTATATAAAATAATATTTAGAATTTAAATTTAACAACATTAACCAAAGATAATAATAAATATGTAATATATATGTTTATTGTTTTTAATTTAATAATAATATATACTGTAACGTAAAAAATAAATCATTAGACGCCTATAATTACTAAATTAATATCTTAAAACTCACTCAAAAGATGTATATACCTAAATATGTAGTTAACAAACATACCTAAATATGTAGTTATTGTACATACCTAAATTTAATGATAATATATACTTGTAGTTATTGTACATACCTAAATATGTACTGCGAATTTAATGTTGTACCCACCCTTTAACTACCACTACCAATGCCACATCCTATTGAAAGCAGCACGACTAAAACATGTTCAAAATGAACCTTTGCTTACATCTCCATCAACTCCTGGAGCACTGAACTTGCACAACAAAATTTTTGCCATGGATAATACTGATGTAGACAATGTTAAGCCAACCGAGGAATGCCATGAAGTACATAATGTTGATGAATCTGACAGATTGGTTGGTCAGCTCTTCTGTTCACGTGATCAAGCTTGGCACTTTTACAAGGGATTCGCACGGGAACATGGGTTTAGTGCACGTAAGGGAACAATACGGCTTGCGTGGAAGGGAATGTGAAGACACAAGAATTTTGTTGTTCCAAAGAAGGGTTTCGAGTATCAAAAGTCAATACTGTTGATCGTCAACGTGCTCATACGCCAGTCACAAGAACAGGATGTAAGGCTAGAGTCGTAGTTACAGCAACAAATACAAACGATCAGTGGGTTATAAGTAAGTCTGATCAGAAACATAATCATGCATTGAGCACACCTGCTATGACACCGTTTATGCGTTCTAATAGAGCTGTAAGTAAGGCTGATATCGATAAGGCAACAACATTGAAAGAGGTCGGTGTTGGCACGTCACAAGTAATGAACTATTTAACGCAGCAGACAAGGGGCTATCATAATGTTGGATTTACACATAAAGACCTCTATAATGCACTTCAAAGAGGTAAAGCAAAGGAAATCGTCGATGGGGATGTGAATGCGCTTATTGCCTACTTTGATTATAAGAAACATGATGATCTCGAGTTTTTTATGACATACTCGGTAGACGAATCGGGGGCATTGTATAATCTTATTTGGTCGGATTCTACATCGAGATCGGATTACACATGCTTCGGTGATGTAATTGCGTTCGACATAACGTACAAAGATAATTTGTATGGTCGACCAATTATGCCTATTGTTGGTGTCAATTATCACCATAACACAATTGTGTTTGCCACTGCCATAATCGCTGACGAGACGTCTCAATCTTTCGAGTGGGTGCTACAGAATTTTTTAGAAGCCATGATGAATAAATCACCTATTTCCGTTGTAATCGATGGGGATAGGGCAATGCAGAGGGCTATCAAATCTGTTATCCCTTATGCTAAGCACAGATTATGTTCTTGGCATCTTTCTCGCAATGCACAAGCTAACATTGGTGACCCAAAGTTTATAGCAGCATTCTCAAAATGCATGGCTTCCTGGTGGACAACCAAGGAATTTGATATTCAATGGCGTTCGGTTGTTTCAGAATTCAACGTCCAAAAGCATCCATGGGTGATTGAGAAGGGAAATACACGACACTTATGGGCACAAGCATATCTAACCGGTCATTTCTTTGCCAATATTCGCTCAACACAAAGGTGCGAGTCTATGAATGCTTCACTAGCTATTGCACTGAAACACAAGAAGACATATTTAGATGTTATTCGTGCAATTGAAGATGGAATTAGTAGAATGCGTATGAACGAGTTGAAAGTGGATTACTTAAGTTCCCATACGAAGCCCTTCCAGATCACAAAACTGGTCGACCTTGAAAGCCATGCCGCTGCGATTTTTACCCGCGAATCTTTTCGTGTGTTCCAAGATGAACTTATACGGGAGACATTGTACCGGATTGAGGCAGAGATTAAGTCCTTATCAGATGAATGTCAACATTATATTTTGTCAAAGTACGCAGAAAAAAATAGGAAATTTGAAATTAGTTTTGATTCTCGTACGAAAACTCTAATTTGCTCCTGCAAAAAATTCGAGACCGTTGGACTTCCGTGTCGCCATCAACTTCACATTTTGAAGCAATTGGACTACACATATTTGCCCGGGACTTTGATTCAAAGTAGCTGGACTAATGATGCGAAGGCTTCTGCACCCAGCTATGTTAATTTTAATGTGTCTCCAGAAGTGATGCAAATGGCAAGGTTCGCTGCTCTACGTTCAACGTCAAGTAGGTTATGCTACATTGCATCAAAGACAGACGAGTCTTTCAAAACCGCAAGAGATGAAATGAAAAAACTAATAGAAGAATTAGAAAACTCGTTTGGTTTGAATCATTCAGTCAACCAGAGCATTGTAGTAAATAATGTTCGTGACCCTCAACGAAAACAACGCAAGCGAAAAGAAGTGCCGAAGAACAAGGTCGAGAAGAAAATTAGGCGATGTGGGTACTGCAACGGTGAGTGACATAATAAACTAACATGTCCTCAAGTCAAGCTCAGTTTGAGTACAAGCACACAGCCTACATCAACTGATTTTTTCGAAGACGGAATGGAATGACAACGATCTCCATATAATATATCGTAAGTATCAACATGACTCCTATTGTATGTACATATAAATATTTTGAATGAAGGAAGAAAAACCGCGTTACTTAAAATTACCGAAACTTTTTTAAATGGTATCGATACATTTTTCTTCCAATCTGGACATAAAGTACCGACACAATATTAGAAAATGTCGATATAGGTTGTAGACCTATTCGCTCATAAAACCGTATACCGGTTATATTACAAAATTATCTATTACATTATAAATCTGGGTTCCGATGTGTAAATGTCGACACTTTTTAAATCGTATCGACACATTTTTCTTCCAATCTGGACATAAAGTACCGACACAATATTAAAAGTGTCGATATAGGTTGTAGACCTATTCGCTCATAAAACCGGTATTTATACCGGTTATATTACAAAATTATCTATTACATTATAAATCTGGGTTTCGATGTGTAAATGTCGACACTTTTTTAAATCGTATCGACACATTTTTCTTCCAATCTGGACATAAAGTACCGACACAATATTAAAAAGTGTCGATATAGGTTGTAGACCTATTCACGCATAAAATCGGTATATTTATACCGGTTATATTACAAAATTATCTATTACATTATAATTATGGGTTCCGATGTGTAAATGTCGACACTTTTTGACAATGTATCGACACATTTTTCTTCCAATCTGGACATAAAGTACCGACACAATATTAAAAAGTGTCGATATAGGTTGTAGACCTATTCGCGCATAAAACCGGTATATTTATACCGATAGCATTGCAAATTTACCTATTTTATTATAATATGTTGAAAGTGTCCATACTTTTTATAAAAAGGATCGATACTTTTTTTAAAGATATGTAATTTATGTTTCAATTTTTTTAAGTATGTTTCATGTTTTCCACCTACAATATTAATTTAATAATTTCATTTGCACAAAAAATTATTTGATTGTTTTGATATTTTATAAAATAATATTAAGAATTTTTAATTTAATAATAATATATATAGTAACGTAAAAAATAAATCATTAGACACCTATAATTACTAAATTAAGATCTTAAAACTCACTCAAAAGATAACCTTAAATTAATGTTTTCCACAGTTAAAAAAGTATAGACACTTTTATAAAAAGGATAGATACTTTACAATATAACCACTACCTATTACATTATATAAACGATACATATTACATTATATAAGCGCTACCTATTACATCATATTTTTACCTATTATATTGAAAGTGTCCATACTTTTTATAAAAATGATCGATACTTTTTTTAAAGATATGTAATTTATGTTTCAATTTTTTAAGTATGTTTCATGTTTTCACCTACAATATTAATTTAATAATTTCATTTGCACAAAAAATTATTTGATTGTTTTGATATTTTATAAAATAATATTAAGAATTTTTAATTTAATAATAATATATATCGTAACGTAAAAAATAAACCATTAGACGCTTATAATTACTAAATTAAGATCTTAAAACTCACTCAAAAGATAACCTTAAATTAATGTTTTCCACAGTGAAAAAAGTATAGACACTTTTATAAAAAGGATAAATACTTTACAATATAACCACTACCTATTACATTATATAACGATACCTATTACATTATATAAGCGCTACCTATTACATCATATTTTTACCTATTATATTGAAAGTGTCCATACTTTTTATAAAAAGGATCGATACTTTTTTTAAAGATATGTAATTTATGTTTCAATTTTTTTTAAGTATGTTTCATGTTTTCCACCTACAATATTAATTTAATAATTTCACTTTTTTTTAAAGATATGTAATTTAAGTTTCAATTTTTTTTAAGTATGTTTCATGTTTTCCACCTACAATATTAATTTAATAATTTCATTTGCACTAAAAATTATTTGATTGTTTTGATATTTTATAAAATAATATTAAGAATTTTTAATTTAATAATAATATATATCGTAACGTAAAAAATAAATCATTAGACGCCTATAATTACTAAATTAATATCTTAAAACTCACTCAAAAGATAACCTTAAATTAATGTTTTTCACAGTGAAAAAAGTATAGACACTTTTATAAAAAGGATAGATACTTTACAATATAACCACTACCTATTACATTATATAAACGATACCTATTACATTATATAAGCGCTACCTATTACATCATATTTTTACCTATTATATTGCAAGTGTCCATACTTTTTATAAAAAGGATCGATACTTCTTTTAAAGTTATGTAATTTATGTTTCAATTTTTTTAACAGTGTTTCATGTTTTCCACCTATAATATTAATTTAATAATTTCATTTGCACAAAAAATTATTTGATTGTTTTGATATTTTATAAAATAATATTTAGAATTTAAATTTAACAACATTAACCAAAGATAATAATAAATATGTAATATATATGTTTATTGTTTTTAATTTAATAATATGTAAGTTATGTAATAGGTAGCGCTTATATTTACCTATTTTATAAGTAAACCGGTATATTTATATCGGTTATATTACAAAATTGTCTATTACATTTTTCAGTCGACACTTTTTTAAATCGACACTTTGTTGTGGATATCATCGAAAACAATGCTATAGTCATGTGTTTCGATACATTTGCAAGCAGATGTAAAATACATTAGTATTGATATTTCAACAATCCTCAAATGTATATGTATACATAGAAGAAAATATGGAATAATTAATGAAAATATGCACACAATATAATCACACCAAAATGTAAATACACAAGAATATTCAAATAATGTACCGACAAACAAAATTAATCCGATGAAAAAGGGTTATTTCTAACGAAGTCCGGAACATTAGAGGCCTTCAACAAATTTTCCAAATACTCTCGTATGTTTCCGCCTTTTTCTGAGGACATACATAAATAATTTCAATACTCAAACTAATGAGGTGCAATTTTACTAACAATAAACTAAATTCGCATAAGCATGAATAAATTTGTGTCATACCTAGAGCATTGTCGTTCGAATGGGAAGCAGCGTCAAAGGTATGTGGACATATGTAATTGTATTTCTATATAAACACATAAGTTGTTAAAATAATCAATGTCTGAACACCTGTTCAACTGGAAAAACATATTGCATAAATGCAACTTACCGGATTATAAATCATTTTTTCCGCTGAATCATCGACCAAAAGTGTATTTAGCTCGTTAAAATCTGGACACGCGTTCCAAACATCATTGAGATCTTTACAGTAGGTAACATAATCGTATGTTTTGCAATTTTTTGATCCTGTTCACAAACAGTCGAACATAAATATGTAGGAATCATAGACAACGAAAAGTCAGCAAACTGTAATGACATTCATCTTACCCACACGAATAGAAAATGCTCGGAAAATACAGGTAGTTTCTCAAGTACACGGTCGACGTTATGCCTGAGATTGTAATCAAGTTTGAATGTTAACATTCAAATGTATATTAACGATTTTGACTACAGTAATTCAATTGCTTCAAACATGTTCTAACCTCATCTTTGAAGACCAAAGGGCAACAACAAAATTGTCGACACAAAATTGCATAAATTCTAATAATCCTCTTCTGAGGACAACATCTACAACATGAAGAAAATGAGATTAAAGTTCTACGCTTATATGTTAAAATAATGGATACAAAAGAATAGAATTAAAACATGCAGGCAGTCTTTGGATGTAGGCAAGGACACCATTGAGATCAAAAATTAAAAGTTTTCTTGAAGGCGGCGTTGCAGACACGATATACTTGTTTGGATCATCATCTTCATCATCATCATCATCATCATCATCATCTTCATCGTCAGCTTCATTGTCATCATCATCGTCATCTTCATCGTCAGCTTCATCTTCTGCGACCGCTTGGTTGTCCACATCTGTTAAAAGAAATAAAATAAAGTTCAGAACGTGTAAATGTTAAGAAACATAGATAATGAATTACCTAACTCGTTTGATGTCGTTGACGTAATTCGTTACGCAACATGGAGACTTCACGTTGCAATGATGAAATATCGGATCGTATTCCACTCACAAGGGAATCAATATGCTCCCGAAAATTGACCATGTATTCCATCACGGTCTTAATTGTGACATCCTCTGCAACTGGAGCTTCTTCCATCATTGCGTCTCCACTTGGTTGCTCTTCTTCATGGCCAACGGGTCCATTTCCTCCCTTTCTTGATCTAATCCGACCTCCTTGACACGCTTCCAACCGAGTTTTTCAACAAAATCATATCCCGCTTTTTTAATAAATACCATGTCAATCTTGGGTTAATCGAACAGGGGCGTCATGCGAAAAATCAACTTCCTTCTTCTTCAACAGATGGGTGATGACACATCCATATGGTAGTGTAGTTGAAATTGTTGCTCCCTTTGTGACCATATATACAATTGTATTAAATATGAGTTTTGCAATGTTTGGAGCCGTTTTGGATTTATACTTTGCTATCCACCAATAATCGCTGTCTCGAAGCGTTGAATGTTTTCCCCCACTAGGCCGGATATACCATGTGAGCATTTTGTGAAACACTCTCGACTCTACATCGAGGTGAATTGGGCTATTTCTAGCAACCCGTTTAATTGTAGACCAATCTACACCATTTTCATCTGAATCCCCTGTATTCGCTACACCTAAACCCTCCGCAATAGTTTCTGGAGATATATATATATCCTTCCCCATGACATGTGTATTAATTCCTATTATATTAGTCTTATTAGGCTCGTGCTGTAAGGAAGCATTGTTGTAGAAGACTCTAACTAGGTTGGGATAATATCTTGGTTCTACACCAAGGAATTCAAGCCAACCCCAAGATGTAAATGTGAATTTAAAACTAAATGCATATTTATCATCAAACAAGAAACCCAGGTCAATGACACGTTCGAGACGAATCTTCCTTACTTTAAAACTCGTCTGCCATCTTTGTTTCTCCATATCAGATCTAAAGTTCAGAGTTTCGAAGGACCTGATTTCCTCAGAAGAATCGTTTGTTACAGAAGGAGGTTGTGGTTGAGAAGAACTGGATTGAGAAGAGCTTTGAGAAAGACCTCGCTTCTGACGCTGACGTTTTGGAGCCATTTTGGTTGGATGCTATTACAATGGAACACAAACACATTCAGGAAAAAAACTCCAATATAGAAATCAATCAAACCCATAAAATATCGATAAATTTACCTGAATATCTGATCGTCACTTATGATAACGGTAGAAGAAAGAGGAATCTTCTGCCTGCTTGCCTTTATGTTTAGGGTTTATCGATTAAGAGTACTATATATAGTGAACGGTGGAAAAACACTTGATATTTAAATTAGTATCGACACAAACTAAAAAGTGTCGACACATTATTTAGACATATTCTCTCATAAAACCGGTATACTTGTACCGGTTAGATTGAAAAATTACATATTACATTATACTTTTGGGTTCGATGTTTTTGGGATCGACACTTTTTATAAATGGATCGACACTTTATGGGTGCACCCTGTTTTCCATTCATTCTGGACCAAAAATATCGACACCAACTAAAAAGTGTCGACACATTAGTTAGACATATTCTCTCATAAAACCGGTATACTTGTACCGGTTAGATTGAAAAATTACATATTACATTATACTTTTGGGTTCGATGTTTTTGGGATCGACACTTTTTATATATGGATCGACACTTTATGGTTGCACCCTGTTTTCCATTCATTCTGGAACAAAAATATCGACACAAACTAAAATAGTGTTGACACATTATTTAGACATATTCTCTCATAAAACCGGTATACTTGTACCGGTTAGATTGAAAAATTACATATTACATTATACTTTTGGGTTCGATGTTTTTGGGATCGACACTTTTTATATATGGATCGACATTTTATGGTTGCACCCTGTTTTCCATTCATTCTGGAACAAAAATATCGACACAAACTAAAATTGTGTCGACACATTATTTAGACATATTCTCTTATAAAACCGGTATACTTGTACCGGTTAGATTGAAAAATTACATATTACATTATACTTTTGGTTTTCGATGTTTTTGGGATCGATACTTTTTATATATGGATCGACACTTTATGGTTGCACCCTGTTGGCCATATTGTAAATTTGCCTTTTACTTCAAAGTATCAACATGACCCTTAATGTGTATAAGAAACATGTACAACAACATACTGCTAACTTTTCTCATCTCATTCATAATTATATTCACATACAAAAATATAAATCGTATACAAAATTATAAATCTTATACAAAATTAACCCTACATTTACATCATTGCATCCTTTTGTTATTCTTATGTAATATGGCAGCTTTTGTTATCTCCTGTCTTCGTTCATTTTGATTGTGGCTTACGAGATCGTTTAATATTCGCAATCGATCCCAGTCTCCAACAACCTATATTCAAATTGTCAGAACGTTAAGTATTGTCAACTACATCATTCAATCTATGACTTTTAACAATTTTACCACAAACGAATTTTTCTATCCATTTACAAAATCACCAGTTGCCCCTGTAGAACCGATCAATTCCATCCACATCATCACATACATGCTGCAATCATGTCTGTTACAAAATTTGAAAACCACACATGTCAATTATGATGAATACTGCATAAATTAAGCTTTCTATTTGTGATAACATCTCATACCCATTCAATTGCTTATTCTTTTTATGCTCCACAAATTTGAAATTTTTCAAGGGATACTTTCCTAGAGATCCACAGGATTCAACCCAAATGCGTTTCTTATTATAAGAATCTAATATTTTAATCTACATTAAAATAGAAAAAGTTATGCACCAAAAAAATTATGCATTATAATTTACATAATGTCCTTTCATACATACATACATACCAATCTCTTAGCATCCTTCACTCTCTGTTTAGCTGCTTCAGTTGTAAACATACTATCATATATATTGTTGCAACACGATCTACCATATCCAACACCAACAGATACCAATGTGAATTATGGTAGTTTATTGTGATCATGATCTGCAACAAATTTCACACCCAATTTAACAAAATTCAACATTCTATATCCGAAAACATCATTTGTAATTGGTATGGTGTCTTACCTTCTCATAGTCGGTGAATTTCACATAGTTATCCAATATGAGACCCCAGAAGGTAGAAATACTCTCAACACTTTCTTTGTTGTTGGCATCCAACGCCTGTTGCTGTAATTACGCAACAAACATTATTAATTTACCGTCTATAACACTACTTTTCAACATTTATTAATTTAACTCACCGCTAAGAGGTATGGAAGGTAGCCAATCTCCGGAGTGACTTTTGAGAATGTAGCATATTGTCCAGGCGAGCAAATCGATAACCTAACAAAATTAATTACACAATCAGAACATATTCAATAAGTTTTAACATTTTCTACTTTCTACTTACCACACCGCCAACCCATTCCGTAGGCTTCAACGTTGCAACGTCGTATACAGTAGCGAATTGATTTCCCATTGAGATTACAGAATATCTGTATGAATCATTAGGATTAATATATTGTCATGAAATATTTAAATATCACTCACAAAACAATATATTTCACTTACTCCGATTCTAACTCGCTATTCCATAAATAATCACAAATTACAGCTTCGATGTCATCAATTCCGCTTGGAATATCCGTTTTTTCAACCTACAATTTTGCATACAAATTTTTGTCACAACAACATAATAAAAATCAAATTAAGTTTTCTTTTATTCAACTTACCTTCTGCTTCTTCTTCTGGGGTGCAGGACATTCCGAATCCAAATCTGCTGCTATAACACTCTACGGTGTATAAATGACATTGACTTCCTTCCTCCTCATTTCTTCCATCTCTTCTTCTTCCTCCTCCCTCTTTTCTTCTTCATATTTTTTCAGTTCATCGTATTTTTTTCTACATAGCTCTTCATCTCTTTTATTTCATCATTCAATTGATCCTTCATCCAAGTATTTATCAACCACCCCCTTCACCCCCGTAAGTTCACTCCTCAATTCCACAACCTCCTTCACCACTCCCTCAAATTTTTCACCCGTCACCATCTTAATATCACCCCTTAACACCCCAACTTCTTTCACCACTTCACCCCTCAACACCTCTACTTCTTTCACCACTCCATCTATTTTTCCTTCCACTACCCCCTTATGCCTCTCAAGTGTATCTTCGACTCTCTCAAGTTTCTCTTCGACTCTCTCAAGTTTCTTTTCGACTCTTGATTGTCTTTGCATGATTTCAAATTGGATTTTTTTTGATATCAGCCAATTCTGACATCAAAATGTCGAAGTTACTACGTTTTCCCTCACCGTCGTCCCACTCACCGTCATCCCCCAATACAACCATCCATCATTTCTTCTCCTCTGCCTCCACTGCCTCCTCTACATCCTTGCCAATAACCTTCAAAATTAAATTACAATATTAAGACATTGATTATATTCTTAATATTATTTAATTATTTATTACCCTTTCTTGCTTCTTCGCTCTATCCAACTTCAACTTCACCATCACTCTAACCACCTCTTCCTTCCCCCATGCACGGATGCGTGCCACTCCGGTTCTTTCATAAGCCGACACTGCCTCACAGCCCGACCAAAAATCGAACAGTGCAACCTGCATTTATAATAAAATTTATATTTTTATATAAAAACACAAAAAAGTTATTCAACTCATTTACCTCTAAGATTGCTATACACCATTTGAGGTATCTCTGGCTGCCCTTTTTAAAGGTGATTATTGATTCAATCAATCTCGAATGGATATATTCAGCCCAATTGAATTCACCCTTCAAGCCTTCATCACAAATGAGCTTCATATGTTCCTTGTTCGTTGACGTATTACCCGTTGGACAAAGAAAGATACCGATAAGGTATAATAGAACTCTGGCCTTCAGCTCATCCCCAACGTAAGATCCACTTTTTATTTCCTCTTCAATTTCAGCATATGTCACCTTATGCTTCAAACCATATTTGGAGGCAAGTGCTTTCCAGTCCTTACTCTGACAGACTTCTACAACACTTTTGCCTTCATTTTCTACCCCCAATACGGCTGCAGCACATGGGATCCCGAGAGGAAATGAAAAATCACCATATTTAGCAATACATTGCCTGACATCAAATTGTGCCATCAAGGATCGACACAATTCCCTCTGAATAGGTCGATCCCTTACTCCTACCAATGATCCAAAACCTATTTCTCCCAGCACATTCAACTGACCCTTCTCCTTAAGGTGTTTAATTAATAAATTCACCCTTTTAATGCTGCATCTTGTCGACACTTCCTACATTTTTTTAACAATATATAATGTTATAGTTCTTATATATTTTTTATCAACGTATTTACAAGTTTAATGAATACCTTATTTTCATGTGCTTTCCTCTGTTCTTTGTATTCTTTACTATCATTCCTTGACTGTGTGATGTAAGGTTCATTTTCAGCATCACTCATTGAATTCCATTTGGACCTCACATCTTTTGTCACCTAATATAAAACATAAACGTTTCTTAATCAATACATTAACACTAAATACTACTCAATGTCAATTTCATTTTACATACCGAACCGCTCTGTGTGCCATCATCCTTCATCCTTTTGCATTCGGTCATACTGTCAACATTTAAAATTTGTAATCAATTTAAAGTTTATCGATACTTTAATCCAATTACCATTTCAACAATAATAACAAAAAGACATTGATACTTACTAGAAGTACATATATCCACCCTTGGGTTGCTTTCGAGTCTCGGCCTCAATTTCAAAGTCATCTGCTCCACCAACAATTTTCCAACCCATTGACTCCATTTTTCCTTCATATATCAGTTTGCAAATCAAATTATTTTTTACATACACTTTATTCAATATACAAATATAGATAACTACTCTTGTGGTAAAACAGTTTTCTTCAAAAGAATTTGAATGGCCACACCAAAATGTGTCGGCACATTTATACAACCTATAATATCATTTTCTACCTATAATATTTAATAAAAGTATCGACATTTATATTTTTCCTTGAATATCACTTTCTACCCTGCAATCGTTCCCAAATGCTTCTTTACTCCAAAACCCCAAACAACACATAAAAACCCTATCGCGATTACTGTAATAATAAAAAATTAGGGTTTCGACAACATACTTTTCGATTCGACTGCAACAACAAACAAACAAACTTCGCTTTAGAAACGCCTTCTAAAATGCAGCAACAATTACGCTTCGATTTCAAAAACTCGTCCATTCTATCTATTTTCAGAGGAGATTTAGCTTATATTTTGATCGGATATGTTATTTATATTTAATCGATACAAATACAAAAGTGTCGATACTTTTATGTCAGTCGTCGATACTTTCGAAAGGATAATTACCTATTTCTTTGAAAGTGTCGATAATTTATTACACGTACTTACGAAAGTATAGACACTTTTATATCCGGTATCTACGGTTTTATCATATTTTTACCTGTTATATCATTGTGGATCGATATTTTTTTTAAAGTATCGACACATTATAGGCGCTAAAACTGTTTCTCTTTTAAATTCACAAAGTGTCGATCCTTATATAAAGTATCGACACTTTCAATATATCCGGTAACGTTTTACTGGTTTTATTATATTTTTACCTGGTATATCGTTTTGGATCAATACATTTTTTAAAAGTATCGACACTTTATAGGATTTAAAACTGCTTCTCTTTTAAATTCACGAAGTGTCGATCATTATATTAAAGTACCGACACTTTAAATGTATCCGGTAGCGCTTTACCGGTTTTATCATTTCTATACCGGTTTTGTCATAGTTTTACATGTTATATCGTTTTGGATCGACACATTTTTTATTTGGATCGACACGAACCGGTAGCACAATTTTTAATATTTCTTCATAACTTAGACCTACTTTTATACGTATGGACACTTTTATAAAAATGATATATACTTTTTTTTAAAGTTATGTAATTTATGTTTCAATTTTTTTAATAGTGTTTCATGTTTTCCACCTACAATATTAATTTAATAATTTCATTTACACAAAAAATTATTTGATTATTTGATATTTTATAAAATATTATTTAGAATTTAAATTTAACAATATTAACCAAATATAATAATAAATATGTTTTCACAGTGAAATAAGTATGGACACTTTTATAAAAATGATATATACTTTTTTTAAAGTTATGTAATTATGTTTCAATTTTTTTAATAGTGTTTCATGTTTTCCACCTACAATATTAATTTAATAATTTCATTTACACACAAAATTATTTGATTGTTTTGATATTTTATAAAATATTTTTAGAATTTAAATTTAACAATATTAACCAAAGATAATAATAAATATATTTTCACAGTGAAATAAGTATGGACTTTTATAAAAAAGATAGATACTTTACAATATAACAGGTAAAAATATGACAAAACCAGATTCATTATGACAAAACCGGTAAAATTTACTTGATATGTTAAAAGTATGGACACTTTTATAAAAATGATAGATACTTACCGATAACCAAAGTTTACCGGTTACCAAATTTTTTAATAATTTTTCATATTTTCTACCTAAAACATTATTAGTTGTCAACATAATAGGTACCGCTAAACCGAATTTATTAAATACATTTTAATGTATCTGGTACTGCCGTATATTAGCCGTATATTAACCCGCTTTTCTGAGACAATCCCCCATTTGAGGGATGCTGCCACGTGATGATCACCTCTTCTTGATTGAAAGCCAAGTTGGCTAACATATATGCAGAACGGTTTCCTTCGCGCCACATATGTCTAAACTCCGTGACCCAACCTCCATTTATAGTTTCCTGACAATCATTCACCAAAGTTGTGAGTTGGTGATAATCCATTTCACCATCCTTTAAAGCATCGATTACCCATTTTGCCTAAACTTCGATGATAAGTTTCTTTGCTCCCATAGATTTTGCTAAGATTATGCCCTGCTGAATACCCCACAGTTCGGCTGCTGCACTAGTTGTTCTCCCTATTCGCATCAAGAAACACTCGATCCATTCTTCATTTTTGTCACGGAGTAGGCCCCCCGTAGGGGTCGTGCAGGCTGCCCCGAATGCTCCATCAGTGTTTAACAACCAAGTCCATTTCGGCGGTTTCCTTCATCTCACCCACTTGGGCTCTATCATAACAACCTTGTGCGTTGCTATAAACATTACATGTGTGTCTTGCTAGTTTGCAGGCATAGTTTACCACTTGATCAAGATCAGCTCTTTTGTTTGTAAAGACCATGTCGTTTATGCCCTTCCATAAGCTCTAGATCGCTGTTGTGAATAACATACCCCATTCAGTTCCTTTTTCTACAATCCTGGTAGACCGACTATTCTTAATCATATAACTTCAAAAGTCTCTTATCTCAAACATGACGTCTTGATTTAGGGCTTTTAATTCCCTCCAGACTTTCTTTGTTAAGTTGCATTCTCGTAGAATATGTTCAATGTACGGATTCATTTTCACACCTCTTACAGCTAGCATCTTGGGCCATCATTTTCTTAACCTGATTCTCATTCGTGTTTAATTTGTTAAGCATGCAGAGCCATAGGAAGAATCTGATTCTCCCCGTAGATCTAGACTTCCACACCCAGTCAGTGTTTATCGAACTTTGGTTGGTCATCTCCATGTCAATTATGGCCTTGTACGTAGTTTTAATAGAGAACTTATCACCTTTCGCAAAACCCCATGTGATTTTATCTTGAATTTGCCTATGACCCCTAATCGGAATGGGAATACCATAAATTTGATTTCTTGTATCTTCAGTTTTCTCATTCTAAATCGATTGTAAGTTTCACGTTCTGTTATCCGTTATCAGTTGAGCCATCATCATGTTTCTCGTGCTTTCTCTTTTGGCTCTATAAATCTCGACAAATGGTGTATCTCCCACCCACCAGTCCTATCAGAATCTTATATGATTCCCAAATTACAGTTGCCATTAACTTCCTTTCTCTGTTACCTCTTGTGCTGAGAATACCCTTCCACGTGGATGAGCTAATTCCATGCGATCTTACCTCAAAATAGCTAGTCTGTTTGAAATAGTCATCTTTCAAGATTCTTTCCACATCGTGTTGTGCTTTTGGTGAAGTCTCCACCCAATATTTGCTAGAAGATCGACATTCATAGCTCTCGTTTTCATTGAGATTTTCACCTGCAAATCTTATCCCAACTAACAAGGCGATTACGAGTATACTTCGTATCTCCTCCCCAGAGGAAGTTCCGATTTAAGCTATCAATTCTGTTACACACTACAGCGGGAATGAAAGCAATCTGCATGGAATGTATGGGAATAGCTGCCGAGACAAATTAAATCAACGTTTTCCTACCAGCCATTAACAGCACGCGTCATTTACAACCAGCCAGCTTTCGCATGATCTTTTCCACAAGAGTCGAGTAAGTGCATGCATTAACCCTTCGGTGGATTACTGGGACTCCGAGATAGATTCCCAACTCATCCGTAGGGGGCATTCCACAAACTGTGCTCAAGTATTCTACCATTTCAATATTAATATTAGGAGAAACAAAGATTTTGGAATTTTTTAAATTAACTTCCAAACCTGGGGTCGACTGAATTCATTTAAGCACTCTTGAATTGTGATGAGCTGGTCCGTTTTGGCCTCGGCAAAAAGAATGAGGTCATCTGTAAAAAATAAATGGCTTATTTCGGTCCCCCTCAAAGTGCCAGGGACCTTCCTAACATCCAGAGCTTCCCTCTCGAGAATCATATGTGAAAGCCTCTCTATGACGAGGATAAACAGATATGGAGAAAGACGTTCTACTTTTCAGAGACCTTTCTTTGGTTCAACTTCCTCGATTGTTTCATAATTCCATAAGGGGGTAATGTTGCAGTTTCTAACACAATACATGATACTATTTACCACAGTATCCGGGAACTTAAGGGCATGGAGCATCTCGTGGAGGAAGTCCCGGTTAACATTATCTTAAGTAGGGGTTCCGACCCGATCGGATCGGGTTTTTTTTTAAAAAAAAAATCGGGTTTGGGTCAAATTCATGTTTAGGGTGAAAAATACCCGACCCGACCCGAAAAATATATAATTTTACCTTATATATTTAAGAACAATTACAATAATACTTTCTATATATTATTTTTTTTCAATTAAGTAACTGTTTTTATTGAATAAAAATAATATTTTTATTATTTCGGGTCGGGTCAAGTCGGATTTTTAAGTTACATATCATGTCGCGATCGGGTCAGGTGAAATCTTGTTTTGGTCGGGTCGAATCTCGGGTGGAGAATTCCTTGTTCTTGGGTCAGATCGGGTGGACCAAAAAACCGACCCGACCCATGCCCCTCCCTAATCTTAAGCCTTTTGGAGGATTGTGTAGGAAGTCCCGGTTAACATTATCATAATCCTTTTGGAGGTCAATCTCAATGAGTGAGCCTTTCCTACCTTGCATATGCATCATGGTGTGGATTGTCTCTTGCACCACGAGTATATTATCAGTCGGGCTTCTCCGCGGGAGGAAACTACTTTGGAGCAGGCCCACCACTCTTTGATGAATCGACCTAAGTTTGTTTATCAACATCTTTGATAGTATTTTGTAAGACGTGTTAAGTATGTTGATAGGCCTGAATAGAGCAATTCTATCCGCTCTAGACGTTTTCAAGATGAGCACCAAAATGCTTGAAGAATCTCGGGATGCACTCTACTTGATATCAAGGCTAAATTTTCAAAGTTCAATAATGTTTCTTTCACTGTGTGTCAACTCTTTTTATAAAAGATATGTTGGATATCCTCCGGACCTGAATTGGGGTGACCACATTGATCACATAAATGATCCATGAATGAAAATTATTTAATAAGTCGTTTTGAAAACTTTTAACAAATATGAAATCATAAATAAACTCGTGTCACATCTTAAAAAGGTTGAAAATAAATATTAAATCCCATACAGTAAATAGTCGAGACCACACCTCCGATAGCCAAACTAATCCTATAAATGGATAACCTAAAAAAGACATAAATAGAGGGAGCTATAAGACTCAGTGTGTCCTCTACAGTAAACATATATAATTATATATATAACAACATAAATAAAGCGTAAACGGTAACATCAGGATTTAATCATCATTGTACAACATCAATAATACACAACCATACTTTTCGCCGCAAAAAAACATGATGGTCCTTCCTTTCGAAGAGGATCCCAATCAAAAATAGAAATCGGTATGAGGACTTAGCCTTCCAAAGAGGATCCCAAACAAAACAGAATGGGGATATAATCCCATACAGAACAAAATGGAGAACTAACCCATATAGAGTCAAAACGAGGAATTAATCCCACGTAGAATCAGAACGGGGAATTAATCTCATGCAGAAATAGAACAAAGAATTAATCCCATGCAGAACTAGAACGGGAAATTAATCTCATGCAGAAATAGAATGGGGAATTAATCCCATTTATAATCAGAACGTGGATTAATCCCATGCAGAATCAAAATGTAGAATTAATCCAATGCAGAATCAGGAATGCATCAATGTGAAGATCGAGTGATGCAACATTATTAAGAATCATAAATGTCACGTATAATTGTAATCAAATTTTGAACATGTTTTAGGCAGTAATATTAAACATAATAGCATAACATATCAAAGAATTGAACAGATAAAGGGGACACACCTATAGTAGCTATTCGATATTGATTAAGCCTTACGATGCCCATGATCAATAGTACAAGGTCATGCGGAACGGAAACCTAATGATAATATTTTACTGTAAAAGAAAGAAAGCAATACTTAATCGAAATCAACTAGTAATTTAATTAAAAGCACTTACGCGTATCTCGAATCGAACGAGCGGAGTCGAGATGAGCTAAACAGAAATGATTCAGACTTACTAAAGAACATTACAGAGACATGTAGCCACCTTCAGAATATAATATCATATATTAAGTTCATAAATTTCAGAATTAACTTAACATAACAATATTGTAAAGTAATAAAATATGCAAAAACAGGGCTTTCGAGTTAGAATTTGACAAAAAGTACTGTGGAAACGAACTCAGGACATCGAAAAACGTTAGGATAGGTATTTGAAAAAGTCAATAGGTCAAAATCAAAGTCAATGGTCAAAAGTTAAATTGAAAGTCAAAAGTAAACGATCAACGGAAAAGTCAATATTCAACGAGTCGAGTTGGTCAAAGTCAATGGGTCAAGTAGGTCAAAGTTAACTCAGTCACCAGTTCAAAATTGGTTCAAGCAGACTGATTCAGACAAACCAATTCAGTCAGATTGGTTCACTGTCTGAACTGACAGAAGGAATCCCATTAGCGCACGATGGTGTGTGGGGCCTTTTTCGGTGGCCGAAAAATCACAAAAAAATTTCTAAAAATATTTTAAAGCACGGGGAGTCACTTACAAATGCCAAATTTATGAAACAATCGACGGATATGGGGGTTTTCAAAACCTGAATATTCAAACCTTCAGCGATCATAAACGACGACGACGAATGACAAACCAAGGACACCGGAAGAACGAAGCTGACGAGACGAACACAATGGTGTTGGAGGTGTCGTACACCACCTTACAGTTAGCAAAAAATAAAATAAAAACCAAAACAAAGGTGGTTGAGAGAGAACAGAAGAGAGAAACTATTTTTGTTTAAAAAAGAGCAAATCCGAGGGGAAAAGAGGTTAAATTATTTGAATAACAAAAACTTGAGCCAATTAAAGAATTAGTCCTTACGTTTATAGAGATCTCACGAAATGGTACTAAAACTTTAAATGTTTTCAATTAGCCTCATTTTGGGGTGTGACAACTCTCACCCTTTTAAGAAAATTTCAACCTCGAAGTTTATCTGACAGAAAAGATGAGGGAACAACATCCTCACAGACTCATAAGTCTCCTAAATGATCTTCACAAGGCTATCTGAATATTGGTCTAGCAACTATTATTATTGGTAAACCCAGGCAACAACAAACAATCTACCCAACCATCTCGGAAACCTATAATACAACCTTTCAACCTATCTTTCAAAAATCTAAATAACCTACTCAAATAAACCATCAAACTACGAATAATAAGTTGTACTGAAGTTTTAATCGCGAACACAAAGTTTCAAGAGGAATCTTTTAGAACCGTGACACAAATCTTAGATCTCGACCATACATTATAGATAAGGGAACCACACAAAGATGAACAATCTCAAAAGTAAACAACCTAGTTAGTTATCAACAATATAACTAGTTTGAGCTAGAATAAAATGAACTAACTTCTCGAGATGATCCATAAAGTACAGACTGAATCTTACTGGGACATAGTCAAAGGTATTCCACTGAAAAAATCTAAGTTACTCATTTCTCACAATGAATTCTGTACGGATTCTAAAATAAAATGAATTGACTCTTTCCCTCGGATAGTTTGCATCAGAGTGATGCACATGTTATAACTTATCGATTATCAGAATATCTAATACATAGAGAATTCTTACATACGATCCCCTTCAGAATACTCAGAACTTATACCCATATTTTAGAATAATGAAAATCAAATACATAATTGACAATACCAGAGGGAGATGTTTGAAAGTGTTGAATTATTCCACTCAAGATAGACTGAATCAAAATGATACGAATATCATATCCTCTAGATTTATTGAACATATTCATTAACCTGAGTGAGATAGCTATGAACGTACATCGAAATTGATTTACAGTGAGTTTGAAAGAAAACAAATAGTTTAGACCATAATAATATTTCACTCCCAAATATAAAGTATTACATGAATCTTTAGTAGTCCTAGGTTACAGATATAATACTAACCGAAATCCTTCTTTTCAGAGTGAATCACAATGTGATTGAGTGATAATTTAATCAATACCATTCCTAGCGTTATTACAGGAGTCCACTTACATATCCACATTAACATACTGAACCAAACTTTTATCAAAACCCCACTTAAAGATGAACTTAGAAGAATATTTAACTATATGACATATATGATCCCCACGAGTTTTGTTTTTCTTAAGAATGATTTCATAATAGATCTAAAGATTTCAGTCGTATTTTTTTAGATCAAACTGGAATGCTAAAAATCAGACATAAATAATTTGTTTACATGAGGAAATCCAAGATAAATTCAAGATTCATGAAAAAGTTTATTCGAGGAGGATTAAGATTGCTAAAAGCAAACCAAAAACACATATACCATTCATTTTTAATTCATGAGTTGATTCCATCACTTTAACTCGGACAAATATTGACCCTTATTTTTTCAACTATCATCGGGTTTGAAACAAATTGTAACTTTTCGTAGAAATATTCTCATGAAAGCATGTGAACTTTTTGAAAGTTTCTCTTTGAAAACGAGAAATAACTTCCTAAGTAGAAAAATTGATCTAAGATATCATCAGATCAGATCAGGTAGAGTTGAATTAATCACTATTCCCTTACACTTAAAATGACTTCAGAAAAATTCCATAACAATGAATGACAATCGCTAATTAACTAATAGTTAGTTGCAAAAATTCAGATCTTACAATCAAAGTGTCGCAACCGGTTTTCGCCCGGGCACGGAATTTTTACTTGACGGGAAAAATAAAATGAATAATTAAATGATTTTGATTTAAAAAATGTTTTGGGAGTCGCCATTGACATTTTTTGGGTTAGGTAGGTCAAATACCTAAAAACAATCTTTTAAAATAGTTTTGAAGAAAACATAATTTAAAAGATAAACTGATCTGCGTATAACCAAAAATTTTAGTAAAAAAGGATTCGTGGTCGTTTACATTTAGGGAATGATTAACACCCTTATAATGCCCAAAATTGGTACTCATTAATTATAAATTGTCTCTATTATTGGAAATTTAAGAATTCAAATATATATTTAATTCATAATCCTATTATTTCAAATTTATTAGTATAATTTAAAGAAATATTTATATATAAATAAGATATTTATTTACTTAGAAATATCAGAAAAGGACTTCTAGGTGCTTTAAGATAACCCATTTCTTAATATTAAAAAAAAATAGTAATAAAACATTTCTATAAAAATAATTAAAATAAATTAATATATATAATTTATAAAAATAGGATATTTATTTATTTAAGAATATTAGAAAATGACTTCTAGGTGCTTTAAGACAGCCCATTTCTTAATATAAAAAAAATAAAAAAAATATTAAAATATGATTATTTTTCTAAGAAAATAATTTAATATGTATTTTTTGGTTTTTATATGTAAGATATTTATTTATTTAAAATACTAGAATAGGACATCTAGTTGCTTTAAGATTGCCCTTTTCTTTGATATTAAAAATAAATAAATATTATTATTTAAACAAATATATATATATATATATAGATACTTATATGAATAAGATAAAAATAATAATAAAATAATAATTAAAGAAATAATTAAAATATAAAAGTAATAATAAAATACTATTGCAAATAAATAATGATTAAAATAAGAGAAATTAAAAATATAGTATACATGTACTAATATAATAAAATTTAAATACTAAATTCTAAAAAATCAATTTATTGATACACCTAGACATAGGTATCTTTCTTGAAAATTTTGTTAAATTAAAGAAAATGGGATCATGGTGATTTAATATAAATATCACATGCAAATAGTAATGATTTAATTATATATTCTATATACAAGTGGGATCATGGTGATTTAATATAATAATTTCATCAAGATAAGTCTGGATTGTACTTTATAGAAAACAATAATGAATTGTTTTAGTTAGGACACATGTTTTTGGAATCATTCAATGATTCAAACTACAACTACGTGCAAATAGTATTAATTTAATTATATACCCTACATACATATTATATAAATTTATCAAACAAATTATTAATACTACCTAAACATAAAATTAATCATATTGATAAATTATATAACAAAATCATGCTACAACTAGGTTAATATGATCATTACCTGTCTGGCAAAAAAATCATACCATCTCTATCATATTTTACTCTAAAAATATATATAAATGACTAAAAGGAAATAAAATAAAATATAGATGCCAAACTAAAATAAACAGAAATATGCTTTTAATGATTAAATTATAAAAATATTAAAGTTAATAGACATAACTTGAAATATTATATAATATAGGTACATATAGTATAATTTAGCTTTAATTATTAACTGGTAATTAAAATATAAATATTTAAAATTAAAAGGACTAAATCTGGTATTATCCTAAATATTTAATAAATATAGTAGGGACTATAATATAATAAAATAAAATTATAATACCAAATTAAAAATATAAAAATTAATTGTAGTGACTAAATCGTAAAGATTACAAATTTAGAGTATTACGGACATGGTTTACCCCTTTACCGAAAACGCATATCTCTACCCATGAAACGACTTCGTTTCATATTGGGTATAAACACCCTTAAATGGTCGAAAATGGCCTTTCATCTCTTCATTTCTTCCATTTCACTTCTCTCTCTAGAAGAGAGAAGTTCAAACTCTCTCTCGTATCTCTATAAAATCATCCACCGGTGGGATGACGGTAACCGACCGACCGCCGTGAACCACCACCGACAGTCACCGCCGACCACCATCCACGGTGGTCAGAGTTCACCAAAATACCCTAAATTAAAGCCCCTATTTTTATAAACTTAGATCTAAGGTTGTTTTGGTTTAAAACCTTATCAAACGTCGTAGATCTAGGATTATTTCGCTCGGCGTTTCGGTTCTCTGGTGACGTTCGACCTCTCCAACAATGGTAAGTTCTTCTCTATTTTCTTTTGATTATTTTCTGTTTTTGTTTCGTATTTTGTTGTTGGTCGTTGGTAGTTGCTTCCTTCCCGTTCCTGCCCTCTGTTGGTTTTGGCTTCCTCTCGGGTTTCTCTTGGTTATCGTTTTTTGCATGCTGGGTTCTCTTGTTTTTTCGCAGGTATGGTGGACGGCTTTTATAGCCTCAGATGAGGCTCTCATCGGACCAGTCCCAAAGGTAGAAGCTTCGGTGAGTCACCATAGCTATGGTGGTGACTCACCATATAGCAAGCAACGTGAAGGGACAGATGGCCTTCTGGAAAGCTCGGCGAGGGCGGCAGTATCTGGATAGGTATCGACGTGGGACGGAAGACCGTCGGTAGTGGCCGGTTGGAACACTTGGCAGCAGAGCAGCGGTGGGCTTCTAGCTGAGAGGAGGTTGTTCTTCTTCCCAGCGGCGGCTGAATGCATGTGATATAAACCCTAATTAATTTAGGGTTTCTGTTAGGCCATCGAGTTGGGCCTGGAATTGTAATAATAATAATAATAATAATAATAATAATAATAATAATAATAACAATAATATAATAAAAACAAATAGATGAAAAAAATTAATATATTCAGTTACCCCTCTTTGCTCATTCTTGTGTTAACAAGAATAGAGCAAAGACGAAAAGATAATAAGTTTTTTTATCCATTTGACTTCACTTGATTATGATGGCAATGTTGAACAAGTTCTTCTTGGGGATTAGTTCTTCTCATTATGAAATTTTCCACTAGGGATGATAATTTATCTCCTTCTGTTATGTAATCATGCAAAGGCTGAACAAGTTCTTCTCGGATGATCTTCTTCTTCCTCTTCAGATAAGTTATTCTCATTATGAACTTTTCTCTGGAAAATTTGATCCATCGAGTGATGAATTCAAACAAAAGGTTTGAACAAATTCTTCTCATTATGAATTTCTTCTTCCTTCTTCAGATAAGTTCTTCTCATTATGAACTTTCTCTGGCAATGCTGATACATCAAATGATGAATTCAAGCAAAAGGTTGAACAAGTTCTTCTCATTATGAACTTCTTCTTCCTTTTCAGATGAGTTCTTCTCATTATGAACTCTACCTGAAAATGTTGATCTATTGAATGATGGATTCAAATCTTTGCTAAAATCTTTGAAATTCCTGTCAAATATTTAACATGGATAAAATGAATGAAAATGCCCTTATTTTGCAAATGTCTAAATATGATGCATGAATGTTAAGTTCATCTTTATTTGATTTCAAAGTGGTGAACTCGGTCTTTCTTCAATTATGTAGAAATCAATAAATCTTTCTTCTTTGAAAAGAGAATATATCATCTTTGAAGAGTGTAGATGTAAATATGTCTGACTCAGCAGGGATTAATTAGGAGAGTAGAGTTTGTTCTGTTTTGACTCTTGAAACACATCATAAGGAGGATTTATCCCAATTCCTTTCATGTATCCACATCTAATTGGATCTCGAACAAAACCATTCAGACCATATCATGTCGAGAGGCTTAACAACTACCTGTCGTTCAACCTTAGTTGGCTTCACTAGTTTCTTGTTGTTAAAATTTTTGCTTCCCTTTTGTGGAAAGAAATCTTCATCATAGCACACTTCTAATCTTGGGGTTGAAGAAGACATACTTTATCTTGCATCAATAAATGGAAACCATATGATCACAACACTGGTTTAGCATCGAATAACTGGTTCATAAAACATTTGACAAAACATTCATCATCTCATGTGGTTTCTACTCAGATGTTCGTAAAACATTTATCCAGCTGTGGCTTCTGCACATATTTCTGGTCAATGAAGCTATTTGTATAGTGTTCAAAGCCTTTGTATAATGTCACAAGACCACTTGAGAACAAAACTCAGTGGGAATGTAAGTGAGATATTGGTGTGTTTCATGACCAAAAAGTTGGTCAAATTCATAAAATATACTAGTGCTGAATTGAATAATGGACACTAACTGATCTTGATATCATTTCGGGTAAGGGAAAGTGTGATACTAATCACGTTTTCTTCCATAATGAGTGTTGTAGGAAGTAGAAACACATCAACTATAGGAGTCATGTACAGAAGAGAGTTAATGGAATTCTTGTTGTTGTAGATGAACCGTACATGATAAACCAAATAGATGAAAACTCAGTTTATCCCGACTAGCAATGATAACCCCAGTAACAACAGAAATAAGTATAATGTATGTAAGTTAAGTCTCATTCTTCAATGTCATCAAGTAAACAAAAACTGATGTGAAAAACAACTTCGTAATCTCAATAGCATGATTGAAACTAATTGTCAGGAATCTCAAAGAAATATTTCCAATCATCACCGACACACAGAATATAAAATTCAAAGTCGAGATTTTAAGGAACTGAACCCTGGATCGAGTAGTCTGCCTGGGGACCATCTTTATCCATGCAACCGTGATGTAGCTTAACAAAGAACACATTGTCATGTGACACATGGTTAAGAAGATTGGGTATTTGAACCCATACTTGCTGAGTATATATTTGTTCAACAACATGATCATAATGTAACTGCCTGACGAACGAAGCAATTATGTATAGTTAGCTCGACTGTCACTGTTTCACTATTTTCATTCTTCATATCTTTCTGTCTCATTGGAAATATTTGCTCAAGTCAATGATCTTTTCCTAAGATGATATGGGTCTTCAACATGCCCTAACATTTGCTGATACAGACGTTCAAAATGCACCAACATTCCTGATTCTGATTAAAAGGGCTTTCAGCATGTCCCAGCATTTGCTGATACAAATGTTCAAAAAGAGTCAATATTCTTGATTATGTTTGAAACGGGCTTTCAGCATGCCCCAACATTTGCTTCTTGTAATCTGAGCCTTCAAAATGCCCCACATGGATCTGTCTGAAGTAACCTTTAAAAAGTCCCAACATTTGTTGATACAAATGTTAAAAGTGTGCTCAAGATTACCTCTTGTTGAGATGAGCCTCCAAGAATGCCCAAATATTCATATTACTATGAGCCTTCAAAATTCCCCACCATTCTATTTCTGGTTGACATGGGCTTTCAAGATGTCTTGCATGGATCTGTCTGAATTGTGCCTTCAAAATGCCACATATTCTGAATTGTAAGGATTACTCTCAACGTCTGTTTGACTTGAATATCATGATCCCCCCAAGGTCCAATTTTGACAATGCACTGTGGTGTGTACTTGTGGTTTTATACGTGCCTCAAATATGTTTATCTTGAATACTCTCATTCTGGTGTCACTAAGCAACAGTTGTTAAGTAACTTGAGGAATTCTCTTCATGTTGTCAAAAATTTAAGAAGTAAGCAATCATTCTGACGGAAATGTCTAAGATATGTGCCTCTTCTGAATGAGGTACCCATTTTTGGATATGGAGGGATCTAGTCGGATAGAGTGGTATAAATCGCTTGGTAATTCATTTTAGGCTGATACAATGAACCTTGTTTTCAGTGAAGGCTCTTGAAAAGTCCGCACCCATACAACATGTTGAACCTGATAATTACTCATCTGATTATGAAGCGATCTTTCAGGATGATTTCACATATATTGATAGTTTTTCTGATATCGAGGAAATCTTGAATTTTGATTCTGATGAAGAGAGTAAATTGTTACACTTGACGAAAATTGGGTACTCAGAGGCTGAGGCTTCAATAGCCATGGAGAGATATGGTCCAGATTCATCAATTGCAGAGTTGACATATTTTATATGTGCTGCTCAAATGACTAAGGCTGCTGATGCACTTTTTACGGTAGAAGATAGGAAGTCATTATGCAATGATCCCAATTACAAGAAAAGGCAAAACTCGGGTTATGTTTTTTGGAAAAGGAAGGAGCAGAGGAAGCTTGAAAAGAAGCTTCTTAATGAAGACTATCATAAAATTCATCTTCCAAATCCAATGATTGGTTTTGGGGTTTATACCGAACTAGATCAGATAACTCAAAGAACAATTCCAGAAGATGCTATTGGGCCTCCTTATTTCTACTACGAGAACATGGTACTTTCTCCAGTTGGTGTTTAGACCGAAATGTCACGGTACTCATTTGATGTAGAGCCAAAATTTGTAGATTCGAAGTATTTTTGTGCTGTTGGAAAAGGGGCTACATTCATAATCTGCCAATTGAGAACAAATTTCCTCTTATTCCGCTTCCTCCATGCACCATACATGATGCTTTTCCATTGAAAAAGAAATGGTGGCCTTTCTGGGATCCAAGAACAAAGTTGAATTGTTTACAAACATGTACAGGAAATGCCAAATTGGCAAAAAGGATTCGTAAGGCTCTTGAAGCTTATGACGATGAGCCACCTTCGAGTGTCCAGAAGTACGTTCTTGATGAATGCCGAAAATGGAATCTGGTATGGGTTGGAAGGAATAAAGTTGTTCCACTTGAACCTGATGAGGTGGAAATGCTTATAGGTTTCCCTAAAAACCATACATGAGGAAGAGGATCTGCTAGAGACATGTTCCTTGATGGTATCAATGTCCTGTCTCTTTTCTCTGGGATCAGTGATGCAGAGGTTGCCTTCTACTATCTTGGCATACCTTTGAAAACAGATGCGTAAGAACTAAATGATGATTGGTTAGAGCAATTGATAAGTAGATTTGGCGAATTTGACCTTGTTATTGGTGGCATCCCGTGTAACAACCTTACTGGAAGAAATAAACATCATCAGGATGGACTCGAGGATTTTTTTCGGTGCCTTGCAATGACTGCTACATCGGTTGTCTCTTCTGTTGCTCCGAGATATATCACATTCTCATATGAAAGGTCTATAAGTGTAGAATTTGTTTCAATGTCTCATTCTTTTCCATAAGTTCTCAAATTCAAGTTCAACAATCTTCTGAAGGATATAATGGATATAATCTTGATAAAGAAAGTGATCGGCAGGGAATAAGTAGCAATGATGTATCACAGTATAACCAGAGTGTGGGTGGTGAACTTGTTCATTCCCATAATACACCTAATGGGACTTAAGGGTAATCTTTCTTGATGGATTATTGATGATGTCACAGGAGAGCGTTACGAGTTCAATTCTCCAGACTTTATGGCTTCTTGGACCACTTACTTTCAAGAAAGTGAAATGCTTCATTATTCTGGCCATTCTTTCTTTTTCTACAATAAAAGTAGAATAGGCAACAACTTGTTTCAAGGACATTCCTCATTTGAGACTGTCCTGTTTGAAAATGTTTTTTCTCTTTTCTTTATCAAGAATGAAAGAATTTTGTAAAGTATTGTTTCTTACAGGTTCACAATAGAATCAAATCATAAACAATGAGTTTAATGAATATCAAAAAAATTAAATACACTTTTAAATCATTCAAAAATCATAATCTATTGCAAGTGTCAAAATTATTGATTGATTTAAGGTGTAGGTTAATTTTGGTAAAGTAAGGTCTCTCAGGTTGGTCCAGCATATGTGTCTCTTTGAGTTTCCACTAACTTGAAAAAATGGTTGTTATGCTCATCTTGTAGAGATACTTCTCGATTCCAGAATCTCAGGAACATCTTTGGGATGTGGTGCTTCATTAAGAGCTTAAGATCATCTTTTATGTCGTTGGTGCACCATTCAATATTCGAGCCGCATTTTCAGGTTTTCAACTCGAATCCTCCTTTGGTTTCAAGATGTTATTTAAAAATTTACATCTTGAACCCCCTTTTATCATTTTGCATATCATGCATTAAAGATTTTGTTTTTAAAAAAACCAATTTTTACAAATAAAAATCAATCTTGAGTGGCGGAATGAAATCTGAAGATATTCTCTTTTAATTAGAAATCCATGTATGATTAGAATGGACTTTTCAGGTACGTAACGTAAGCCAGGGCTTATGGTTACAAAAGAAAGGGATAAAAAGGCCCAAACAAGTGTTTAAGGGTAATTAAACCAAGGATCAATTCATTCTGATGCCTTCAATCTTGCCTTGCCTGACTTGAATTTGCTTTGCTACTTGTCTTTCATCATCTGGATCCCTCTAGACTGCCAAATTTAGGATTCATTTCCATTTTCTCATATCTTCATCATTTCTTGCTCTTATTATTTGAATATGAATCTTTGAACTAATTGCACTTGATCAACCTTGTAACTTGAAGCTCAATGAGTCACCAATCTTGATTTCCCTTTTTTTTTTCCCTTTTTCCTTTTTTCATTTTTCCTTTTTTGTTTTTTTTGTTTTTTTATGAATGAGTATAGGACTTCAATTGCTTTGACCACCTTCTTTTCCTCTTGCAATTCAAGAATTCTTTCATTATTCTTGATTGGATTGATCTTCAAGCACTTAGTATTTGACATACCTTGTAGTTCAAAACTTTTTTTACTTCATGGAAATTTGTCTTCGCAATAAAATTGTATTGACAATCTTTATTCCTGTGAGCATATATCCTTCACCTTCCCCCCCCAAGTGGAGGGTGATCATTGGTTAGGGTTGAATCAGAAGAAAAATCATTCAAGCTCAAGTGGGGACAACAAAGGATATATATATACACATATTTTAAAAATAAATGAAACAATGTCGTTCATCATCTCATACACAAAAACCTTTGTAAAAATAGGTATCTCCAGGGGGATGAATATTCAAGATTAACTTTATTTATATGAAAACAATGTAATTAATGCATGATATATTTATTTCAATCAATCCCTTTTTTTCCTTCTGCTTTGAGTATGCCTCAATCACTCGAAATTATCTTCGATAAGTTGATCCATGATGCCTCATCTCGTCTCTTCTTGCAGGAAGATTCACGGATAATTGAAAGTTTGGTTTTTTTTTGAGGTCATTTGGTTTATGATAGTTTTGTATTTGGAATGACAAAAGTGTGTGACTTTTGAAGTCATGTATGTGGTGGAAGGTAGTATCATAAACCAATAAACATCTGGAGTTGGTGTCTCAAAAACAGGTAGAGACATTTCTTCAGAATCTCAGATAAATGTAGTGTCGAGATTTGGTTTTTTGTAAGGATCAAGTAATTGGCGTTGGATGGGATATGGAATATATAATTTTACCACTTGCTAGAGATCTATAACTCTTGAAAAATTAAAATAATATTTAATCTTTCTGATATTAAAAAATTTCAAGATTAAAATTCGATTTCTTGCTCATAACCATAAAAACAACAAAAATTTATTTATCACAACAAGACAAAGAAAGGAACAAAAAACAAGTTCAAACAAGATGCTGAAAATAGAAAGGTACTATAGTGGTAGATATCAATTTCCACTTGTTTATTTAGCTTGCATCTATCATTCCTTGAATGTTGGGTGTGTACTTGGCCCAGGATTTTCATCTTTATTTCCCCCCCCCATTCCTTGATCGTTTCTTGTGTCAAGACTCCCTTGTCAAAGAGCGTCTCTATTTCTTTTAACAATGACCAACAATTTCCTGTTGAATGCCCAGATACTCCTAGGTGAAAATTACAGAAACTATTTTGATCATAGCAATGGGCATAAGGCTTGGGTGCCATTTTCACCAATATTGGTGTAATGTATTGGCCTTTAATCAAATGAGGGTATAGATCTGAGATAGATTCTTGAAACACCTTTAGAGTTTTTCTTGCTCGAGAGATTATCACTTTCTTTGATCATTCTGAACGAAAAAATGTTCTCCTGTGATTGAGGGGGTTCTGGATGCTCATTTCATCTACAACTGGGGTAGTATTAACCATACTCCTTAAGTTGCTCCTTGCTTTATTAGTTTTCAGAAAGTCTGATATAGGTATCTGAGGTGTCTTATGGGTTATATCTGCTTCATTCTTTCTTAGACCTATAGGCCAATCTCGAATTACATCCATGGGAGCCTTTTGATTTCTTTTCCCATTTTCTTGTGCCTAATATTCTTCACAGGATTCGGTCATATTAGTCTCTGTTGAAGCAATGGTTTCTGATCATTGAACCTTAACCCCTTCTTTTATCTTGCATTTTTGAATTGCTTGCTTTAAAGGATCTTCAAAATTTCCTTCAAGGTTACCAGGAACCTTAGCTGAACAATTTGGAATTCCAATTTGATTTATCCAAGGAATCTTCTTATAGGTCCAATTCTCATTTGTAGGCCACTGTGGTTGATCAATTTGTGGAGTAGTTAATCTGGCTGAGAGCATTTCCGGATATAATTTTTCACTCGAACAGTGAAAGGGAGGGTATTTAAAACCCTGTACATTCTTTTTCTTCTTGATCACTCTGTAAAGTTTGGCACCATGTTTAACTGAATAAGACCTCACTGTATTAATCTCAGCTTCTTTCTTGACTTCAATATTGTTAGAGCCTCTTATCTGCCATTTTTTATAGCCATTTCGATCATTTCTCCACTTATGATGATGTCAGAGAAATCATTAGGGAGAACCCCTATCATGTGATTAATATAAGGAAATTTTAATGTACTGATGAACAAAGTAGTGAAATCCTTTTCAGTCAATGGTGGATGCACTTGAGAAGCAACACCCTTCCATCATTGTGAATATTGTCGAAAGCTTTCATTTCACTTCATATTCATGTTTTGCAACATTGTTTGATCAGGGGCCATATCAGCCATGTGCTTGTATTGACCCAAAAAAGCTTGAGCTTCCAAGAATGTATTTGAGTACGTTTTAACTGATTATACCATTTGGATGCGACCCAGATAAACTGTCTTGAAAACAGTGGATCAATAACTTTTCATTCTCCATATCGACAGTCATACGACGATAGTAATAGTGATATGATATAAAGGGCACGTGGTCCCATTATACTTCTCAAAATCTGGAACTTTGAAATTTGGTGGGAGAACTAATTCGGGGACCAAACTTAGCTCTTTGGCGTCAAACCCATAAAATGACTCAACCGTCTCTCTAGAAGAAGTACAAAATTCATTTGGCTTCAACAAAGAAGCAGTAGAACAATTAGTGAGGAACGACGCTCCAGCTTGATATTTCTTAACAGCGAAGTGAACTGGTGATTGGATTTCCTTATGTATAAAGGTGTGTTAAGGAATGTAAACAGGTGTAACACCCAGAAGATTTGTGGGGTTTTCAACTAGACTTTTCCCAGTGGTTAAATGTTTCCCAATCATTTCTTCCATCTTGTTCAGTAGATTGATATGATAATTTGTGAAATTAGCTTCAATTTGTGCCAACTTGATCCTCAATTCTTCTTGTGTCTCTTTTTGCTCTATCGCAAATTTGGCTAACCTATCCTCAGTTTCTTTAGACATTTTTCTTGTGTCGTGCTAAGCGTTCTTGCTACAAGGAATAACCAAGATCACTTCGGTTGAAATCTTTATTTTAATGAATGAATATTTTAATGATGTAAGTTTGAAACTATAGATGTAACTATGCAACGATGCAAATGCAAATACAATAATGTAAAAATAAGAATGCAAATTATGCAATACAAAAGCAAACAACAAATGTAAAATGAAAATGCAAAGATGCAAATGCATGTATGAAAAGGTGTTACTCCAGAGTGATCATCTTAGAACATATTTCATTTAACACAAAAGTTTCCGTGCATCAAACAAAACTTTTATATAGGGGACAACCTTTCCCTCCTAAAGCCAAGTTATTTTATCAGCTTGTGGGTCATATTGCTTGTCTGGATTGCAGCTTTTTCCATGACATTCTCTTTCATCTTCTGTATCAATTCTCAGAGTTGCTTGTTTTCCCTTGTAAGAGAACATTTCTGTCCAAGAAGTTCTTGGATTAGATCTTCATATATGTTGCAGTTCTTTTTCAGTTTGGTAACCCCTGTTATCCATTCTTCTAGAGTGTTTCCTATGCCAGCTTTTTGAAAGGCTTGATTGATCTTTTGGAAATCTTCATGCATGGTTTCCACTTCTATGCTCAATTTCTTGTTTTGATCTTTTAAATAACATGCTTGAGCTTCATAAAAAACCCCCTCTATTATGAATGCCCTTACTGATGCTCTTACCGTAGATTGCTTTTGGTATCAATATGTCAGGATCTTTGTCGAGTACTTTTGGTATTAATATAACAAGATCTCTGTGTGCATTGCTTGCTTCTATCCTCGGAGTTTCCTCAGGATGCCTTCCCTTAGCCGCGTCATATTTTTTTGATCATAAAACTTTTTGTCCATTTACGATTTCTTTCCAATTTGATGAACAGTCTTTCAAGTCAATACCTTTTGGTTATGCTATGATCATACAATGCAGACAAAAGAATATAAACAAATTAGAGTAATGAACATGCATGGAAAATATAAGAAAAAATAGAATAGTTAGTACCAACTGACGGAAAGAAAAATTCTATCTATAAAGTTATAACTCCTAACCTCATGCTTTCTAGTTCCATGTTTTGTTTGGAAAAATTAACCTAACTGCATGATTTCTAGTTCGCAGGCATTTATTCAGAGAGAAAAATAATAAATTAAAAAAATTAAAAGCTAGAGCTTATTTCTCCTTTGTGTACACCTATGGACAGGGGTTCAGTACTGTCTTAGATCAGGTAAAGTGCTAGGGTTTATTATATGTAGGGTTTTAGTTCTAAGAGTAAAGGTACTCGAACTGTCCTTGTTGGTGTCCCCTTGGGCTGCCAAACCCTCAATCCTAGTCCATCACAGACTTAAGTGGACCGAGTTCAATTCCAGGGGACACATTTCCCTATGTCTGACACGGAGAATAAATTCTCATGAAGACATATAGTATATGAACCCCGAAAGCTACTTGCTAGGTGACAAGCTTAATTATAAAGCTTATGTTATGCAATGCAAGTGATGTGTGTGAGGAGAAATGTTCAAACCTCTAACAAATAAATAATAAAATTTAATATTTGAAAATAAAGCATTAATTAAAATAACATATAAATATTATGAAAATAATAAGTATATATACAAAAAATTTTGAAAAGAAAGAATTAAAAATTAAATATATGAAATTTTAATTTTCTAATTGATAGAGACAATTAATAATTGGTTTTAAAGTTTGACCAATCCCCAGCAGAGTCGCCAAGCTGTCGTAACCAGTTTTCGCCCGGGCACGACACTTTTACTTGGCGGGAAAAATAAAATGAATAAGTAAATGATTTTGATTTAAAAAATGTTTTGGGAGTCGACATTGACATTTTTTAGGTTAGGTAGGTCAAATACCTAAAAACAATTTTTTAAAATAGTTTTGAAGAAAACATAATTTAAAAGATAATCTGATCTGCGTATAACTAAAAATTTTAGTAAAAAAGGATTCGTGGTCGTTTACATTTAGGGAAGGATTAGTACCCTTATAATGCCCAAAATTGGTACTCATTAATTATAAATTGTCTCTATTATTGGAAATTTAAGAATTCAAATATATATTTAATTCATAATCCAATTATTTCAAATTTATTAGTATACTTTTAAGAAAATATTTATATATAAACAATATATTTATTTACTTAGAAATATCAGAAAAGGACTTCTAGGCGCTTTAAGACAGCCCATTTCTTAATATTAAAAAATAAATAAATATTAATAAAACATTTCTATAAAAATAATTAAAATAAATTAATATATATAATTTATAAAAATAGGATATTTATTTATTTAAGAATATCAGAAAAAGACTTCTAGGTGCTTTAAGACAACCCATTTCTTAATATAAAAAAATAAAAAAATATTAAAATATGATTATTTTTCTAAGAAAATAATTTAATATGTATTTTCTGGTTTTTATAAGTAAGATATTTATTTATTTAAAATACTAGAATATGACATCTAGTTGCTTTAAGACTTCCCTTTTCTTCGATATTAAAAATAAATAAATATTATTATTTAAACAAATATATATATATATAGATACTTATATGAATAAGATAAAAATAATAATAAAATAATAATTAAAGCAATAATTAAAATATAAAAGTAATAATAAAATACTATTGCAAATAAATAATGATTAAAATAAGAGAAATTAAAAATATAGTATACATGTACTAATATAATAAAATTTAAATACTAAATTCTAAAAAAATCAATTTATTGATACACCTAGACATAGGTATCTTTCTTGAAGATTTTGTTAAATTAAAGAAAATGGGATCATGGTGATTTAATATAAATATAACGTGCAAATAGTAATGATTTAATTATATATTCTATATACAAATGGGATCATGATGATTAATATAATAATATCATCAAGATAAGTCTGGATTGTACTTTATAGAAAACAATAATGAATTGTTTTAGTTAGGACGCATGATTTTGGAATCATTCAATGATTCAAACTACAACTACGTGCAAATAGTATTAATTTAATTATATACCCTACATACATATTATATAAATTTATCAAACAAATTATTAATACTACCTAAACATAAAATTAATCATATTGATAAATTATATAACAAAATCATGCTACAATTAGGTTAATATGATCATTACCTGTCTGGAAAAAAATCATACCATCTCTATCATATTTTACTCTAATATATATATATATAAATGACTAAAAGGAAATAAAATAAAATATAGATGCCAAACTAAAATAAACAGAAATATGCTTTTAATGATTAAATTATAAAAATATTAAAGTTAATAGACATAACTTGAAATATTATATAATATAGGTACATATAGTATAATTTAGCTTTAATTATTAACTGGTAATTAAAATATAAATATTTAAAATTAAAAGGACTAAATCTGATATTATCCTAAATATTTAATAAATATAGTAGGGACTATAATATAATAAAATAAAATTATAATACCAAATTAAAAATATAAAAATTAATTGTAATGACTAAATCGTAAAGATTACAAATTTAGAGTACTACGGACAGGGTTTACCCCTTTACCCAAAACACACATCTCTACCCATGAAACGACGTCGTTTCATATTGGGTATAAACACCCTTAAATGGCCGAAAATGGCCTTTAATTTCTTCCATTTCACTTCTCTCTCTAGGAGAGAGAAGTTCAAACTCTCTCTCGCATCTCTCTAAAATCATCCACCGGTGGGACGATGGTAACCGGCCGACCGCCGTGAACCACCACCGACAGTCGCCGCCGACTGCCATCCACGGTGGTCGGAGTTCACCAAAATACCCTAGATTAAAGCCCCTATTTTTATAAACTTAGATATAAGGTTGTTTTGGTTTAAAACCTTACCAAACGTCGTAGATCTAGGATTATTTCGCTCGGCGTTTCGGTTCTCCGGCGACGTTCGACCTCTCTAACAGTGGTAAGTTCTTCTCTCTTTTTTTTTGGTTATTTTCTGTTTTTGTTTCGTATTTTGTTGTTGGTCGTTGGTAGTTGCTTCCTTCCCGTTCTGCCCTCTGTTGGTTTTGGCTTCCTCTCGGGTTTCTCTTGGTTGTCGTTTTTTGCTTGCTGGGTTCTCTTTGTTTTTTCGCAGGTATGGTGGACGGCTTTTATAGCCTCAGATGAGGCTCTCATCGGAAAGGTCCCAAAGGTAGAAGCTTCGGTGAGTCACCATAGCTATGGTGGTGACTCACCATATAGCAAGCAACGTGGAGGGACAGATGGCCTTCTGGAAAGCTCGGCGAGGGCGGCAGCATCTGGAGAGGTGTCGACGTGGGACGGCAGACCGTCGGAAGTGACCGGTTGGAACACTTGGCAGCAGAGTGGCGGTGGGCTTCTAGCTGAGAGGTGGCTGTTCTTCTTCCTAGCGGCGGCTGAATGCAAGTGATATAAACCCTAATTAATTTAGGGTTTCTATTAGGCCACCGAGTTGGGTCTGGAACTGTAATAATAATAATAATAATAATAATAATAATAATAATAATAATAATAACAATAATAATATAATACAAACAAATGGATGAAAAAAATTAATATCTTCACAAAGTAATCAATTAAGGTGTCTAAACGACATCAAATATCCATACCTAACCTATGACTATATACATCAAGTATCAAAATAAGATTACAAAAAAATAGTAACTAACCAAAATGGCATCGGAGTCTCGAGAGTTTAAGAAAACTCTTAAAAATCTTATGGCATGATTTTTCAAAAACAATTTCAATATCCGTCTAAAAATAATTTTACAAAATTATTTAAAATAATTTTCAGAACTTTAGGGAGCTACATAGTCCGAGAGTTTAAACAAGTGCTTTGATACCACTAAATGTAACCTCCTAGACCCAACCTAGAAGTTAAAAATGAAACGGGGTGACCACATTGATCACATAAATGATCCACTAATGAAAAATTATTTAATAAGTCATTTTGAAAACATTTATCGAATACGAAATTAGAAATAAACTCATGCCATGTCTTAAAAAGGTTGAAAATAAATATTAAACCCCATACAGTAAATAATTAAAACCACACATCTGATAGCCAAATTGGTCATATAACTGGATAATCTGAAAAAAATTACCGAAATAGAATGAGCTACATGACTCAGTGTGTCATCTATAGTAAATAGATATCATTATATATATATATATATATATAAACATAAATAAAGCATAAACGATAACATCAAGATTTAATCATCAGAGTGCAACATCAATAATACAAAACCACACTTTTCACCGCGGATAAACATGATGGGGATGTTACATTCGAAAAGGATCCCAATTAGAAATAGAAATCGATATGGGGACTTAGCCCTCCAAAAATAATCCCAAACATAACATAACAAGATATAATCTTATACAGAAACAGAACGGGGAACTAACCCCATACAGAGTCAAAACGAGGAATTAATCCCAAGTAAAATCAGAAGGGGAATTGATCCCATGTAGAAATAGAATGAGGAATTAATCCATTAATCCATACAGAATCAAAACAGGGAATTAATCACAAGCAGAATTAGAACAGGTAATTAATCCCATGTAGAATCAGAACGATGAATTATTATCATACAAAATCAAAACGGGGAATTAATCCTATGAAAAATCAGGAATGCATCAATGTGCAGATCATGAGTGATGCAACATTATTAAGAATCATATATTTCACATATAATTATAATCAAATTTTGAACATGCTTTAGGTAGTAATATTAATCATAACAGCATAACATATCAAAGAATTGAACGAGTAAAGGGGATAACCTATAATAGTTATTCGATACTGACTAAGCCTTATGCTTCCCATGATCAGTAGTAGAAGGTTATGTGGAACGAAAACCTAATGATAATATTTTACTGTAAAAGAACGAAAGTAATACTTAATCGAAATCAATTAATAGTTCAGTTAATAACACTCACGCGTATCTCGAATCGAACATGCGAAGTCGAGCTGAGCTAAATAGAGATGATTCAAACTTACTGGAGAACGATACAGAGACATGTGACCACCTTCAAAATATAATATCAAATGTTAAGTTCATAAATTTTAATTTTACTTAACATAACAATACTTTAAAGTACTAAATATGCCAAAATTTGGCAAAACAAACTACAGAAGCGGACTTAGGACGTCTAAATTTGTCAGGATAGAGGTATTCAAAAAAAGTCAACGGGTCAAATTCAATGGTCAAAAGTCAAATTTAAAGTCAATAATCAACGATCAATGAAAAAAATCAATAGTCAACGGGTCAAGTCAGTTAAATTCATTAAGTCGGGTCGATGAAAGTCAACTCAATCGATGGTTCAAAATTAGTTCAAACAGACCGATTCAAGCAGACCAATTTAGACAGATTAGTTTAGGCAGACCAGTTCAGTAAGATCGACTCACTATCTGAACCGACAAAACAAAGCCCACTTGTACATGAAGACGCGTGGGGCGCATGAGGCCTCTTCCGGTAGTCGAAAAATCATAGAAAATTTTCTAAAAATATTTTAGAGTAGGGGGAGTCACTTACAAACGGCAATTTTCTGAAAAGATCGAAATGAGATTTTTCGAAACCCGAATATTTAAACCATCACCTATCACAAACGATGACGACGAACGAAAAACTAAGGACACCGGACGAATGGGACCGATAAGACAAACACAATGGCGCTGGAGGTGTTGTACACTACCTTACGGTTAGTGACAAATCAAATCGAAACTATTTTTTAGTTTTAAAAAACAACAAAACCGAAGGAAAGAAGTTGAAATATTTGAATAACTAAAACTTGATTACACAAATAATCCTTGCATTTTTAGAGATCTCACGAAATGACACCAAACTTTAAATGTTTTCAGTTAACCCCATTTTGGGATGTGAAAGAATTTACGAAGTCGAATAAAGTTTCTTTCACTATGTGTCAACTCTTTTTATAAATGATAGATTGGATGTCGTCCGTACTTGAGTCTTTCATGTTTTTCATGTTGAATAGAGCGTTGCAGACTTCCTCCATCACAACATCTTCACGATGTCGTCCCTTTCATTTGGTTCAACATCTGGTTTAAACCAGTGTTTTTGAAAACCGGATCGGCAGGTTCAACCGGAACCGCTGCCTGGTCCGGTTCATTGTACACCGAGTAAACCGCTACTAGTGAACCAGAAGGAATCATTGAACCAACTGTGAACCGTTTCGAACCGAACCGAACCGGATCATGAACCGGTTGAAACCGTTTCTGTTTGTTTTTTCTATAAAAAAATTAAATCAAACGACGTCGTTTATTAAACAAGCCAAGTAAAACTCGAGTATTGTTGAGCTCGACTCGAACTCGAAAACTTTAAAAGTAAGCTCAACTCGACTAAAAAACTCACGAGCTAAAAATTATCAAGTTCAACTCGAATTCAAAATATAATATTAAAACTTGAACTCAAAAAGGCTCGAACTCAAAAAAAAATTAGAAGCTCGATTGAAGCCTAAAATTCGAGCTCGATTGAAGCGAAATAATTGTTCGCTCTGTGCTCACCAAAAGGCTCCATGATTTTGAATGTCAAATTACCTCTATTATTTATAGAAGTCAGTTGGGATGATATTCTATGTTTCTTAGCCATGTGAATTTTTTTTAAAAATTCAACCAAACGACATCGTTTGTTATGATTTTTTTAGCCCCAAATTTATTTTTTGATTATAATTATATTTATTATTTAATATGTTTTACCTTAAATATTATGTTGTAGTTGATTTGAATCATTTTGTTTCACTTGATTTTATGGTTTTTAACTTATATATATTATAACTTGCTATGGCTTGTGATATAAAAACTGTTTTTTATTAAATGTTTTTTTATATTTTTATTTATTTTTTAAATAATTAATTAATTATGACGTTATCCGGTTTTTCCAACCGGTCTAATCGGTTCGACCGGTTGAACCAGTGAACTGGTAGCACGGCCGGTTCGTTGACCGGTTCGTTTTTTAAAACCATGGTTTAAACTTATCATAAGCTTCCAACAAACTTGTAGAGTTCTTAGCCTCGAAGAGGTTCTTGTAATAATTGGTCACATATTGACAGAGAATTTGATTATCTATAACCCACTCATTATCAATCATTAACCCCACAGTTTTGTTGTGCCTTCGCCTTATCAAGGTCGTGAGGTGAAAAAATTTAGTGTTACGCTCTCCTTTTAAAATCCACTCGAGTTGATACTTTTGCAACCAAAAAATCTCTTCTTGGGTTAGAACCTTTTGATAGTCCTCCTCAAGTTCTTTTTTTTTTCTAGATTTTGAAGGTATGTTGAGTGCAGATAGTTTGATGAATTTTTGGATGTCTTTAAGACGTTTAATCAACTCTTTTTCTTTTTTAAAGATGTTACCAAAGACAATCTCTTTCCATTCCTTGATTTTTTTCCTAGTAATTCAACGACTTTCACAAGAGAATCCTTCTTTTTGTTCCAAGCCTGGTCGAACACAAGGTTAAAGTCCTCATGGGTGAGCGATGCAACTTCAAAACGAAAGGGTCTCTTATCTTTATTTCCATGTTGCTCAACGCACGTATTGACAAAAAACGGGTTGTGATACGAATAGACCCTCGTGAAGTTGAAAACTCAAAGGTTTGGCCAAAGGCTCACCATCTCCGCATTGTAGAGGAGTTTATCCAACCTTTCCCGGATGGTGTGAATTTTTTTCCCACGCATCTCGCGTCTAGAGACCTCGAAGCTTTCCTCAAACCTAAGTTTTTTTTTATATAATATTACCCATGCCTTCTTTGGCTTTAGTTTCTAGCAAGCAAATAGCTAAAGGTCTTTCTTCTTTGGTTATATCTAGGGTTTCAAATCACGGTTCGAAAACGTGATATCGTCCGTGAAATAGTGATTTTGTTGCTGTCTGAGTTACCTGATACACCACAATAGCGTCTAATAACGTCTGCAACCGCCGTAATAACGCTTGTGATGGCCACAATCACGATAAATCCGAAATGATCGAAAAAGCGACCGCGACCGCGATTTTACCAGTTTCTAACAAATTCGTCATTTCTCACCGGCTATAGTTTCAGGATATAATTTTCATGGTAAATAGGGGAGTGGGTCCTAGTAGTCTTTTCTCCCACCTTCCTAGGGAGCATCCAGTATCATCTTGATATCCATGTCCAATTGTCTTGTACCATTCAATTCAACATGTGTTGCTGGTTCCTACCTCCTCTTGGATAACTTCATTTTCAACATCAATCTCCATACTAATCGGCTTCAATGTGGCAGTTTGATTTCCTCTGTTTGTATCTTCTTAGATTCTCATGCTAGGGTTGTTAACCCCGGTTTTTTGTCCCATGTTATTCCAGTTCCTATCCTGATTTGCATGTGTCTTGCTTGGGGTTTGTCCCCTTGTTCTTAGGATTGTAAAACTCTTCCTTGCCCTGGTTGAGTCAAGGGTTTACCTGAGGCTGATTGTTTTTGACCATTTCCCCTTTATTTTCAAGCGGTTCATCGACCTCCGCCATCTCTTGGTCCTGTAACTAGTCTTCAACAACCTGTCGTGTCTCTTCCTCATTCTCATTGTTGGGTGCTTCAAACCTTTTGGTTTTTAAATTTCCATGTTGGGTGGTTTCTTGGTTTATTTTCACTATTTTGTGTCCCTTGTTGTTTTCTTTGGACTAGCAACTAAGTTCCATAGTTGTCATTAAGGTTTCAAACCGAAAACGTGATAGTGGTCATGATAATGCGGAAGCGTCGTCGTTCGAAACTGATTTTCATGATTTTTGTGGTAGGTAACGGATTCATACCAATAGCGGTATGTCGCGCCCGTAATTTAACGGGTAACGATGGATTACGCCGATCACGGGACGCTATAAACATTATTCAAACCGTGATTCCAACTGACATTTTTTTTTTGTTTCAAAAAATGAAAGGTCGGGGAGGGGGGAGGGGGAGGGGGAGGGGGAGGGAGAGTGGGTTACTTGGTTTATTTCTTTTATTTTTTAAAATAATTTTTAAAATATAATTTTAATGGATATATTAATTTGACATCCCTCCCACTTTTAGAATTTATAATTTAATCCCTAGTTTAAAATGTAAACTTTAATTTTTATTTAATTTAGTCTTAATTTTAGTAATCTAAGTTTTTGCAATTTAAATTTAACAATTTTATTTTAATTGTATTTAATTTAGTCATTTTAGGGTAAGTTGTGCGACATTTAAAAAAATTCACGACCGCGATACTTGCATTGACCGCAATGACATCTGTTATGTTCGCAACCGTGATAAACCGAAGCGATCGAAAACGTGACCGTGAACACTATTTAAATCTCTAGTTGTCATCTTTCTTTACAGGCTGCTCAGGATGTTTTTCATCTATAGGCTAGTATTTTCATGCAGTTATTGTTAGTTCTTACACGGTTCCTCGTTTCTTTCTGCAGTAGACTCCACAGTTTGGGATAGATTCTACAAGCAAGAAGAAGCTTTATGGCCTACCATATCGCATTGGAAACAAGTGGCATGTAGGACTTCATATTCCACGTTAAACATCAGATTTCCACTTTGATCTTTTAAATTAAGGGTTTGTTTAAGTTTATTTCCACGCAGATCCTTGCGAATCTGCCTCTTACCGTCCATGTAGTGTGAACATCGATCTTTAACGGTATACCTATCAACTTGCCAATGTTCCCCATAACCGTTTCCTCAAAGTACTATACGGTAAGCCAGGGATATGAATCCAAATGGCTGTGGAGGGGATGCTTCTAGTGGCAGCTAAGAAGTTTGGTCCCCACTTCTACACTGTTACATAATGGTCCATGATTTCCTAAGGTCCCTCTGTCAACACCTTTAATCTATCTTCCGAATTCTGGAACTTCATCGCATAGAAACCATTTCCCAAGTCGATGCATTCAAACTCATCATCTAAATTCCACATAGTTGTAACTCTATTTATGATCACTTTCTAACCAATCGATTTACCTAAAACCTTGACTATTAATGCTTTCCTCTACAACTCCCTGATTTTATTCTTCAGTTCTAGTAGAATATTTACAATAGGTATAGATGGATCCTCATCCTCTTTTGTTAAAAGTCAAATAATTTAGACACCAAATTAGACACCAAATGGTGCTTTGTCAAAGTCAAAAATTAGACACCTAATTTTTGTTGAAATTGGGTAATGGGATAATTAATTTTTGTCATTGTAATTTAGGGTATTTATAAGATTAGTCCTTAAGTTTCAACCATAAATACCCTAGCTCATTTAACTTCAAAATCATCCCAAAGCATTCTAGCTTTCTTCCAATACTAGAGAGAATTTAGAGAGTTTCTTGAGAGTTGTTTTCTCCTTTTTATCAAGAGAGAATTATCATTGTTTTCTCCTTGGTAGATCGAGAGAGGTTGTAATTCTATTTTCTCATAGTGAAATTCTTCTACCGTTGCCCGTGGTTTTTACCCTAAATTTTTAGGGGTTTTCCATGTAAATTTTGTGTCTCTTTTATCTTCATTTTTATTTTCTCAAATTATCAGTTGCGATTTTGCTCTATCCGATAGCCGTCTTCCGCAACAATTGGTATCAGAGCTAGATTAGAGTGTGTAATATCTACTTATTGTCTTTGTGGTTGCCACCAAAAGGTGGATCCTCCAGCATAAGAAAATAAGAAGTTATTACCCATTCTTTGAAGGTTCTAGAGAACTATTCACGATATTGAAATAGTGATAGCTATCCGTAGAAGAAGCTATGGCAACGAAATTTGATATTGAAAAATTCAATGGGAGAAATTTCTCATTGTGGAAATTGAAGATGAAGGCCATCCTAAGGAAAGACGGGTGTCTAGCGACTATCAATGAAAGGCCGGTGGATTTCGCAGATGACATCAAATGGAACGAGATGGATGGGAATGCTATGGCTTCATCTAGCATTAGCAGATGAAGTATTGTCAAGCATCGAGGAGAAGAAGACAACTAAGGAGATATGAGATCATCTCATCAAATTGTACGAGGCCACATCGTTGCACAATAAAATTTTCCTTAAGAGGAAATTGTACACTCTTCGGATGTCAGAATCTACTTCAGTGACGGAGCACTTAAACACACTGAACACTTTATTTTCTCAGCTTACATCCTTAAGCTGTAAAATAGTAGAACAAGAACGTGCTGAACTTCTACTTCAAAGTCTACCGGATTCGTATGATCAACTCATCATCAACTTGACAAATAATAATGTCACCAGTCTAGTCTTCGATGACGTTGCAGCTGTTGTTCTACAAGAAGAAAATCGGCGCAAGAACAAGGAAGACAGACAAGTAAATCTGCAACAAGTAGAGGCATTGATAACGATGAGAGGGAGATCAACAGAACGTGGCCAAAGCAGCAGTCACAAACATGGTAGATCGAAGCCGAGGAGCAAGAAGAATTTAAAGTGCTACAACTGTGGAAAGAATGGTCACTTGAAGAAGGATTGTTGGAGTCTAAATAAAAACTCCAATCCACAAGGCAATACCGCAAACACTTCAGATGATGGAGATGCTCTATGTTGTGAAGCGTCAACCACCGTGGAAGGCAGAAAAAGATTTGCAGATATATGGCTCATTGATTCGGGAGCGACATATCACATGACCTCAAGAAGAGAATGGTTCCATCATTATGAACCTGTCTCAGGAGGATCTGTGTATAGTTGCAATGATCATGCCTTAGAGTTCGTTGGAGTGGGAACCATCAAATTGAAGATGTATGATGGAACAATTAAAGTTGTTCGAGATGTGCGGCACGTGAAAGGCCTAAAGAAAAATTTATTATCCTACGGATTATTGGATAATAATGCAAGCAAGATTGAAACACGGAAATGAATCATGAAGGTGTTCCGTGGAGCGCTTGTGGTGCTGAAAGGCGAAAGATAGCAGCAAACTTGTACATGTTGAAGGGAGAGACTTTGCTAGAATCGGAAGCCTCTGTTGCCTCATGTAGTTCAGATTCTACAATGCTATGGCATCAGAAACTTGGACACATGTCAGAACAAGGAATGAAAGTCCTTGTGGAGCAAAAGTTACTTCCCGGCTTAACAAAGGTATCACTTCTTTTGTGTGAGCATTGTATAACAAGTAAGCAGCACCGGTTGAAATTTAACAAGTCAAATTCTAGAGGCAAAAGTGTTCTAGAATTGGTTCACTCTGACGTATGGCAAGCACCAGTTATATTCCTAGGCGGAGTAAAATACTTTGTCTCATTTATTGATGACTACTCCAGGAGATGTTGGGTGCACCCTATTAAGAAGAAGTCAGACGTGTTTTCAACTTTCAAAAACTTCAAAGCGCGGGTGGAACTTGATTCTGGAAATAAGATCAAGTGTTTCAGAACAGATAATGGAGGAGAATACACAAGCGAAGAATTTGATGACTTTTGCAAGAAAGAAGGCATCAAAAGACAGTTCACAGTGGCGAACACTCCTCAACAAAATGGAGTGGCAGAGCGGATGAACATAACCTTGTTAGAAAGAACAAGAGCAATGTTGAGGGACACAGGCCTAGAAAAATCATTTTGGGCAGAAGTAGTTAATACCGCCTGTTATTTGGTGAATCGAGCTCCATCAACTGCAATAGAGCTGAAGACACCAATGGAGATGTGGACTGGTAAACCAGTTGATTATTCAAACCTCCATGTTTTGGGAGTATTGTGTACGTGATGTACAACGCCCAAGAAATTTCAAAGCTGGATCCAAAATCCAGGAAATGCAAATTCTTGGGGTATGCTGATGGAGTAAAGGGGTATCGCTTGTGGGATCCCACTGCCCGCAAAGTGATCATTAGCAGGGATGTTATCTTTGTAGAAGATAAACTACAAAGAAAAGAAGACGATGATAGCGCTGAAAAGTCAGATACTACTCAGATACATGTGGAAAAAGAGTTTGAAGAAGGAGATTCTTCTGAAGCAGAACCAGCACATGATAAACAAGAACCAGAGAGTTTTGAAGCTCCAACAACTCGTCAATCAGATCGTGTGAGAAGACGTCCCAATTGGCACTCAGATTATGTTATAGAAGGTAATATTGTTTACTGCCTTTTAACAGAGGACGGTGAGCCATCAACATACCAGGAGGCAATAAACAGCTCAGATGCTTCACTGTGGGTGATGGCGATGCAAGAAGAAATTGAAGCCTTTCATAAAAATAATACATGGGACCTTGTGCCACTACCACAAGGAAGGAAGCCAATTGGTAACAAATGGGTCTTCAAAATCAAGCGAAATGGTGACGATCAAGTTGAGAGGTATCGTGCAAGACTGGTGGTCAAAGGATATGCTCGAAAAGAAGGTATTGATTTCAATGAAATATTTTCTCATGTGGTTCGACTAATAATAGTTCGAGTAGTTTTGGCAATGTGTGCTACATTGAACTTACATCTAGAGCAGTTAGATGTTAAAACAGCTTTTCTTCATGGAAATCTTGAAGAAGAGATTTACATGCTCCAGCCTGAAGGTTTTGAAGAATAAAAAAGAAGAACTTGGTTTACAGGTTGAACAAATCTCTGTACGGTCTAAAGCAGGCGCCGAGGTGTTGGTATAAGAGATTTGATTCCTTCATTATGTGCCTTGGATACAACAGACTTAATGCAGACCCTTGTGCTTATTTTAAGAGGTCTGGTGATAACGATTTTGTTATATTGCTGTTGTATGTGGATGACATGTTGGTTGCAGGACCCAACAAAGATTATATTGAAGAATTGAAGGCACAACTGGCTAGGGAATTTGAAATGAAGGACTTGAGATCAGCAAACAAGATTCTAGGGATGCAAATTCACCGAGACAGAAGTAATAGGAAGATTTGGCTTTCACAAAAGAATTACATGAAGAAGATCTTGTCACGATTCAACATGCAAGATTATAAGCCAATTTCTACCTCTCTTCCTATTAACTTCAAATTATCCTCCAGTATGAGTCCTAGCAGTGAAGAAGAGAGGATGGAGATGTCTCGAGTACCGTATGCATCAGTAGTGGGAAGTTTAATGTTCGCTATGATATGCACAAGACCAGACATTGCACAAGCAGTAGGAGTGGTTAGTCGGTACATGGCGAATCCAGGCAAAGAGCATTGGAATATTGTAAAGAGGATCCTCAGATACATCAAAGGGACCTCAAATGTTGCATTATGTTACGGAGGATCAAACTTACTAATCAATGGTTATGTAGATTCTGACTATGCAGGGGATTTGGATAAAAGCAAATCTACTACAGGATATGTGTTCAAAATTGCTGGTGGAGCTGTAAGCTGGGTTTCAAAATTGCAGTCAGTTGTGGCTACGTCCACAACAGAGGAAGAATATGTAGCAGCTACACAAGCCAGTAAAGAAGCAATTTGGTTGAAGATGCTATTGGAGGAGCTTGGGCACAATCAAGAGTATGTCTCTCTGTTTTGTGACAGTCAAAGCGCCTTGCATCTAGCAAGGAATCCAGCATTTCATTCAAGGACAAAGAACATACGAGTTCAGTACCATTTCATTCGTGAAAAGGTGGAAGAAGGAACGGTAGATATGTAGAAGATCCATACCAAAGACAACATAGCAGATTTCATGACGAATGCAATCAATGCTGATAAATTTACCTGGTGTCGATCCTCCTGTGGCCTGTCAGAAACGTAAGCAACATGAAGGTACAAGGTAGAAAGAATGGTGTGAAGATATGATTATTCCAATCAAATCTTCAAGTGGGAGATTGTTAAAAGTCAAATAATTTAGGCACCAAATTAGGCACCAAATGGTGCTTTGTCAAAGTCAAAAATTAGGCACCTAATTTTTGTTGAAATTGGGTAATGGGATAATTAATTTTAGTCATTGTAATTTAGGGTATTTATAAGATTAGTCCTTAAGTTTCAACTATAAATACCCTAGCTCATTTAGCTTCAAAATCATCTCAAAGCATTCTAGCTTTCTTCCAATACTAGAGAGAATTTAGAGAGTTTCTTGAGAGTTGTTTTCTTATTTTTATCAAGAGAGAATTATCATTGTTTTCTCCTTGGTAGATCGAGAGAGGTTGTAATTCCTATTTTCTCATAGTGAAATTCTTCTACCATTGCCCGTGGTTTTTACCCTAAATTTTTAGGGGTTTTCCACGTAAATTTTGTGTCTCTTTTATCTTTATTTTTATTTTCTCAAATTATCAATTACGATTTTACTCTATCCGATAGCCGTCTTCCGCAACATCTTTATCATCGGAATCTTCTTCCTATTCCTCTATTTTCTTAAGATTCTGGAACATTTCTCTAAAATATGATGATCCAGCCACCGTGTCTCTCCAGGACTTTCCAACTGGTTCATTTTTCTTACTGCCAGACTCTTTTATTGCTTCTCCCTGCTATTTCTTCTGTGTCCACCGCCCTTGTCACATCAATGACAGGCCGGGTTGTTTCTTGCATTACGTCAGTTAACCAAGAATGCTTCAAGAACTTTCCTATTTTATAACAAATTGGATAATTTAATGTGTAATAATTATTGTTTAGAATGAAAGTGTTTTCTTGATTCACGGTGAAAATTATTTGGTTATAATTGTCTAAACTAATATGATTATTTTAAACTTAAAATTGAAATAATCTCAGTATTGATATAAGATTAATGTTGTGACAAATACTCATGAGGTAGTAAGCTCGACTATGGCAACAAGGAGTGGGTCTCAGATTTGGAAATTACCAATTAAATATGATGAATATGTGCTGAATCCACGCCAGCTCAAGCAACAACTGGATATGCTAAGAAATACTATAAATAATGGGGGCTAGTTGTGAGAGAGGTATCTGAGAATTTGGTTGTTAATTGACTCACTTTCCTCATCTCCTTCTATTGTAATTCATTGTTTCTTGTTTGGGCAATTTCAAAAGCATCTTCATTCTATTTTTTATTTGCATTCATAACATTGGTGCTTACATTGCCTATCCATAAATATGGTTGATGGTACCCGACTCAAGATACTCGACGATAATGTGAAAGTCATGCACGACACAAAAGTTTAATTTCGCGTGAATCTTGATTCAATATCATCTTCCTTAGTAATCAGGAGAAACTTCTGCAGAATGTCCTAGGCAAGCTTTTAGCTCTTTCTTCTTCACCAATGGCCTTTGTTGAATCGAAAATTTTTGGTTCCTCTTTCATTGCGGGTTCCGTTATATCAAGCATCCTTGGCCATCATAAACCTGCCCCGGTTCAGATGGCTCGTTTTTCAGGTACGAACCCTGAGTGTTGGGTTTTTCAAGAAAATCGTTATTTTGATTTTTATGGTATCGGGGAGGATGATCGGATGATTATTGCCTCGTTTTATTTTGATGATGAGACCGCTGATTGGTATACATGGATGTATTGTAATCGATAATTGGTTAGTTGGGGATCATTTTTAGAAGCTGTGATTTGTCGCTTTCGTTCTCCTGATCTTGAAGAACCTGAAGGTTTGTTGGCGAAACTACAACAGACCACGTCTATGGCTGCGTATTGTGCTTAATTTAAAGCCATCACGAATCGTACCATGTATTTGCCTTCGCCTTTCTTAGCGCGTTGTTTTGTATCTGGGTTGCGAACAGATATCAAACTTTCGGTATTGATTCAAAAACCAACAACGCTTGATGTTACTATGGAACTTGCTCAATTGCATGAGTATCGTCTATTACTTGAGAGGGGATCCAGTCGTGTTTCCTTAGGTTCTGGCAAACCATTGCTTCCAACACCTAAATTTTCTGACCCGAGTAATCCGGTTGTGGCTACTCTCTTGCGTTCAGTTTCTTCATTATCTACACCAACCAAGGTGGGTTTTCGCCGTTTATCTCCAACGGAATAGCTCATCGTCGATCAAAAGGACTTTGATGATGAAAATTATTCTTGGGACCATAAATGTAAATCGACTCCACAACTGCTTCTCTTTGATGATGATCCAGATCCATTATTAAGTATTCCTCCTTCAAACCCTTCACTTTCTCTTCCGTCATTGGATGTCGATCTTGCCAAAAAGCTTCAAATTCAAGAACTGCAGACTCGCTCCATTATTTATTATAATGCTATTGCGGACGGCTATTCTGTTTTTACCTTACGTAATTTCACAAGTATTGTACATGGGAAATCGATGCAAGTTATACTTGATGGAGGCAATACCTACTACTTTATTCATACTCGTATGGCAAAGTTTCTGCAGTTACCTATTGAGGATACTTCTCCATTTTCAGTTGTTGTGGGTAGTGGTGAATGATTATCTGGTCTGGTTCGACAACTTCCCTTGGTTATACAAGGTCATACTTTGGCTATGGATTTTTATGTTTTTCCATTGCAAGGATGGGATCTTGTTCTCGGTGTGTCTTGGTTAGCTACCTTGGGTCCGGTTGTTACCGATTACTCTACTTCCCATTTTAAGTTCCAACATGATGGGATTTCAGTTGTTTGGAAAGGCAATTCTACTCCGGTAGCTCATCCGGTGCAATTTAATAGTTTACGGCGTTTATCTCACACTAAGACGATTGATGACTTTCCATTTGAAATTGGTGTCACTGAATTTTTCTATGCCTCCTTTGATTGAACCCATCATCCAACATTTATTAGATGAATTTTCGGACGTGTTCGTTAAGCCACATGGGTTGCCACCGTCTCGTCCTGTTGATCATTCTATTTTGTTACTGGTGCATTCTTCTTCGGTGAAGGTTCGTCCCTATCGATATCCTTATTTTCATAAGCATAAATAGAGAAGCTTGTTTCAGAGATACTTCGGGAGGGCATTATTCGGTTGAGTAGCAGTCCTTGTTATTCTTCCGTCTTGTTCCTTCGGAAAAAAGATGGTACTTAGCGTTTTTGCGTAGATTATCGAGTCCTTAATGCTATCACCATTCGTGATCATTTTCTCGTTTCTTCGATTGATAAAATATTTGATGAATTACATAGGGCTTTATTTTTTCCAAATTGAATTTATTGGCAAGCTACCATCAGATTCGACTAAAAACAACGGATGTAGAAAAGATAGCTTTTCGTACTCATGATAGCCACTACGAATTTCTTGTCATGTCATTTGGGTTGTCTAATGCACTGTCGACATTCCAACGCTTGATGAATGATGTTTTTTGCCCTTATCTTTGAAAATTCGTCTTGGTATTCTTTGACAATATTTTAATCTATAGCTCTAGTTGGGAAGAGCACTTGCACCATGTACGCCTGGTTTTTCAGTTGTTGCGTGCTCATCATTTGGTCACCAAGCTTTCTAAGTTTGTTTTTTGCCAGCAATTTGTGGGTTATCTCGGACACATCATTTTGGCAAAAGAGGTCTCGGTTGATCCGGATAAACCGCAAACAGTTAAGGATGTCCGTCGTTTTCTTGATTTAGCGGGATATTATTACCGATTCATCCATAACTACGCCACCATAGCTGGTCCATGACTGACATTTTTCACAAAGATGTTTACATTTGGATGCCCGCTATCAGTGTTTTGAAAATCGGATCGGACCGGTCGGTTCAACCGGGAATCGTTGTCTAGTCCGATTCAATCTACACCGGTTGAACCGCTACTAGTAAACCGGCCGGAACCGCTGAATCGTTCAAACCGGACTGGCTAAAAACTGAAAAAAAGGGAGAAAAAATCAGAAAAAACCGCCAATTTTATTTTATTTTTTTAAAAAAATTTAAACCAAACGACGTCGTTTGTTAAACGAGCCAAGTCGAACTCAGTATTGCTGAGCTCGACTTGAACTTGAAAACTTTAAAAGTAAGCTCAACTCGACTCAAACTCACGAGCTAAAAATTATCAAGTTCAACTCGAACTCGAAATATAATATTGAAACTTGAACTCGAAAAGGCTTGAACTCAAAAAAAATTTAGAAGCTCGATTGAAGCATACAATTCGAGTTTGATTGAAGTGAAAGAATAGTTTACTCAATGCTCACCAAAAGGCTCCATGATTTTGAATGTCAATTACCTCTATTATTTATAGAAGTTAGTTGCGATGCTTTTCTATGTTTCTTAGCCATGTGGAATTGTTTTGTTCTCATATTTTTACTCTTTAGACTTTTGAGATGTTCTTCTATGTTTCTTAGTTATGTGGGATTGTTTATTAAAAAAAAATTAAACCAAACAATATCATTTTGTTATGATTTTTTTAGCCCCAAATATATTTTTTAATTATAGTTATATAATTATATTTATTATTTAATATGTTTTACCTTAAATATTATGTTGTAGTTAATTTGAATCATTTTGTTTCACTTGATTTTATGGTTTTTAACTTATATATGTTATGACTTGCTTTGAATATGAATTGTGATATAATTTTTTTATTAAATATCTTTGGTATTTTTTTAATTTTTTAAATAATTATGACATCGTCTGGTTATTTCGACCGGTCGGACTGATTCGATCGATTGAACCAATAAATCGATAGCTTGACCGGTTCGCTAACCGGTCCGGTTCTGAAAAACCATGCCCGCTACTACTCTGTCTTTTGAGTCCTTAAAACAGGTGTTGAGTAATACGTTTGTCCTTTGCTTACCAAATTTTTCACAACTGATAAATGATTTTTAGTTATTATTTTACTTTAAATTCTTCCATAATCATTGGTTTTTGAGACTTATTTGTTCGTTTTGATTTATTTTCTGTGCATTACGCTAGATTCTGGAAATTACACTAAAAGAACAAATTATACAGTTTTTTTTTATTTTCGAAATCAAAGCTGGATTAGTGGGCATGACTTTAGGCACGAAACATCTGACGAGGCGATGACGTCAACACCTTCTAGAAGGTCCAGTCAGCACTTCTAGAAGAACGAATGAATCAGCCGTACGTTTCTGCAATTCGAATTTTAATTAAACTCATGTTTTAGGATATTATTTTAAATATTATATTTGATTTTATCTTTGTTTTACGTGTTTTAGTTTAAATAGTTTTAAGTATTTTAATTAGGATTTATTTTCTTTATTTTAGGATTATCTTTACCTTGTTTTTAGGATTTTGAAGGCTATAAATACCCTCTCAATGTAAGCCTAGAAACATATCTCTCAACAACTGAGAATTTACTCTTCTTCTTCTTCTCTCTAGCTTTATAAAATTTTCTCTTTTATTTTCTTTCAAGTTTTCGATTTTTTATTTTATTTTAAAGTTTTGTTTTCAAATATGCTAAGTATGACTTTGGTCATGCTTAGCTAATTTTCTTTTAAGCCGAAGGCTAAAGCGAAGGCTCAATTTCAAACGTGAGAATTATAAGGCACTTAAATTGCTTCAGATATTTATCTATCTTTTCTGGACTTATTTTCAAATCAAAACGATTTTCAAAACCAAAAGCCGGTGTTGGTCTGGATGTTGTTATGGTTAACGTGGGAGGAAGGATCGGCTTATTGAAGCACAATCGACTTCTTGTGAACACACTTAGCAAAAGTCATTGCTAAAAGGAAACTGAGATCGAAATCAGTTATTGTGGAAACAACATAATCCAAGTCGGCAGCTTTTCAAACTTCAACATTTTAAGATCTACAACATTGTTGCTGCTTAGATCAACTCACAAACCAAAATTTAAGAGTGCACTTGGATATTTGGTATACAAAGCATAGTCACAAGGAATTATCCTTGTAGACAAGTAACCGACGTGAATCTAGAAGTAAAGATCTATTTCGATGATCCGAAGAGTTTGAGGCAAAGCTGAAGCTTGGGCTGCTTTTACCATAAGTTTTCTTTATCTCAATTTATTTTATTTATTTTATTTGTTTGTTTATTTAATCTTTATATCATTTTATTTCTTTAAACAATTTAAAAACTTTCCTTTTTTATCTTATAATTATTATTTATTATTTTATCCTTATTTTCTATTTAAACGAATAATATTTATTTTATTTTATTATTTTTCTTATATTTTTATCTTTATCTGAAATTTTGTCTTCATCTAAATCAAAAAGTCCACTAAATCAGAAACACCAGAGTTCTTATTGATTGACCCTGCTTTTCTATACTAATCTCACTTTTTACTTATTAAGAAGCCGAAATTATTTTGATAGCAAAACGACAGTTATCAAATTGGCGTCGTTGCCGGGGACTAACGTCAAGTACTGACTTATTTTTCTTTTTTTGTTTATGACCAGAAGAAACCCGGGAGAATTAGTAGATCTTGACCTGGAGATCAAAGCACAAGCACGAAGAATCCATGCACAAACACTTCGAGTAAAAATAAAGAGACAATAAGAGCATGTTCATAAACAGAATCAAATCCGGAGACAAATTCTGAAGATGACAGAAGAAGAACAAACGATCCGAAAGCTAGCCACAACTATTGTCACTCAGAAGCCATTATGCATCACTTTTCCTAATTGTGGGTCTCTATTTAAATTAAAAACGGGACTTATTCATATTTTTCCTACTTTCCACGGCTTTCCCACTGAAGATCCGTACAAACACTTGTTGGAGTTCCACGTGGTTTGCACTAGCATGAAACCACATGGAGTTACCGATGATCAAATTAAATTGAGGGTTTTCCCTTTCTCTTTGGCCGACTAGGCTAAAGATTGTAATTTTCTTTACCTCTGAATTAAGTTAATTCATGGGCTAACATGAGTCAAAATTTTCTTGACAGACTCTTCCCATCGGCTAAAGCAAGCGAGTTACTAAGGAGCATTCTTTCCATTCGACAAAAGATAGAAGAAAGTCTTTATGACTACTGGGAACTATTTAAAAAACTTTGCGCATATTGTCTGCAACACAGATTAAGCGAGCAAACGTTACTTCAATTCTTTTATGAATGTCTTTTACTAATGGAAATAAAATGGTAGATGCCGCCAGCGGAGGAGCATTAGACAACATGACCCCAACAACAGCGAGAGAATTGATTTCAACCATTACAACCAACTCTCAATAGTTTTTAAGTGAACCCAGTCGACGAGTTCACAAGATAAGTACCTTTCCCCTTCAAAATAAGTTAGATAAATTAACTGAAGTAGTTAATTCACTTGTTACATGAAAATCTAGGGTAACAAGAGCATGTGGGATGTGCACGAAGCTAGACCATCGGATAGACTACTGCCCGATGATACAAGAATGAGGCAATGCATAAATCAATGTCGTAGAAAACTTTCCAAGTCCTCTACAAAGACCATACAACCCATATAGCAATACTTATAATCTGGGATTGCGAGACCACCCAAATTTTAGCTATGCGACGAATCAAATGCCATCTTATCAACCAAGACCTTCTCTCAACAGCAAACGCAAAAGCCATCATTGGAGGAAATCATAGAAAAATTAGCAATTTCACAAGAAATACTAGTTACATCCCATGAAAAACTAGTTGCATCCCAGGAAAAGCTGGTTGCATTCTATGAAAAATTCCAAAGCCGAACCGAGATAGATTTTCAAGAGTTGGATAACCAAATGAGTCGACTGGCTCAAACTGTGGGGAAATCGAAATCACAAGGAAGACTACTTTCTCAAACGGAGTTAAATCCGAGAGAGAATGTTAGTCCCATCACACTCTGAAGTGGAACAGACATCGCACCCAAAGTTCTAGAAGAAAAATCCGCACATCAAGAAGGACAAGAAAAAACACCACCTCCAGAAATACAAGGTATATCTAATGCACACCCTCCTTCTTCTTCTCATGAAATCGCACCACCATTTCCATCAAGATTGTTAAAGCGTGATAAAGAACTGAAGAAAGGGAGATCTTAGAGGTGTTTCAAAAAGTTCAAGTTAACATACCTCTACTTGAAGTAATTAGACAAGTACCGAGGTATGCTCGAATTTTAAAGGAGCTTTGCACTACAAAGAGGAAATTAATGAGGCACAAAAAGGTAAATTTGGGAGAACATGTTTTTGTAATTTTTCAACAAAATATCCCACCAAAGATGAAGGATCAAGGTATGTTCGTCATACCTTGTAAAATATGTAATTTTAAAATTAAACGTGCAATGTGTGACTTAAGAGCTTTCATTAACGTTATGCCATTTTTTATCTATAAAATGATTACTAAGGAGCCTTTGAAGGAAACAAGAGTAACCATACAATTGACTGATCTGTCCGTGATCTATCCAGTGGGAATGATGGAAATGTCTTAGTGAAGATCGATATATTATTTTTCCTGCAAATTTCTATGTCATTGACATGGAACATGATAGGTCAGATTCTTATTCCGAAGTACTCTTAGGCTGACCCTTCCTAAGCACAACACATACAAAGATTGATGTTAGAGGTAGTATACTGACAATGAAATTTGATGGTGAGATCGTTGAATTTGATATTTACAAAGCAATGAAATACCCGGATCGAGTTAAAAGAATTAATTCTATTGATATTCTAGATCCTTTAATTGATTAATATATTGAATCTAATTTTTCTTATAATCTTTCCAAGGATCTTGAACTTTGCCACAAAGAGGAAAAAAAGAAGTTTGAAAATATTTTTTCAATCAATTCTGATTATTTTTACCTTCCTCTAAAACTACAATTTTACCTTCTATTTTGTACGCACCTGAGGTAGAATTAAAGCAGTTACCGGAACATTTGAAATATACCTTTTTAGGTGAAAATAGAACCTTACCAGTGATTATCTCGAATAGATTATCCGAAGGAGAAAAGGAAGCTTTGGTAACGGTGTTGCGTTCTCACAAAGAAGTCATAGGATGAACCATTGTCGACATTAAAGGATTAAGTCCCTCGACTGGCATGCACAAGATCAAAATTGAAGAAGGAGCAAAGTCATCAAGAGAATGACAACGTTGATTAAATCCACCGATGTTGGAAGTAGTAAAGAAGAAAATTCATAAACTCCTTGATGATGACGTAATCTATCCGATATCGGATAGTAATTGGGTAAGTCTGATTCATGTGGTTTCCAAGAAAACGAGAGTCACAGTGGTTGAAAATCTAGAAGGGGAGTTAGTGCCAAGAAGAGTTCAAAATGGATAGCGAGTCTGCATCGATAACAGGAAGTTGAATTCTCTTACTCAAAAAGATCATTTTTCTCTTCCTTTTATATACTAAATGATTGAAGGATTTGCTGGGAAAACTCATTATTGTTGCCTTGATGGGTTTTTAGGTTTTTTCCAAATCGTAGTATCTCTCGAGGATCAAGAAAAAATGACTTTTACTTGTCCCTTTGGTACATTTGCATATAGGCTAATGCCCTTTGGTCTTTGTAACTCGCCGGTCACCTTCCAAAGATCCATGTCGACACTATTTTTTGCCCGAGTAGGGAAAGACCGATACCAACTCAGAGTTTTCTCTTTGAAAGGAATTTTCAAAAATGTGAGGAGTCGCCACCAATAATTTAAGGTGCGATTAGAACACTATAAAAATCTGGTGATTTTAATAAAAAAATTTATTTTTTTATCAAAATACCGAGTTTTAAGGTCTGCAAAAATCTAATTATCGGGTTCGAGAGTTAGTTACGCGTTAAAATCAGAAATTTTGAGTTAGAACGTTTTAAAAATCATTACGGATGCAAAGTTTAAAAATGTATTCGTTTATTAAAGCCGATAGCATTCGCCGCTAGCATAAACATTGGAGATCAGCCATTGTGCTTGATAACCGAATATTTCCTCGTTTTTAGAAAATCATGATGCGATTTTAAAAAGGATGTCGATTTATTTCGGGAATCACCAACAGTCGCCCCCTGAGCATACTTACGGGAGATATACTATTAATTCTCTAATAAGTGAACATTGCCTTAGGGTTATAAATAAAATGCAAACAAACAAAATTTATTTATCCTAATTAAACTAAGAGTAAATTAGGGCTTTTTCTAGCTTAAAATGTCAAATTATGAAAATTAAGGAACCTAGAGACTAAAACCTAAAAATGTATGCTTTAATATTAACCCTATTTGATTTTAATCAATTATCAAATCGAATAATTGAGATGGTCCCTTGAGCATTTAAACGAGGGACAACTTGAATTATTCCCTAAATTAAAAGAACTGGATTGAAATCTAACTAAAGTAGAGGTTCTAACATTAATTTAAATTAATTTTAATCAATATTGCAATTTGAAAAATTAAAGTGGAACATCGAGAACAAATGAGGACCAAATTAATAATTCTCTTAATTTAAGGACTAAATGAGAAATTAGGCCTAATATGGAGGCTCTAATATTAATCCTAATTAATTCTCCTTTTTATTGAATTCAATAATCGATGAAAACCCTCGGGCATAAAAGCGAGGGTCAAATCGAATATTCCCTAAAAGTTTAGGGACTAGATATTATCGAAGTTTAAATTTAGGGACTAAACTTTAAAAAGTTAAATTTAAAGATTATAATCTAAAGCCAAGAGGATCAATATAGAAGTATACAAGAAGAAATTGGTATACTCTATATAGAGTCGACATGAAATAATGAAATGCATACAATATATATATATATATATATATTGCAAAATATGTTTATTCTTTCTATACTAGTGCGTAAGACATATAGGCACTCCAAAACATATAAACAAAGGCTATATATGTAAATTAAGATTATGATGCTATGTAATAAATATATCTATACACATACACATTGCTTACAAATTGTTATTTAATATGAAAAATAATATATATGTATATATAGAAATTATATGATATGAAAATATATGTAATAATATAAGGAAAAAAGTATACATGTCAAGAAATAAAGGTGGAGGATTAAAACATAAGAAATAATTCAATAAGAAACAATTCAATGAAAAGAAGCATGAATCAAGCAATTTTGAATAAAAACTAAATTAGAAAATAATCAAGTCAAATAAATTCCATGGCCAAATTTAAGGGAATAAAATTTTGAATAAATCCATATAAAAAAGGAAATACAATCAAATTATACTTAAATCATTATCAAAATGGGAAACAAACAAAATAGGAATAATAAAAGAAATAAAAACAAATAAAGTGGAAAAACGAAAAACTCAAATTAAATTAAGGAAACTAGATTATTGAAAAGGTTAGCTAATAAGTCAAATTAAAACAGTAATTTAAAAGAAAAAAATTACAAAATTAGTACAACAAATCAAATTTAAAATTTAAACAAATTAAAAACACATAAAATAAACACAACAAATGACCTAAATGAATTAAAACAAAACTAACATATATAATTTGAAATAAATAAATAACCCAATATACAAAACGTAGCTAAACCTGAGGTACCAAAAGAAAAATTTTCTCTTTTATTTTTAACATAACACATTCAGGAATAAAAAAGGGTAAATAGCGCAACTGAGGACTGCATGTTCGAATTAATCTGAAAACGTCACAATCTGGTGACCAATTTATGAAACACGATAAAATAAGGGGACCTGAAAGAGAATAAACTAAACAGTTAATATTTAAAACATAAAAAAGGGAAATAACGCAATGAGGACATCAATTTCGAGACTTAACAAAATGAACGGGAGATTGGGGACTATTTTGTAAAAAATATTAATAGTTTGAGGGCGTGAGAATAATTTTACCATTTTTCTTGATATCATCAAATATAAAACCTTTTTTTATTTTTACCTTCACTTTACCCTTTTCTTTATCACTCTTCCTTCTATTTCTCTCCCTTCTCTCTAAAGCTTCCCCGAAGCCAGCGATGAGCGTCGCCATCGACCGCCACCCAAAATTCACGAGTACGCTCACCTCGACGTTAGGATCTTCAATTAGGCCATAATTTTACGAGATCTAGCATCTAACGCATCAAAAATGATTGGTGACCTCTCGGCTTTTGGTGCCCCGATATACTCTAGCAGTCGTTGGATTGAGGTGATTCAACAATATGTGATTCGTCAGTTCCCTTCTCTCTTCTGACCGTTCAAATCTGCGAACGGAGGTCCCTTCCATTGGTGAAGGCTTCGGCCGAAGGTAACTCCTTTACTCTCTTCTCAATCTTTGTTTTTCTCTGATATTGGTTTATGTTAGCTTCGAAAGAACACAAAAAAACTGTTGGATTTTTTTTATTGTTTTCTGAATTTTTTGGGGCTGAGTCCAATTGTATTCTGTCACAAAAAATGGGAGAGAAAAGAACCCCTCTATATATCTTTTTCAGGATTCTTTATAACCCACATTACATGCATGAAATCCAAACTTTTGATGATTTGGTGCAACTATTGATGATGAGTGGAACGTTGGGGCTGGCAGTGGCGTGTTAGAGCAGCAGGGTAGCGTGCTGGAGCAGCAAGCCTCTTGCATTGGAGGCAGAAAACGACAGTTGCTGGGAGGTCACTAGGGGTGGCTACACTAGGCCTAGGGTTTGGTCTAGTTTGAGGTTTAGTTTGGTTTGGGCTTGATTTAGGGTTTGGTTATATATTTAGGTTTTGGCTTGGCAGGGTTTGGGTTTTGGGTTTGTAAAACAATAAAAACGAAAAAAATGGTTCTCACAATGCATGCTGAGTATATTTTTCGACTATGTGGAGAAAGGCATCGAAGTCTTTATGGATGAATTCACGGTTTATGGTAATTCTTTTAGTGAATGTCTTGATAATTTAAATAATGTGCTTAAAAGATACTTAGAATATAACCTTATTTTAAACTATGAAAAATTCCATTTATGGTTGATAAATGGTTAATTTTAGGTTATATTGTTTCCTCAAAAGAAATTGCGGTTGATAAAGCTAAAACAGATATTATATGCTCACTCCCTTACCCCACAACTATGAGGGAAATTCGTTCTTTTCTTGGCCACGTAGGATTTTGCTGCATGTTTATTAAAGACTTTTCGAAGATAGCACAACCTTTTATGCAATCTTCTCCAAAAGGATCAAGACTTTAGTTTTGATTCAAAATGCAAGGATTCTTTCGATTCATTAAAGAAAAAGCTTATTTTAGCTCCAATTGTTCAGCCACCATATTAGAATTACCCCCTTTGAACTTATGTGTGATGCATCAGATACTAAAAAATAGAGAAAGAGCCACATGTCATAGCCTATGCGTCCCGAACTTTGGACTCAGCTCAGAAAAATTATTTAACTACGAAAAAAATAACTTTTTGCTATAATTTTTGCTTTAGAAAAATTTAGATCTTATTTGCTTGGCACTAAAATTATTGTTTTTTCTTATCATGCAGCTTTAAGATATATGATGAGCAAAAAAGGAAGCAAAACCAATGCTTATCCGATGGATCTTGCTTTTACAGGAGTTTAACTTGGAAATCAAAGACAAAAAGAGATGCAAAAATCTGGTAGCGGATCACTTGAGTCGAATTTCCACATCTGACCCACCACTTAGAGAAGAATTTCAAGAAGAAAAACTGATGGTGCGTAAAGCATAACTCCATGATTTGCGGATATGGTTAATTATTTGGCCACATGTATGTTACCGAAAATAAGGTAAATTTTATTTTACAATTTTGTCACTTTTTCTCTTGTGGTGGTTAGTTTGGACCAAAACTTACAGCCCATAAAATTATTGAATGTGATTTTGTTTAGCCTAACATTTTTCTGGACTCATATATACTTTGTAAAACTTGTGAAAGATGTTAACGTACATGTAATTTAAGCCGTATGAATGAAATGCCTCTTAATTCTGTACAAGTTTGTGAATTTTTTTTATGTTTGGGGAATATATTATATGTGTATTTTTATTTCGTTATTTGGAAATACTTATATTATTTTAGCCATAGATTATGTTTCTAAATGGGTGGAAGCTAAGGCCACTCGAAATAATGATGCTAAAACTACAGTTAATTTTTTGAAAAATACTATTTTTGCCAGGTTTGGCACTCCACTGGCTATAATAAGTGATAGAGGAACTCATTTCATCAACCGAGTAATCGAGTCACTAATGAAGAAATTTGGAATAACTCAAAGAATTGTCACATCTATCATTCGCAGACAAATGGACAGGCCAAAGTATCAAATCGTGAAATTAAAACAATTCTTGAAAAATTTGTTAAACCGGATTAAAAGGATTGGAGTTTAAAATTAACTGATGCAATTTGTGCATATCGAACCGCCTATAAAGTTCCCATTGGGATGCACCATACCGACTTGTTTTTGGTAAAACATGTCATTTATCGGTTGAGTTAGAACATCGGGCTTATTGGGCCGTTAAACAATGTAATATGGATGCGGTTGGTGAAGCTCGAAAATTACACATTCAAGAACTTGAGGAAATCCAAAAAAATGCCTATGACAATGCTCGTATATTTAAAGAAAACAAAATAATTTCATGATAATCGAATTTCTTTAGAACATTTTTTGTCGATCAAAAAGTTTTTTTATTTAACTCTAAATTTAAACTTGTTGCAGGGAAACTCAAATCAAAATGGCTCGGACCATTTACAGTGACTTAAATATTTCCTCACGGTGCTATTGAAGTTGAAAATAACTCAGGAGTTCGATTTAAAGTTAATGGTCAAAGATTGAGCCATATTATGAAAATGCCGGTTGGTCTAATAGAAGAAATTAATTTAAGGAACTCGTAGTATGAAAAATCAGGTCATCGAGCTAACGACGTTAAACAAAAGCGCTTGATAGGAGGCAACCCATTTCGTTTTATTTTTAGCAAACTTTATTTCATTCTATTTATTTTATTTTATTTTATTAGATGATTAATTTTATTTTATTTTTCTCTGAGTATATTGAATTTCGATAGAATATATAATGAATTAGTAGTGTCTCACGTCTGGAGATATGAAGCAGGCGCATATTAGCATGTCCCAACCCCTATGGAGTACGTTAGCATACCCCAAGTCAATTTTTTTATTCCCTCTTCTATCGAAATTTCTACTTTGGGGGTTTTTAAATTTTTTCATCTTTGGTGGGACCCACCTTATCTTCTCACCTATCACTATCCCCACCTTTTACAATTTTAAACCAACTTCAACTCTTCCACACTTTGACCGGCCAAACATCTCCATATACCCAACTCCTCTTTATTTACTTATATTATTTCATAGACCCGCCTATCCCTTTCAAACCCTTTCAAACTCAACCTATCCCTTTTCTCTATTTCCCACATGACCTAGCACTTATTAAACAAAACATTTTCCTTTTTCATTCTCACCTATCACTATCCCCACCTTTTACAATTTTAAACCAACTTCAACTCTTCCACACTTTGACCGGCCAACATCTCCATACCCAACTCCTCTTTATTTACTTATATTATTTCATAGACCCGCCTATCCCTTTCAAACCCTTTCAAACTCAACCTATCCCTTTTCTCTATTTCCCACATGACCTAGCACTTATTAAACAAAACATTTTCCTTTTTCATTCTTTCTTTCCCCAGCCGCACAACACCTTCACCTTCTCCCTCTGCTTTAAAAAGAAAAAATCAGTTTACCGATTTATCTTCAAGAACCCATACCGTCAATTGCACTTATCAGACACCGCCTCCATAGCACCGGTTCTCATTGCTACACCGTCTCTCCCTTATCCATAATGGTATGAACACATAACCAAGAAAATCATGGGGTTTCACCGTTGCTCAACCTTGGAGGACGATATCACTATGCAACTGACTATCATCGACGTTTCAAGCAATTTCGACTCGCTTCCCATTCCAACTCCTCCTCTTCGCGGTGGACGCTGACAGCAAGGCTCTCAACCAAGAATTCCAGTGCCCATGTATGAGACCACCACCTCTCCTCCGTTTATCGGTTGTTCCACCCCTTTCCACCATCACGCTACTAGACCGAGCAATACACACGACCATCCAGGCCTTCATCACCGACGACCCCGATGTTCTACTCCATCTCGTCAGGCTCTGGAATATGTTCCATGCCGAATGTCGAGTCTCCGTCGTTTGTTACACCTAAACAACCTGAGGTAAATTCTGAACTTGTCAATATTGAACAGTAACTATTGTGGCACCCTGTTTTTGGCTATTCTAAAGATTTTAGGAACGGATTCAATTTCCTGGGTAGTGTACCACCACAACCGAGCCCTACGTCCTCACATAGACCCGCTCATTCCTCGCTTCGCCTCTCATCCGGGCAGCCTCAACCTTCGTCCTTTTATGAATGCTTGGATGAAACCAAAGGGCCACCAGACGAAATGTTCGATCCTTTTGATGAAAGGAATCGAAGAGGCCAAACCTATTTTGTACCACCCGATGAGTTGTTGTAAGGTTATCTCAATTTTGATGGTGACGACACAAGAAGTTTGATAGCATTCATCACTGTAGGTTTCAAGTTTGTAAGTATATTCCATCTCGTACACTTGACACTTTACATTTACGTGATGATGTGATGCGTTATTTTGATGCTATTGATTGGACTATCTATTCAAATATTAGATATGATACTTATTACTAGTTAGTCTTTGAGTTCTATACCACTTTTATTTTTCTACAACGTCGTTCCATTTCTATGAATACACCTGATGTTATTTCTTTTCGACTGTTAGGACAATATTTTATGATGTCGTTAAATGATTTCAACTTCTCTATGGGGTATGTGACTGATATTGCGGACCATGATTATTATCTGACATCTTTACGTGAGATTTCGCAAGACTTCAATACTGATATGGCTTATGAAGAACTTATAGGATTGGCATGCATTCAATTCGATGCACAAATTACAAAGGCGTGGCACATTCATGACCCCACTCTCTGTTACATACATCGATTCCTTGCTTATAACTATTCCGGTAATAATGATACTACATCTTGTTTAAGTAAGGTAGAATTGTTTTTCGTATGGTGTATGTAAACAGGTACGAAGGTAAATTTAGGATATTGGTTCACTCGAGCCTTCGTACGAGTTGTACGAACCAATCGACCCTTGATCATTGGACCTTATATTACACATTTAGCATCCCATTTATTTCCATTAAGCTTTGACGCTGTGAATTTTACTCATGCTTTTGCCATGGATCCACTTGATGCTAGGTGTTTGGACTCAATGGGACTTCTCGCAAGCACTCCCGCTACCCCCCACATTGTACCTCTTGGCACCATCATACCTCGTAATGGGCGCGTGTACATGAGGCAGACTGAACCACCTTCAGCAACCAACTCCCAACCGGATATGCGAGCCGAGATGCAAGGCGTGTCTGGTCGCCTTGACACTATTGAAGCCAACCTTGTTGAGGTTCTTTCTTACCTTCGCCCGGGTTCGTCTCGATGTGGCCGTGGCCTCGATCGCCACTAGATTGAGAAGTATTATTTTCCCCTCTCTTTGTTTTTAAATTTTATATACGTTTTGGGATAAAACCTATTAAGTGTGGGGGGAAGGATAAACATGTCAAAAAAATTTCCTTGAATTATTTGATTGTTTGAAATTGAGTTATTCTGATATTAATGTAATGGAATTGTTGGTTGCTATTCTTGAACTTCATTTTATACTCTTGATTCCTTTTGTATTGTGACAATGTTTTGATCAAATTTAATTTATATGATTGGTGATTGGTATAGTTCCTGAATTTTTGTTGTTGAGTATTGATATTTCATGTTTTTTGTTGATAGAGATGAACTTGACTCAGTGCATATGAACTTTTTTTGTGAGATTCGAGCCTAACGATCATACATTTTTTTCTCATTATTTGATTTTAGTGTGCCGGACTAATTAGGATATTATAGAACTTGTAATCACAATGCATATCGAGACTACATGTTGGGCATAATGTTTTAATGTGATAGAGGCACCCAGGATAAACCCACTTTTCTCAAAAAGCCTACCCATTTACATATCCATTAGGGAACCACATTTGTGCCTATTTCTATTTCTTTGTTTTACGCCTCATAATTAAACCCGAAGCCTTTCTTTTTATTTTTCCTCTCTTTTCACACCTTTACCGAGATTTGAGATCTTGTATCACTCTTGTTCCATGAAAAAAAGAAGAAGTTATTTTTTTCGAACAGCAGGAAAAAAAAGAAAAAAGAAAAAATGTTCACTGTTTCGAACAGAGAAAAAAAGATGAAAAATCGATCGTTTCAATTTCCTTTCATTTATTCTTTTTTCCTTGTTTTATTGTGCTTCATGTTAGTTAGTTGATTGTTCCTAATTGTATTAATCTATTATCTTGGTACTTAACCCAGTCATCATGGCCTTTTCCTTTACCCTGACCTAAGCCCTGTTACACCTTGTTTAAAGACTCATTGATTATTGCATTATGTTCACTTTTAGTATTAAAGACTTGATTGGATTCCAAGCCTGTGGTAATATTTTGGTTATTCCGGTTTGAGCGATTTCATTTACCCCAAACACTTTGAGCGGATATGTTTGAGTCATGTTTCATTGAAGTTGGCAATTAATTGGGATATCTTGCTTACTTTAAATTTTCTTAGTTGTGTCTTCGCTTGATTGTAACTTGAATTCGGAAAATGTCATGGACTTAGTTTGATTGGAAGTTTGAGGAATAACATTGGATTGAAGACAACAACTTATGATTTTGATGTATTAATTGATGAATGCTTAAGGACAATCATTGAATGAGTGAGGGGGAATTTGATAAGTGTTTTATTTATCTATTATTTTACTTTTAAATTGCTCCGTAATCATCGGTTTTGTGGCTTATTTGTTCGTTTTGATTCATTTTCTGTGCAGGACGCTAGATTATGGAAATTGCACTAAAAGAATAGAATTCTGCATTTTTTTTATTTTCAGAATCAAAGCTGGATTAGTGGGCATGACTTTGGGCATGAACATCTGACGAGGCGATGAAGTCATCACCTTCTAGAAGGTCCAATCAGCACTTTTAGAAGAACGAATGAATCAGTCGCACGTTTCTGCAATTCGGATTTGAATTAAACTCATGTTTTAGGATATTATTTTAAATATTATATTATATTTTATCTTATCTTTATTTTAGGTATTTTAGTTTAAATAGTTTTAAGAAAATTAATTAGGATTTATTTTCTTTATTTTAGGATTATCTTTATCTTGTTTTTAGGATTTTGAAGGCTATAAATACCCTCTCAGGTAAGCCTAGAAACATATCTCTCAACAAGTGAGAATTTACTCTTCTTCTTCTTCTCTCTAGCTTTATAAAATTCTCTCTTTTATTTCCTTTCAAGTTTTCGATTTTTTTATTTTATTTTAAAGTTCTGTTTTCAAATATGCTAAGTATGAATTTGGTCATGCTTAGCTAATTTTCTTTTACGACGAAGGCTAAAGCGAAGACTCAATTCCAAACATGAGAATTGTAAGACACTTAAATCGCTTCAAATATCTCTCTATGTTTTCTGGGCTTATTTTCAAATCAAAACGATTTTCAAAACCAAAAGTCGGTGTTGGTCTAGATGTTGTTATGGTTAACGTGGGAGGAAGGATTGGCTTATTGAAGCACATTCGACTTCCTGTTAACATACTAGCAAAATTGTTTGCTAAGAGGAAACTGAGATCGAAATCAGTTATTGTGGAAACAACATAATCCGAGTCGGCAATTTTCAAACTTCAACGTTTTAAGATCTACAACATTATTGTTGCTTAGATCAACTCACAAACCGAAATTTAAGAGTGCACTTGGATATTCGGTATACAAAACATAGTCACAAGGAATTGTCCTTGTAGACAAGTAACCGACGTAAATCTAAAAGTAAATATCTATTTCGATGATCCGAGGAATTTGAGGCAAAGTTGAAGCCTGTGGCTGCTTTTACAATAAATTTTATTTATCTCAATTTATTTTATTTGTTTGTTTGTTTATTTAATCTTTATCTCATTTTATTTCTTTAAACAATTTAAAAACTCCTACTTTTTTAACTTATTATTATTATTTATTATTTTATCATTATCTTCTATTTTAAACAAATTATATTTATTTATTTTATTATTTTATTCGTTTTTTTATCTTTATCTGAAATTTTATCTTTATCTAAATCAAAAAGTCCACTAAATCAGAAACACCAGAGTCCCTGTGAATCGACTCTGCTTCTCTATACTACTCTCACTTTTTATTTATTAAGAAGCCAGAATTATTTTGATATCAAAACCACAATTATCAACAACCATTTACAATTGAAACAGATACCTCGGGAACTGATTGATGTTGTTCTCTCCCTAGGTGGACAACCATTGGCATTCATTAGCCAAAATTGAGTCCTTTTCTCCATCGTGTCTCTACCTAGCAGTGAGAGATGTACGTCATTACTTAATAGGTGGAAAAATGGCTTCAATATTTGTTGAGTAAAAATTTACCATCTATACGAATCAATAAGCCTCGAAAAATCTAATAACCCAGGAAATACAAACTCCGAAGCAGTAGAAATGGCTCGGTAAACTTCTTGGGTATGATTTTGATATTGTATATCGTTCCAGTAATGGTAATGTCGCTGTAGATGAATTGTCTCATGTTCCTTTTTTTTAGCTCATGGCTTGTTCTCGACAAGATTTTGGTATTCTTGATGACCTTCGTCTTGCTAATAAGCAACACCTAAAGCTTCTTAAACTTTAACACAGTTGACTACTAATCCTTTTACATTGTCGGAGTATGGTTTCAAGGATAGCATTTTATTTTTTCAAAATCATTTGGTCATTCCGACTGATTCTTTCCTTTGGCATCAACTTCTGTGTGAGTTTCACTCGTCTCCTATTGGCGTTCATTCTAGCGTCTATTGCACGTTTCACTGTCTCATTTCTAATTTCTTTTGGCCACACAGGCATCGTGTTGTGCAATAATTTATAGCTGAATGTCACATTTGTTAACAAATGAAATCTTCATTACCTCCATCTGAATTGCCTTAGCCACTTCCGTTACCATCTTTAATTTTTGAAGTCATTTCAATGGATTTCATTACTAGTTTGTCTCCTTCACAAGGTAAATCAGTCATTATGGTTGTTGTTGAGCGTTTGTCAAAATATGGTCACTTCATTGCGTTACCCCCACACTTTACTAATGTCACTGTGGCTACTGCTTTTGTGTCGAAAGTGGTTCGCTTTCATGGAATTCCAACTGAGATTGTTTCAGACCGTGAGAGTCGCTTTATGACTGATTTTTTGCGTAAGCTCCACCGTTTACAAGGAACGACATTGGTTGTGAGTACAACTTATCATCCGCAAAGCGATGGCCAAACCGAACCTTTAAATAACTGTTTGAAAATGTATCTTCGCTGCTATGAATTAAATTGTCCGAAAAACTGGCTTACCATGCTGCCTTGGGCTGGTATTGGTACAATACATCATTCTAAATGTCGGTGCAGATGACTCATTTTGAAGCTCTTTATGGATGGATACCTCTAACTATTTCTCGTTATATTCGGTATTCTTTCGGTCACCTTCTTCTTGATGCTTTCTTGGTTCAAAGGGATGAGGTGTTGCGTAATCTTAAAATCAAATTCCTTAAGGCTCAAGAACGCATGAAAAAATTTGCGGATCAACATCGTCGTGATGTATTCTTCAATGAAAGTGATTGGGTTTATATTAAGTTGCAACCTTACCGAAGAATTCTCTTAGTCTTAAACGCCACAACAAGTTGGGTTGTCGCTATTTTGGTCCTTCACCGCTTTGGGCAGATTGCTTATCGTCTTGAATTACTAACGTTCGCACATATTCATCTTGTTTTTCATGTTTCTCTATTGTGCAAATGTGTGGGTGTGCAGGACCACCAAGTTGCTCCATTGCACTTAGTTGATTCGTCCGTTACCATGGTTTTACAACCAATATCTATTATCTCCACTCGCGTTATTTCCCGTAATGGCCGCTCAGTTGTACAATGGTTAGTTCGCTGGGAGGGTTTTGCTGCAGATGCTGTTACTTGGGAAGATAAGGATAATTTGCTCAAGTCATTTCGGACTTCAAAACTTACGAACAAGGAATGGGACTCGGATAAGGAAATTACCAATTAAATATGATGACCATGTGCTCAATTCAAATCAGCTCAAGCAATAACTGAATAGGCTAAGAAATACTACAAATAATGGGGTTTCGTTGTAAGAGGAGTATCTGAGAATTTGGTTTTATTGAGCTCATTTTTCTCACCTCCTATTGTAATTTCTTGTTTCTTGTTAGACCAATTTCATAAGCATCTTCATTCCATTTTTTATGGCTTAAATGATTATACCATTTGTAATGCTTTACCCCCTAAAATATTATTTTTTTTAGACATTTTACCCTGTGTAACACCCCAATTTAGGGGATAAATTTTAGAAATTATAAAGTATTGGATTTAATTGGTATTTTGAAAGAAACGGTAGATTAAATTGCAAAATTTCAAAGTTAGTAAACTATTTTATAAAGTGCATGAAATTCAGTGGCTAAACTATTAATTTAACCAATTTTCTATAGAAGAGAATTATAAACTCCCCCGTTAATTTTACAAAGAGATTTTCTCAGTTTTCTCTTCCCCACAACCCTCCTTTTAACTCCGATCTACTCGCCGTCCGATCGACGAGCTGAAACCACCATCGTGTTCATTGTCGACCGATGAACAAAACCCCTCAAGCCTTTCGTCGTGAATCGTCGTCGTGAATCGTCGTCGTGAATCGTTAATTTCAATTGGAAGTATCATCGGTTTTAACTCGATTTTCATTGGTTTTTCGTCTATTCGCGACGATCCGGCCATCCGTTTTCGACACCTCTCGCACCATCGTGTTCCTTGTGTCGTTCCGATTCTGTCGGTGTCCTCCTTGTCTCCGTCGGCGGCGGTGTGTGAGGAGGTGAAGGGGGCATCGTCTGGCTGCAGGGTGTTAATTTTGTAATTAAATTCTATTTGGGTGCTATTTGTGTAAAAACGCGGGTGTTAGTTTTGTAAATATTTTTAGAAGGTGCCTACTTTTGTAATTAATTTCGGTTAGGGTGATATTTGTGTAAAATGGTCGAATGTTGATCGTTGACCTGCGTTGACCGGCGTTGACCACTGTTGACCAAAACTTTGACCGACGTTGACAGGGTGTTAAACGACCTTTGACTTTGACCGGGTATACCTATTCTGACGTTTTTCGATGTCCTAAATCTATTTTTGGGGTCCGTTTTACCAAATTCGAACCCGGTAAGTTGCTTTTCACTGATTAATCACCCGATTCGGTCCGTTTTTTGGAATTAAGCCCCGTTTTGATGAAATGTTTATTGTTATGTATTTGAGGAATTATTGAAAGTTAAATTAAAGATCGAGGGCTTTCGAATGGAATTTTTTTTGGTCGATCAGTATGGCACAGAAATCGAGGTAATACTTTACTACCTCTTTATGCTTTATGGAACATGTTAGTATTGGTAAATGCATGAATAAGATAATATTGGTCTCATATGTGTAGTTAATTAATTTCTACATTCGATCCGAATACGATAAAAATTCGATAATTGATTATGGTTTAGATGACTTTTATAAGAAATTGAGGGATTGTTAGAATTAAAATTACAAGCTCCGTGTTTAGTGATAAGGAATCAATTTAGATATGTATCATATAATTTATTTCATCAAAGGTATTTGGATGGGAAATTATGAGAATATTCTGATAGGGTAAAATTACGAAAATACCCTTATGTCGTAGGATGACAAGAATTATCCCTAGAAGTTGGTTAATAACTCTGAAAAGAAATTTTAATCCGATATAATTATAGATGTGCATAAGAAATGATAGTTTTGCTTGGAAAATTTGGATAACTGGTTTTTAAACCCAAAAGAGTTTCTGCAAGATGCTAGAAGACTGTTAAGGGAATCATTTCAAGATTAGAGAATGTTCGGGAAAGAAATTAACCATATGATCTCTGAATTATATTAATTTTGTTAAGAGTTAATACTGAAGTTATCTGGTTAGGAAATTACGAAAATACCCTTGAGAGATAAAAATAGTCTGAGTTGACCTTGAATGAGAAAGCACTTTGAGGATTAGTTCTTAACTCGATAAATTATGAATTTAATTGTTAAGATCCGTATTTGTATAGAAAAATTTCCTGATAACATGTTTGTAACTTCTGAGAAGGCAATTAACCTGAAAATGTCCGGGTTAAGAATAAATTAGCGAGGGTGCTCTTTTTTCAGAATTATTCGAAATGTCTGGAAAAGATGATATGTTTGAATTAAATAATAAGATCGGATGGAAGGAAATCATTGAAATACGTTGGATCTGTAAAATGACCAAAATATCCTGTAATGGAAATGAACCAAGAATATCACCAAGCCCAGGAATGAATGGATATCCTCAAGCTTTTTAATGAATGGAAAAACATTGAACACCAAAATGACCAAAATTCCCTTATGGCCTAGACTAAGAAAATGTCTTGAATTAATTAAGAAATTCAAATAAGCATGGATGTTGTACTGCTCTTAAAAGTTATGGAACGCAACTTAAGTCGGTCAACCAATGCTAGTGCTATATCAATACTTGAATGTCATAGGTAACACTTGAATGCTAGTTCGTCTCCTCAAGTTTGGATTAATGATAATTATGGAAGTACTCAGCTCAACGTTAGAGCGCATTCGATAGTAAGAAATGAATATTCATGAGGTAAATCAACCACGAATACCAGAATGATTTGATTATAGGACTAAATTGAACTGATCGAAAGTACAATATATATCTGAAATTTAGAAACGTCTGAATTACCCTGGAAAACTCTGAAGAAACCGGGATATACTTGATTGCTAAATGAACTAAGTAACCTCAATGACCGAGGATTAAGTAAGTGATTGGGATAAGTCTGGAAACTCTTATGAGTTTGCATAGTATACTAATCCTATGGATTATGAACCATAAATCAAGTACATTGACATTTCCTAATATCGTTGAAATGTGGAAATGAAATAACGACTATGGAATAACTGTTCATTCCCTTAAGATTTATTCAGTGATGATTCTAACGAGGATCTTTGGACTATAAATTTTGGTATTAAAGAGTGAGTACCCTAGAAGGGTAAAAAATTGACCAGTCAATAGATATCAGTTCTGGGAGTTGTTCGATAATCTGATCAATCAATATAAATGGTAAATGCATTGAATCTTTGTTTCTCCTTATCAGCTCAAATCACTCCGGTCATGTCTGATTCACACAAGTAACTCAGATGCAAAGGATTATGTATACTCCATATTGGTTGAGTAATAAAATCACTCTCCATAAATATGAATTTATAATTCATCAGTATAAATGTTCATGAACATATTCTTGATACACCTGAATCATAGTGGGATTCTAAAGTAACGATTTAAATGTCTGATTTGAACGACTAGTAATTGACTCCTTTCAATAAGACCTTGTTCTTGGGATCTGATCAAAAGACATCAGATTCATGTTATCTATGCTGATAATTGAAAAATGTCTCTGATAAATATTGGGATTTCTCTAGCTGTGTTCCTTATATTTTAATAAATTGTTTTATTGTTTTAGCATGAGGTACACTGAAATCTATTGTTACTGTTTTATGGATACACCGACTTAATGGTGATGGCCTATGGAATTGTAACTTGGAGATACTGATTTGTAAAGTACAACTCTAATCAAGTTGGAAAATTTTTATGGACCTAATGTGACTCTTAGGTAGGCTCTGCGGCCCTGAGATCATTCTTGGGTAGGCCCTGCGGCCCTAAGATGTGTTCTTAGGTAGGCCCCATGGCCTCGAAACTTTCTTGGGTAGGCTCTCAGGCCCTAAGATGTTCCTTTAGGTTAACTCTTTATACGATGATTTTAAATTTCGAGTTTAAAAAGCTCCACTATAGTATGATTTATGAGATTTACTGAACTATCATTTGATTAGTGTACCTATTATGATTTTATCGTATGTTAGAACACACTAGACATCCTATTCGATCTCTTGAAAATGTGATACTATGAATGCTTCCTATGAATTGACATATTCATGGCTTCTATTCGATGAACTACCAATGGAACCTCAGATTATTCCGAAAATTTGTATACGTCTGATTGAATAAGGAAATTATGGTTTTCAATTTATCTACATGTCCTATAGTATCATCTTGTAGTTCTGTATTACTGAGCTTTCCGAAGCTCACTCTATTACTCACCATTGCAGGTTAAAAGAAATGTACCAGTGCAGCTATCGACTTTAGTAAGAGAGTTCTTTCGGCGTTGTTTGCATGGTATGGTACATATGATTAGGGGGCATGTAATTGTATTTTGTTTTATATATAAGTCTGAAAATCTATTTTATTTCAAATACTGATAAATTTTATTTTGTACTCATAAATGATTTTATGAGTTTACATGTTTTACGAAAAATATTAAATTTTCCGCTATTTTTACAGTGGGTCGCTCCGATGGCCCTAATGTGACACCGTGGATCGGATCGGGCTATCCGCATCTATAAATCATTACTCTTTTACCTCTAATCATTAACTCTATTTAAAAAAAACCGTTGACCAATCAAAATATGTCATGTCACCCTATTATTTTTATTTTTTATTTAAATAAATAAAAAATAAAATAAACAAAATCCCAAAATTTTCTCCCACCTCCACTGCGAAACCCTTCCCTTTCCCCCAACACCCTCTTTTTCTCTTTTCACTTTGTACCAGTCTCTCCCGCATCCATCTTTATCAAATAATTGGATCAAAACCCAGAGAAATTTCTTTTAATATTCTACAAAATCCGAAGAAAAGACGAAGAAAAACAAGAAAAATAAAGGATTCTTCACATGACAGACAACGAGACAATGGGTTTTTGTTCCTTTCATTTCTTTCTATGCCCAAAGCCTCGTTTTCATTGATTTTATTTTTCAATTCACGACTCCTCTCTTTTTTTTGGTTCCAGCATCGCTGAAAGCAAGGTTCCGATATAGAAACTAACCAATTTAGAACATACCTTATCTTTGCCCTATATTGTTAACAATCAGGGCCGTGGCTGGGGCGGCGCAAGCTACGCGACCGAGCAGGGCCCCCAAAAAATAGGGCCCCAAAAAAGTATATATATATAGTGGCATTTTTCCAATAAACGCCACTATAGATGGACCTATTGCGACGTTTTTCAAAAAAATGTCACTATTATTGCGGCTTTATTGATAAAACGCCATTATAAATGGATCTATCGCGGCGTTTGTCAAGAAAACGTTACTATTATTGCCCCGAAATTGAATATATCTAGAAAATAGGAGCCCCTTTATAAGAATTTGTACAGAGCCGCCGAAAACCCTGCCATGGCCCTGTTAACAAGTTTCATGTTTGAAAAATGGGAGTTGTTTGTTAACAGAAACTAACCAATTTAGAACATGCCTTATCTTTTTTACCAAACCTTCTCTACCTCACCTCTACTTTCCAGTCAGGTGACAGCCAGTCATCACTCTGTCGGTCCTCCATTTATTTACAACTCTTGACCCTCAACGGATAAAAACTTCTAGCGACGACGACGGCGACGATGAGAAAAAAAGTAGAAAGAAAAGAGGGTGTGTGTTTTCAAAGCCCTTTAAGACTAGAAGATGGGAAAGTGTTGAATTCAAACCAAAGGGTATTGCTTTCCTCAGAAACCATGTGTTGACAAATCTCTGCTTCAACTGAAGGTAAAATAATGATGAAATAAATTGCTTCCTTTTGGCTTTGTTTTTGTCTAATTTTCTTGTGAACCAAACAGATGTTATAGAGAGGAATATGGGTTCTAAATTGGTTTGTGTTGGTTAGGGAAAAGAAAATTTACCTTCAATTTCCATTTTACAGTGCTCTCTTCTCGTCCTCTATAGGTGCTTATCCTCACTTCCATTTTACATTCCAGAGCAATGCGGAAATCAAAAACAATTTACGGTGGAGGTTTGGGATAGGGGAGGAGGGTAATTTCGGTAGTGTATTTATTTTATTTTATTAATTGATTTTTATTTGTTTAGATAAAAAAATAAAAAATTAAGAGTTGATGTTACATGTTCTGATTGACTCGTGAATTTTTTTAAAATTTTAACGATTTGGGATAAGCGGTATAACGATTTATAGTTGAGGAATTGATACGCCTCAAAAAAAATATTTGAAGAGCAAAGTACAAATGATATAGTACAAATGATATAGATAGGGTCGACGGTGCATTTATGTTTTTTTTTATTTGCATTCATAACAGATTATATAAGCTTGTGTTTTATACAGGGAGGCAGAGGATCAATTAAGTCATTAAACGAATGTAAGCAAGCACGTTTCTTAGCAGTGGCGGAGCCACGTTGAGCATACGGTGGGTACTTGGTCATTCTCATATTTAAAATTTATTTCATTAATCATATACACTTAAAATTTAGATCTTTTAATTATTTTTCAAAAAAATTATATTATTAATATAGGTATGTTAAATCTCAAAAATATTTTTAGATTAATAATATATGGCGGGAGAGTGGTGAGGTGGGTTTATATGGCGGGAGAGTGGATTAAATCTCACTAATTATTTTTAAATGTCACAATTTTATTGGTGAATTGTATGTTAACTATTATTTTTATATAATATTTAAATTATTTATAACCTTTAAATATTAAAAACAAAAATTAGAGATGAAAGGTCTTGGAATATTTAATATATAGAAAATTTCAACTTAATTTCAGTCAAACATTATACTGCTACTACGAAGAAAATCTAGTTTTTTTTTTTTTTTGCATAAAAAAGTTTAGGTCAGGGTAACTCTCTCAATCTAAGGTCAGTGTTTTTTTTTTTGCATAAAAAAGTTTAGGTCAGGGTGACTCTCTTAATCTAAGGTCAGTGCATACCTACATATAAGAATTTACCGATTACCCACCAAAAGTGACAATGACATGATTCGAATTTGACTTTACAAGTTCAAATCCTTAAATCCGAACCACTTATACCAACGCTCATCGACAAAAAACCTAGTTAATGACAAAAGCAGTTTTCTATATACACATGTAAAACCCTTTTGTATAATTTAAATGATAATTATCTTTAAGTTAACTGAATTATAACAAATATTATAAATAATTCTTGCATCGTCCCTCATGGATACAACTGACAAAACGTCCAAAATGGTTCATTGCTCAACTTATGAACGAAGTTATAATATTGCATTCTGAGCTCGTATTCTCATCCATGATAAAATAGAAACTAACGTTAATATTATTTTTTATTAATCTAGAATTACTATAAGAGATAGTATATATTTTATATATTTATAAATCATTTAACAATGAAAACTTAAATATTCTGTAGTTTTTTATATTCAAACTTATGACTGATAGGAATAACAATCATTCTTTTAACTAGTGAGATAGTTTGGTTCGTGCATATTTTTTTATACAAAAAAGTTTAGGTTAGGGGTAGGGGTGGGAATAGGCCAGGCCAGGCCAGGCTTTAATAGGCATGGGCCTGGCCTACAATGATTTGTGTCAGCCTGTGGCCTGTCAGAGGCTTTTATTTAGGCCTGGCCTGGGCCTGTTTAAAAGCCTGTTTAACAATAAACATGTAATATTTTCGGTTTAGCCATTAATTTTAGAGTAAAATCCCTATTAAGTCACTCTAACTTAGTACATTTTACAAAGTAGTCACTCTAAATAGGCCGGCCTATCAGGCTTATAAGGCTTTTTAATATGCCTAAGCCTGGTCTGTTTAGTTAAATAGGCTGTTAAAAAGGCCTGGGCCTGGCCTGTTTAGTTAAATAGGCCAGGCCAGGCCATGCTTTATACAGGCCAGGCCCAGGCCCCTGGAGGCCGGCCTGGCCTATTCCCACCCCTAGTTAGGGGTGACTCTCCCGATCTAGAGTCAAAGTATACCTAAGACTCAATTGAGATTTACATAAGAATTTACAGATTACCCACTAAAAGTGACAATGATAAGATTTGAAATTTGCCTTATAAACCCAAATTTCTAAATTCCAACCACTTATACCAACACTCGTTGGTTTGGTTCGTACATATTATCAATATTATTCAACCTTTAGTTACCATTTCATTTTATTTCTTCCCAAACCCCAACTCTCGTATGATGAATTATTTATTTATTACAACAAAAATTAGATTATTTGTTCAAAATATTATTTAAATATGCGTATATTTTAAATATTCTTATATATTTGATCTAATTTAACATCTTTTATAAATTTATAACTTCATGTTCTCTAAATTTTTAATATATCTTTTCACAAATTTATATCTCTAACATGAAATTTTACATTAATTTTCGTGAATAATTATTTTAAGAAATTAGATATCTGCACGAACTAAATTATTTCAATAGTTAAAAAAAATAATTGTTATTCTTAGAGATCTCAGGTTCGAGTATCACAGACTACAACAGATTAATTGAGTATTAACTTTCTATTATCAAATAATTAAGAGTATTTAGAAGACATTTATATAGATGATTTATGATATTAAGTCCATTTCCACTTTATCATGAATTGGTGGTTTAAATAGTAAGATTTATCGACTTTGATGATAATTTAAGAAATAAATAATATATTAATAACATATTAGAACTCTTAATTCGTATAATATGACTTTTGAGTATGCAATTGAAAAAAAGAAACAATTTTAGTTTAGAAATCTTTCGAATCTATTTGTGTATAAATATTTGTGATTTTAATTTCTCGATGGCTTGAATAGAAGGTCAAATTACAATTAGGGGTTCTATGAAAATAAAAAAAATAAAAAGTTAATTTCTAATTTGTATCAATTCTACTTAATAAAAATTGAGGTTTTCATCTTAGATAAATATATAAAAATTTAACTCTCAATAAAAATAGGAAAATCTATTAATGGATTAAATAATGAAAAATATTTATATTGTTCAATTTTATAAGAATTTTGATATCGAGATTTATTTTAGAATTGTAATACATTTTTAATATGATAAAAATATAAAAAAATTGATTTTTTTTGTTTTATAAAAAAATAACAAGTTAATGTATTTGTTAATAAACAAGTCATTTTGACTTTTCTTAAGTTGGTTACATATAAATTATTATTGATGAATACATATAAATTATTGATTGGCTGATGTTAATAATTTTTTCTTTGATTCATCTAAAGTGATTGTAAACAATAATATTTATTTTTAAAGATTTTTATTTATTTGATAATACACACTCAAATATCATGTTGTTTCTTGTGCAAGTCGTCAATTTTAATAAATTTAAAATAAAAGAGTAACCCATCAAATTTTTTATAAGGACCAACTCTTCAGTTTTAATAGATTAGAGAAGTGAAGTTCACAATTAGACTACAATAAAAAAGAATGAAAAAAAAGTTTAAACCGAGAGCGTTTTTACCAAAAAAATTACCCTAACATAAATTAATTATCTTTCAGACACCGTTTCAGAAATTTTTTATCGATCTAGCATCTTATGGCGCCACATAAGGGTAAGGCGTGGATCATCATCTGCGTCTTTCTGGGAATCTGAAGGAACGAATCACCATTCACACCTTTCATTATTGGTTCTGAATTTCTCAGCCTTTAAACTCTCCCTTCGCCTATAAATAAGACCCCCTTCAACCATAAACATCACCCATCAATTCTTCCTATATTTGCTTCACCAGTTCGTTTGATCTTTCGTTGTAAGGTAATTTTTTAATTAATTAATTTATTTTATATATGATTATTTGAAAAAAAAATTATTGTACTACTTATTTTCTATTATTTTTTGTGGTTGTAAAATTGGAAAGCGGGATCATACATCGAGACATTATTGTCGATATGGTAATAATATAAAATTATATTATTTAAATTATTGTTAATATTTTTAAATTTTTAAATTTTTTTATTAGGTTATATTTTAATTTATATATTATTTATTTGATTAGGCGTATTTCAACTACTATTTTTGAAGATATAAGACTCTCTCTGTAACACCCCCAACCCGTACCCGACCCGAATACGAGTCTGAGGTGTCACATTGACTTTTCAAACTTTGACTCTTGACAAAATTCAAAGAAAATTTAAAACTTTCATTAAAATAAAAGCGGTTTATTTACATAAATTGACCAAAATAACTAAAATTGATCATAGCATATTCAACTCAATCAATTAGTTTATGCCAACTATATTCAAAATAACCAAACACATTTAAATCATCTATTTTCTGATCTGAAATTTTGTAAGGGAGATGCTGACCTGTCTTGCTCTTCTTCGCTTCTCTTCTTGCTTCTGTAACCTATGTGTGAAACAATCACACGCTAAGTCTATGACTTAGTGAGGCATTAAACTTATAAAGGAAACTCTAAATGCTTACACATGTATGAACATATCACTTCATGATGTCACACAATCATTATATATAATATAATGTACACATATACACATCACACATTATTTCCATCATTAATCTTATTCTATTATCCATACTATTATCATTTATATCCTTTAATCATACCTTTTTATTAACATATGACTCATTCAAACCATATACACATCATCACATCAATCATATAATACAGTTCATATCACAAAAGTATATATGCATCGGTACACAAATCACCTTCGATGTTTTAATCTTAAGGGGGGTGCATCGATACACTCCTTATGCATCGATGCACTAATTGCATTCGATGTTCATTTATTTGAGAGTGCATCGATACACATTGAAGATGCATCGATGCACACAACCTAGAAATTCCATTTGAGCCCGAAAATTCTTACTTTGTCCTCAAATTCTACTTATTAACCCCTCCTTATGCCTTAAAACTCATCTATACATATGTAAACTTTCTTATAACACTATAACACTTAACTATCCCTCATAATTCACCATAATTCTTGAATCAAATAATTTCATCAAATTTTCCATGTGTTCTTAATTCAATTCTATCACCTCTAACTTCATAATTAACCCTTTGACAAATCAAATTTAACTTCAAATTCTGTTAACTCCTTCTATTTCAATAATTCACTTAAAAACTTCTTTTACTAAATCTCTTATAACTTGTTCATTTTGGAGTTTTAGGTCACCATAAATCTTCCCTTACTCTTTCTTATCACTCAAGAATAAAAAAAACCATAAGATTAAAGAAACAAACAAATTAAATCCAACTCACCTTATACATGAAGACACGAGAAGAAGAAGAAACTGAACCCCATCTCTCCAGAATTTTTTTTCCCATTTACACGTGGTTATCTCTTTTATAAAGAGATAATAAAAATCTTTCTTTGCAAAGACCAATTTACCCTTACTTCCTTATATATTTACCAAATAATCCTCAAAATATTCCTAATTAAGTCTCTGAACTTTCAGATCTTTCAAAATTAGACTTCAAATTTTCAAAACTTCAATTTTAGTCACTTGCTCTAGTTTTGGGATGTTACACTCTCAATCTTTCAAACTCTCAGAATGACGCGTATTTCAGTTATTGTTTACTATGATCGAGAAATTCGGGAAGATGAAATCTGCATTGTGTTCGTATCAAATCATTCTGCCAAAATATCCTTCAAGAGAAACATAATTCTTGAGGAGCTGATAACGAAGATTTCAAGGAAGGTTCAATTGGAAGTACTAAAAGACTTTCATCACTTCAGTACAGATTTCCAACATCAGTGTTTTCGTTAACTTTTACAACGTTCGAACTATCGAACGATGATAATGTTGCAATTATGGTTGATTCTCAAAATAATTATTCAGACGCCGATACAGAGATGTATGTGAAATTTGTTGAAGTGTGTATTATTCGTGGTATGTCATTATGCTCCCACTATGGGCTGGCTCAACAAGCTGATTAAGTTGACAACCCAATTACAGTAATGTGTAATGATTTTAATGCCATAATGGGAAATCCACATCATTGTGCTATCATATCAAGTTCAATGGAGAGACATTCATCAGCAACTCCTTACGATATGTACTGAGGTGGCTCCACAAACAATATATATGGCAACATCGCGTCCAGTTCAAGGGGAAGGTGTTCATCTGCCAATTTCTTTGACTTGAATATGGAGATTCCCTCGACGCAACAATCTGTGCAGTACCCATTTGACACGATGCCTTCAAGCTAAAGGGGGAGGCATTCAACTACGAGCTTCTTCGACCTCAATGTCAAGATGCCTTCAAGTTCAAGGGGAAGGCATGCAACTACCAGCTTGTTCGACCTAAATGTCGACAGCGTGGAGGAACCCTCATCTCCATCAGAAGAACCTCTTTGTGAGCCAGGTGTGGATGGTGCTGAGACTGGACTATTTGTTCACCCAAGATCACTACAGTTCAACATAGACTCCGATGATGATGATGATGATGTAGATGAAGTTCCCAAAAATATGGTACACACTGAACCTCTAGCACACATGTATGAAGCTAACTATGGTGCAATGTAAGGGCCATAATTTACGGATATGCCTAATGTCAGTGACTATGGATTTAAATCATTAGTAAATGATGGTGAGTTATATAAAGAAATGGAGTTTTCATGCAAAGAAGAAGCGATGATGCAATTAAGAATTACAATATTCGTAATTTTGTTAAGTCCAGAGTCGACCGCTCTACCATCGAAAAGTATGTCTTCCACTGTGTCCAACGTAATAACGAATGTAATTGAATGGTTCGCGTATCGAAGAGGAAGAGGAAAAATAATATATGAGAACTAACGATATACAACGGTCCTCACACATGCTGTACTTGAGGATCAACCAGGATTATCCCAACTTGGACTCCGACATGATCTGCCAAGCATGCCCATGGTAAAAGCAAGTTCCCATATAGATATTGTAACATCCCAAATTTAGGGCTAGTGACTAAAATTTAAGTTTTGAAACTTTGAGGTCTGATTTCAAAAAAATTAAAAAGTTTAAGGATTTAAATAGGAATATTTCAGTATTGAATTAAATTGTAATTATGGAATGAGTGAAGGACATTATAGTAAATTCAGTTTAAAAGATATTTTTATCCCTTTAATAAGAGATATGCACGTGGAAAAGGGGGGAGAATTATTCAGAATCATTTCTTCCTTCTTCCTCCCGTTTGCTTCAACTCCAAAGGTAAGTTTGATTTCAGCTGTTGATTTCTTGAATTTATAAGTAGTGTTTGATTCTTTGGGTGTTATATAAGCTTAGGGAAAACTTATACAAACTTAAAACTCAAGAATGAACAAGATATAAGAGGTTTGGTAAAAGGAGTTTTTGAATGAAATATGGGAAAATAGTTTATAAGTAGAATTGGAAGCTGGAATTGACTTTTCATCAACCTAATTAAGAGATATAAAGTGATAGAATTGAATTCGAAACATATAGAAAATTTGGTATGATTCTTGAAATCCATGTAGATGATAGGATTTTGAGGTTAAAGATGTGATAATGACTATAAATGAGCTTAAGCATGTGTATTTGAGTTTAGTATATGAAAGGGGTTGAAACATGAAGTATTTGTGAGGAATTGAGTGAATTTTCGTGCTTAAACATAGATTTATGAGCAAAGTGTATCGGTACATATTCAACTGGTACCGATACGCTCTTGAAGGAATAAACATCAAATGCAATAAGTGTATCGATACACAGCAGTGTATCGATACCCCTCAAAATGGAAAATTTCGAATGTAATTTGTGTACCGATACATAGTCAGTGTACCGATACACCAATGAAGGGATGTACCGATACCCTAAAGTAGGTACCGATATACACTTCAAAGGGAAAATAGAAATATATCTTTCTTTTAGTTTAAGAAATGAAAGATTAAAGTATGTCAATTAGAATACTGATATATATAATGTATGATTAGGTAAATATCAATCGAGAGCAAGTCCAGATCATTCGACAAGTATTAGGCATCGAAGAAAAGTTAAGAGAATGATATTGATTAGTGAGGCGAGGTGAGTGCATACTAGTGGTATCTGGTGTTAATGGAAATATGACTTGCGATGAGTCTATTTCCTATAGTAGAATGCATGAATTTATGATTATAAGCATGTGTTTGATATGAGTATGTGTGATACATGTTATTGTAAATGTTATATGATTGTTGTCAATATATGTTGTGTGAATATGATATAAACCATGTGTTATTAAACTATGTGACTATGTATGAATGGTATAAGTTATATAATTTTAAGGTATGTGAATACATGCTTATGAGATAAATTATGTAATAATATAAGAGTATGATAGAAGTGAGTTCATAAGAATTAATATGAGATAGGTAAGCAAATGTAAAGGTTATATAAATAATAGAAACCTGAGCTGGACAAGTACATAGTTGTGTGATCATTTATGTGGATTAGTATAATAGATTTGTATGATTAAATGAAAAGTAAGATAAGCTAAACAAGATTGACCTATAGAAGGAAATGAGAATAATATATCAGTTAGGAGACTTAAACATAAATGATGATACGAACATATAAGATAAACTATAAGGGAAAGATTCATGTGCTTAAATAAAATTATGACATATGGGTTATATGAAATTGAATTAAGTAAATAGATTGGATTAGTATATATATAAATAAAATAATAGAAGTTATATATGTTTATAAATATGACATAGGTTACATGATATAGGTAAAAATATAAGAGAATGTAACATAAGCTATATGAGATGATATAAGTTATTATATACATATGATATATGCTATTCAACATGACATATGTGTTTAGAATATAAATCATGTGAATACAAGTATAGTTAAAAGATATATGTATATGTATATATATATATATATATATATATATATAATATATATATATATATATATATATATATATATATATATATATATATATGTATATATATATGAGTTTTAAGAATTATATATGATTTATACCAGGATAAATTATGAGACTATGTGTGAAATGAAATGAAATGAAATGAATACATATTTATGTGATGAAATGGTGAAATATATGTACATGTGAACACATGTCTATGAGAAGACATAAGAATAAGATATAAGCAACGTGACAATAAATATGAAATGACATGAAAAGTGAATATAAGCTACGTGAAATGTGAAAGTGAATTATGTGTTTATATGTATATGTGAAATGATATAAATGATAATGCCCATGTTATATGCCATGAGAGCTAGGGATATAGTTGGCATGCCAAGAGTCAAGGGTCTACGCGGTCTTTCAGGACATATATGTATCATTGGGAACATTTATAAGGTCCTTCGCGACACATACTTGGTCCTTGGAATATGTATATGATTCTTAAGGAATTTCTATGTGGTCCTTATGGACATTTTATATGGCACTACAGTGTAATTCTATGCGGCACTTCGTTGCAATTCTACGTGGCACGTCAGTGCATTTATACGAGCTGTGGTGACAGCATATGTGGACAACCTCTATAAACTCACATATCTGTAGTTCTCACATGTGTACATGGGATAACAAATAAATAATAATAAATATATTACATGTGAGGTATATGCTTTGGTGATATAAATTGTATTATATGATTTATATGATGATGTGTGTTGTTTAGTTAAATGAGTCATATGTTGATTAAAAAGGTTCGGTATAAGAGGATATGATTAAACGACATAAATGATAATAATATTGATAGTGGAATAAGGTTAATGATGGAATAATGTGTGATGTGTATATTTGTACATTACATTATATTGTTATATTGTTTGCCATGACATCATTAGATGATATGTTCATATATATTTAAGTAGTTGAGAGTTCCCTTTATAAGTTTAATGCCTCACTAAGTCATCGACTTAGCGTGTGAGTGTTTCACACGTAGGTTCTGAGAAGAGGAAAGGAATCGATGATTTGCAGGTCAGGTCAGCTTCTCCTTCCTAAAGATCATATCAGAAGAATTTTGAATCATATGTACTTTGTTATATGAAATGTAATTTGCGTGTAAGATAAAAGATTTGTATTGGATACGCTCTGATAAGTTTGTAAACCATTTATTTGATATAATAGAAATTATTTGGTTTTATTGAAACTGTCAAACTGAAATTTTATTAGATTTTGTTAAAGTAAACGTTTTGAAAAGTCAATGTGACATCTCGGACTTGTTTTCGGGTCGGGTACGGGTTGGGGGTGTTACAGATATTGTTGTGTTGATTTCAGCTATACAATCACAGTATGGGTATATTGTCTCATACAAAAAAGCATGGAAGGCAAAGCAGAATGCCATTAAAAAAACTTCACGGCGAATAGGATGCATCTTACAACGAACTACAAAATTGGTTTAGGGTGGTGTACATGTTGAATCCTGGGACAATTATTGATTTCGAAACTTGTCATGCATATCACAATGATTGATTGCTTCGCGATCTATGCCAATTCTACAAGCTTTTTTGGACTTACCCATAGTGCATTAATGTTGTGAAATACTACAAGCCCGTGATCCAAATCGATGGGACATTCTTGTATGGAAAATACAAGCAAGTTTTACTATTGGCAGTTATCCAAGATGGTAATCACAACATTCTTCTGGTTATTTTTGTCCTTGTTGAAGGAGAATATACATATTTTTGGTCTTTTTTCCTCCAAAACTTACGCTTACATGTTATCATGAGGGAAAAAATATGTGTCATTTTAGATCATGGAGCTGGGATCAAAGCAACAATGGATTATTTGGGTCCACTGTGGCAACCACCCTTTGTCCAACATAGGTAATGTATCCAACACATTGCTACAAACTATCATGGAAGGTTCAAGAAGAAATATGAGCACCAATTACTTGTGCGCATGGGTATGTCAAAATACTATTTTTTATTTGTCAATCATTTTCATTTTTTATAGAAACAAAGTTAGTAAGTTCTACATTTGATGCTCAGTTTACGAACTGCTACCTCAAACATTTGAGTTCATGCTTCAAGAGTTGCGGGGAAAGAACAAGGAAGGATACAATTTACATCAGCCTCATCAATAAAGAAATGTAGACAAATGCATATGATGGTGGATATCGATATGGACACATGAAGGCCAACTTGGATGAGGCAATCAATTTGACCTTAAAGGGGGCACGTCATTTACCAATAACAACTTTGGTAAAAACGACATATTTTCGTTTGGGAGTGCTTTTTGCCAAGCTCGGGAGACAAGCTCAAACATGGATGCAAAGCGGTCATGTTTATCACCCTAGATTAGTTACAGATTTACAAAAAAATTGTTGCATCCAATGGAATGTCTGTAACAAGCTTCTCTAGAACCCATGAATTGTTGGATCCTTGAACGTTAGTTTCAATCCTCCATGTTCCCTTGAGAACCCATATTTGTCTAATTTTAAAATATTTTCCTTTCTTCAAAGGACAAGTTTGTTCCAAATGACCACGGAAATGGAAATGTGAGCATTTTGCCTTTTTTAAACATAATGAGTTTTTTTAGAAATTATTTCTTTTTCTTTTGTTAATCTCTCAAGCTTAACTTTCAAATCAAAATTTTCTTTTTCTAAATCGTTGATTTTGATTTTTGAAAGCTATATATCATTTTTCAAAATTTCATTTTGATTTTTAAAATCAATTTTTGTTTTCAAAACCAAATCATTTTCAACTTTAAGTTTTGAAATTAATTTCTTATATTTGGAATTCATGGTCTCAAATTCCAAATACAACTCATTATAAGCATCTTTTAACTCATCAAAAGAATGTGAATTTAATTCATTTGAGTTAGAAGATACCATTGAATCTTCTTGGATGGCCATGAGGTATAAGTTGGCTACTTCATCTTCATTATTGGAGTCATATTCATCACTCCAAGCTGTCACAAATGTCTTTTTCTTGCTTGGTCCCTTTTTCTTTATGAGAGGACATTCATACTTGACATGCCCCATTATTTGACAATTAAAGCATACCGGATGACTCTTCTTGTTGCTCGATTCATGCTTCACTTCCTTGAAGGTCGTGAATCTCTTGAATCTTTTGAAGAGCTTGGTCATCTCTTCTTCTTCGTCATCGTCTTCATCTACCTCTTCATTTGAATCTTGATAGCTCTCATTGGTGGATTTGAAGGTAATGTCTACCTCATTCTTCTTCTTGTTTTGCTTCTCTTCATCTTCTTTCTCTTCCTTCACCATCAACTTATGAGTGAGAAGAGAATCAATTAGCTCATCGAGAGTGAGAGACTTTTGGTTTTTAGCTTCAATAATCGTATTATTTTTCTATTGCCAAGACTTTGGAAGATAGTAGATCATCTTCCTTACAAGCTTCTCATTAGGGATTACTTCACCAAATCCCTTTAGACCATTGACTATCACAGAAAATCTATATGTCATAGCTTTGATGTCTTCATCGGGTTTCATCTTGAAATTCTCGTAGCTATAGTTGAGAAGGTTTATCTTGGTTCCCCTCACTTCATCGGTTCCTTCATGAGTGACTTGAAGCTTATCCCATATCTCATTGGCATTGGAACAAGAGAAGACTCTTCCATATTCATCCGGGCCTAATGCATAAAAGAAGATGTACATAGCCTTAGCATTAAGTTAGAACTTTTTCTTCTATCCATCACTCTAATCATCCATCTCACTGGGTGGAGTAGAGTAACCCTTCATGATTGAGCCCCAAGCTCCAAATCATTTGCTTGAATAAAGAGAATCATCATATTCTTCTAATAGACATAATTTTCTCAATTGAAGTAGGGTGGCTTGTTGACGTGTTGAAAAATCTTTCATGTAATAAGCACCAGAGGTTGAACCTATCTCTTTATCGGTTGTGTAGGGAATCGATAGAGCTTCTTCCAGGATCGTCTCAAGGTGGTTAAACAATCTTATGAGTCAAGCTCTGATACCAATTGTTAGGATCAAAGAGGCTCAATTGAACAATCGAAAAATGTGCAAGAGGGGTGAATTGACAAATTGTGTTTAGGGAGTAAGGAGAGATAAAAGATAGATAGTTTTGCACATCAATTTATAGTGGTTCGACTTCTCAACTAAGTCTACCTCCACTACCTTAGTTCCTCACCAAAGATTTTCTAACAAATTCACTAATTTGTTCTTTTCTTTTTTAAGGATCAAGAGATAACCTTTACAAATTCCCTAGTTTTTCAATTGGATAAACTAAAACCAATCCCCTTTACAAAAGGTAAAAGAAGTAAACAAATAAGACTTCTTAAAGGTAGGGTGTTTATAAATTAAAGCTCACAAGAACAAAATATGTACAAGAAAAAGTAAAATAGGAATGAAAAAAATCTTCTTTTGTGTTTGATTGCTTAGAAAGGTGTTCTAACCCTTTTTCAAGTGTCTTAAACTTATATTTATATGTTGAAGTACTACCTTTGTTATTTTTAAATAAAACTAGTCGTTACTAGCCTTTGAACTTGATGGTATCGATACTGCTATGTAAAGTAGTATCGGTACCCCTTTGGGTATCAGTACCATTTTTGCATTCTGAAATTTGAGCAAAGCTGGTAGTATCGATATTACCTAGAGAGTATCGATACTTCTCTTACTTTTGGTATCAGTACTGTTCATGAGGTATCGATACAATAAGAACAGTATCGATACTGCTTATTCAGAAAAGCATTTTGTGCTTAATTCCAATTTAAATGGACTTTGAATTATTTTTGAAAACTTTAAATAAATTCAATTCAAGTCCAAAACCCTTTTTACCATAAATTGTTATATCAAGATATAGTTCAACATTATATCTTACTTTGTTAAATTTTGGGTTGAATCTCATATGTAAATTTAGATTTGATTTACATGATAGTATGATTGAAATAACTCGTGTTGAAAATTTGATCTTTCTACTCTTTGCTTGTCTAGTCTGGGCCCTTGGGGAGTGGATTCAGGATTGATTTATTTTAGGATTAAGGGTCACCTTTGCTCCTGTAATATATCTAATTTATCATTTTCGTCCCTGTTGTATTTTCGCGTCAATTTAACCCTCAAAGTTGTTTAATTACATCATTATATATCTTACCCTAAACTTAAAATCCTAAATTCTAAACCAAAAACTTAAAACCCTAATCTCATAACCTCCAAAGCATAAATCATGAACCTTAAACCCTAACTTAAAATCTTAAACAATAATAAATATTTTAAAAATTAATGCAATTGAATGATTTTGAGGGTTCAATTGATGTAAAAAAAGATAGGGCGAAAATGATAAATTGAGTCTAGTAGTCTACTACAAAGGTAAAACTTGCTCTTTTGCCATTTTAATATAGTTGGATCATGCCCAACAGTGTTAGACATTCCCTTGGGCCTTTGCAAGAGTGCTTCCGTTACTGATCTGCAATTTACCTTTCAGTGTTTCTGCCCTCGTTATTTACTCCTCAACACTAGACTAGATAAAAAGGGGTTCCTTGTCAGTTTTGACTCGAGATTTTGCATATTACTGAACGGCACGCAGCATGCAATTGGCTGACAAAAAACAAAAGCTCTTGGCACATTTCAGCACGCATTAAGCTTTATGAACTTGAACAGCAGGGGAATCTATATTTCAAGATATAGAGAATGTTGTATTATCCAGCAGTCATCCATTTTCTTTCTTTTCTCGTTTACAGTGATTATAAGAGAAGGTGCTCTGCAGCATCATTCACCATACGAAATATAAAGCTATGACAAGCAAAATTTGATGAGTTCACTCATTCACACTTTGTTCTTTGGTTGAAATGTTGAGGCTGCAGACGTGAAGATTCAAGACCATATATTTAATATTGGTATATGAAGAAGGCATCCAATGCAAAGACAAGGTTATGCTCTGATCAAGAGCTGGTATACATTAGTATTATTATCTCCGCTAACGCGCTTCAGCATTTCAAAGCTTTTACAATTTCCTAAGAATTCGATTCGTTTGAAAGCCATATATCCACGTTCTACCGTCTCTTTGCCCGAGTATGCTGATCGAAGCTGGTCAGCATGCCTCTAGTCTGTGTAAATAGCAGCCTCTATTTCATGAACTAACATGTTCTCCTGCAAAAAACAGCAACAGAAAATTTTAAAAATGGGCAACGATTGGAACTAAAAATCTAGTTCAACATTATGCTTTTATGACTTGAGTAACCTTATTCCAGGGACGAGAAACATCCAAGTCATACCTGATAAAAGGCATATATGTAATCCAAATCTGCAGACATGTAAAGCCGTTAGCACTGTAATATGTCCTTGAAGAAAGCCCCATCTCAGAAGATCGATCGGAAACAGTATAGTAAGAAAGTGGTTTTTTATTATCAACTCCTTTTTCTCACTGCATGAGAATTATCAAATCAAAACATGAGAAGGGGCCCAAAAGACTATGGCACAAATAACTAGAGTATCAAGAGAGTGGTCCATCACCTTCTTTAAGTGACCGGGTTAAGTTCGTAAAGGAGGCCTCAGAAACCTTTCCATCACCATTTGCATCAAAGAATACAGATTGATGATCACTAACATCTTCGCCACTCAGACTGTCTCTGAAAATAGAAGCAGTCGATGTCGGCTTGGATATTGACCAGCAAACTGTTGAAAAATAATAAAAGCTCATGGGCTGCTAAAGGTCAAGCAGCCGGCTGCTTGGAAAATTGAGGCTGCTAGTTTTTTTTTTATTATTTTGTAATATGGATAATTACAAAATTGAGTTATTGAACTTTAGGGTATTTACAAGATTAGTCCTTAAGTTTTAACTATAAATACCCTAGCTCATTTAGCTTCAAAATCATCCAAAAATCATTTATTCCTTCCAATACTAGAGAGCTTTCTTGTGAGTAGTGAGTGTTTTGTAAACACCTGTAAATTTTCTCTCTTAGTAAAAGATCTGCAGCAGTCCGAAGACGTAAGCACAATTGGCTGAACTCCGTTATCAATTTTTTTGGTATTATTTTTTCGCTTTTATTTTGCATTCTCACTAATCTGGTTATAGGGAAATTACTTGTACTGGGTTTATTTCCTAACAACTGGTAATCAGAGCTTTTGGTTGTGAATTTTGTCAATTTTTGCGAGGTTACTATTCATTATTATTCACGTGAATAGTAAAAATTTTGTCGGCGATAAGAATTTGTCAACGGAGGTGTTCTAATACACGGTGGTTCGCAAAGATTCGAGTGGGAGCGATGGCTGCAGACGAAGGGAAGGTGAAAATTGAAAAGTTCGATGGTGCGAACTTTGGCTTTTGGAAGATGCAGATTGAAGATTTTTTGTACCAGAAAAATCTATATCAACATCTCTCAGGAAAACAACCAGAGGGCATGAAGAATGAAGACTGGGCTCTTCTCGACAGACAAGCCCTCGGAGTTATCCGACTGACGTTGTCCCGCAATGTTGCTTTCAACATAGCAAAGAAAAATACCACGGCGGGTCTTATGGCGGCTCTCTCCAGTATGTATGAGAAGCCATCAGCCTCAAACAAAGTGCACTTGATGAGGCGATTATTCAATTTGCGGATGACGGAAGGGGCATCGATGGCACAACACTTAAATGAACTGGACACAATTACAACTCAGTTGAGTTCTTGTGTTCAGTGGAAATTGAATTCGATGATGAAGTTCGAGCTTTAATTCTCTTATCATCTCTACCAGACAGTTGGAATGATACTGTTACAGCAGTTAGCAGCTCGTCGGGAAATAGTAAATTGAAATTCGACGATGTTCGGGCTCTGGTACTGAGCGAAGAAATTCGACGGAGAGAATCGGGTGAAGCATCAACCTCCTCAGCCTTGCACACAGAGTCCAGAGGGAGAACTTCAGAAAGAAATTCAAATCATGGCAGATCGAAATCCAGACGGGGAAAATCCAGAACGTGAAAGAAAGATTTTACCTGTTATAATTGTGGCAAGAAGGGTCACTTTAAAAAGAGATTGTCGAGCACTGAAGAAAAATACCGGCACACAGGAATCTGCCAACTTGACAGAGGAGACAGGTGATGCCATGATTCTAAGCGTAAACAGTCCGATTGAATCATGGATCTTGGATTCAGGGGCATCTTTCCACTCCACCCCATGCCGAGAAATCATGGAAAATTATATCAGTGGTGATTTTGGGAAAGTGCATCTAGCTGATAATGAAACCTTGAAGATCGTCGGAAAATGAGACATTCGACTAAAGTTGTCAAACCAGACCACCTGGACGCTGAAAGGAGTGAGACATATTTCTGGCCTCAAAAGAAATCTGATTTCTATTGGACATCTTGATGGAGAAGGATATAGTACAACCTTTTCAAGCTGTGAATGGAAGATTACCAAAGGAGCACTCGTCATTGCTCGTGGTAAGAAAACTGGTACTCTCTATATAACCTCAAATTTATAGAATATCATTGCAGTAGTAGATGCTGATGGAAAATCAAACCTATGGCACCAAAGGCTTGGCCATATGAGCGAGAAAGGGATGAAGACGCTTTTGTCAAAAGGGAAGCTGCCGGATCTAAAGAATGTAGATGTCGGACTATGCGAGGATTGCATCTTTGGCAAACAAAATAAAGTCAGCTTTGCAAAGATTGGCACGACACCCAAGGCAGAAAAGTTAGAGTTGGTTCATACTGATGTATGGGGACCATCTCCAGTTCTATCTCTTGTAGGCTCACTATATTATGTCACATTCATCGATGATTCTACAAGGAAGGTGTGTGTTTATTTTCTGAAGAAGAAATCAGACGTCTTTGATACCTTCAGAAAATGGAAGGCCATGGTAGAAAATGAGACTGGCCTGAAAGTCAAGCGGTTGAGGTCTGATAATGGAGGAGAGTACAAAAATAGCAGATTCAAAGATTTCTGTGCAAGCAATGGGATCAAGATGGAGACAACAGTTCCCATGACACCACAACAAAATGGCGAGCAGAGCGCATGAACAGAACTCTGAATGAACATGCCAGAAGCATGAGGATACATGCCGGATTGCCCAAATTTCTATGGGCCAAAGCTATCAACACTTCTTCTTACCTGATCAACCGTGGGCCCTCAGTTCCCTTAGATGGTGGAATACCAGAGGAAGCTTAGAGGAAGAAAGAAATAAACCTTTCACACTTAAGAGTGTTTGGTTGTATTTCTTATGTACACATAGATTCTTCTGAAAGAAGTAAACTTAATACTAAGTCCAACAAATGTGCCTTTGTTGGTTATGGCGGTGATGAGTTCGGTTACAGGTTTTGGGACTACGAAAATCGGAAGATCATCATAAGCAGAGACGTCATTTTCAATGAGAATGTGATGTACAAAGACAAGTCAACCGTAGAATCAAGTAGCTCCAATACCGAAGCTGAAACAAAGGAATTTGCTGAGTTCGAGGAGATTTATGGAAATGATGTTTAGATAAATCCTGAAGCAGTTCAAGAAGAACCACGCACATCAGAACTGAGACGCTCCTCCAGAATTCCTAAACCAACCCAGCATTATTCGCCTTTTTTGCACTACTTGTTGTTGACTGACAATGGTGAACCAGAGTGTTATGATGAAGCAATGCAGGTGGAGGATTCAGTCAAGTGGGAGTCTTCCATGAAAGATGAGATGGACTCGCTTATGTCAAATCAGACGTGGGAATTATCTGAATTACCACCAGGCAAGAAAGCGCTCCACAACAAGTGGATTTACAGGATCAAAGAAGTACATGATGGGAGCAAACGCTACAAAGGAAGATTGGTAGTCAAAGGTTTTCAGCAAAAAGAAGGTATTGACTACAATGAAATTTTCTCTCCAGTCGTAAAACTGTCTACAATCAGACTGGTGTTGAAAATTGTAGCTGCAGAAAATTTACATCTTGAGCAGTTAGATGTAAATACAGCTTTCCTTCATGGTGATTTGGAAGAAGAAATCTATATGAGGCAGCCAGAAGCCTTCATAGAGGCAGTCAAGAAAACCTGGTATGCAGGTTGAAGAAGAGCTTGTATGGTCTAAAACAAGCTCCTAGACAGTGGTACAAAAAGTTCGATAGTTTCATGGGTAGCAATGGTTTTACCAGATGTCAAACAGATCATTGTTGCTACATCAAGAGGTTCGACAATAGCTTCATTATTTTATTGTTGTACGTTGATGACATGCTCGTTGCAGGCTCAAACATGCAATAGATCATAAACTTGAAGCAAATTTTATCGAAGCAGTTTGCAATGAAAGATATGGGCGCTACAAAGTAGATTCTTGGGATGAGGATCAAGAGAGACACAAAATCGGGGACTTTGATGTTATCACAGGCTGAGTACATCAACAAAGTACTCTCCAGGTTCAACATGCAAGATGCTAAACCAGTAAGTACACCTTTAGGTGTTCATTTCAGACTCTCCAAAGACCAATCACCAAAGACGGAGGAAGAACATGCACACATGGTGAAGGTGACGTAAACAAAGCTCTTTGTTTTAAAGGTAGAGATACGATACTGACAGGCTATGTAGATGTTGACTTAGCCGGAAATGTCGACATCAGAAGGAGCACTACAAGGTATGTCTATACTCTAGGAGGAACTGCAGTGAGTTGGGTTTCTTAACTACAGAAGATAGTTGCTCTCTCCACAACTGAAGCAGAATATATCGTTGTTACAGAAGTCAGCAAGGAGATGGTTTGGCTCCAAAGTTTCTTGGAAGAGTTAGGCAAGAAACAAGAAAACAATGTCTTGTATTGCGACAGTCAAAGTGCTATCCATCTAGCGAAGAATCCTTCTTTTCATTCCAGAACGAAACACATACAATTGAGATATCATTTTATCCGGTCTCTTCTGGAAGATGGGGTTTTAAAACTTGAAAAGATTAGTGGAGCTCAAAATCCAGCAGACATGTTGACAAAGACGGTGACTACGGACAAACTAAAGTTGTGTTCAGCTTCAGTTGGCATGCTAGAATAACAAGACTAGAAATGTTGCTGCATTGATCGAGGTGTGAAGACAGATTAAAATTAGTCTTCAAGTGAGAGATTGTTGAAAAATAATAAAAGCACATGGGCTGCTAAAGGTCAAGCAGCCGGCTGCTTGGAAAATTGAGGCTGCTGGTTTTTTATTATTATTTTGTAATAGGGATAATTACAAAATTGAGTCATTAAACTTTAGGATATTTATAAGATTAGCCCTTAAGTTTTAACTATAAATACCCTAGCTCATTTAGCTTCAAAATCATCAAAAAATCATTTCTTCCTTCCAATACTAGAGAGCTTTCTTGTGAGTAGTGAGTGTTTTGTAAACACCTGTAAATTTTCTCTCTTAGTAAAAGATCTGCAGCAGTCCGGAGACGTAAGCACAATTGGCTGAACTCCGTTATCAATTTTTTGTGTATTATTTTTCCACTTTTATTTTGCATTCTCACTAATCTGGTTATAAGAAAATTACTTGTACTGGGTTTATTTCCTAACATCTTCGCCACTCAGAGTGTCTCTGAAAATAGAAGCAGTCGACGTCGGCTTGGATATTGACCAGCAAACCGGTTCCAAAAGACTGACTGGGCTTATAGGGTGGACCGGAGTTTGACAAGTCTGAAAGAAAACAGATGATCTAAGAAATGCAAGAATTATTATTAGCACCAAGTGCTGGCACATACCAAACATGATCAAAACAACTTGCCCTGCATACAGTGACTGCGGCGATTTCTAACCCCAGTTTTAGCTAAATGTACAATCTGTTGCCTCTCTTGATGACTTGCATTCCTTCTAACGCTTGGAGTAGAATGCGTAGAATTAGCCACATTATTTTCCTATTAAAACAAAAGGTGAAACTTAACATTACCATAATGCAACACAAACGAAACTATCAAGTATTGTCGGTTGAAACCAAAGCTGAATCTAGTTAGCAGAAGGCATAACATTGCTCTTTTTCTATCATAGAAGGAAAAAAATGTGAGATCTATTTATTTTCCTATTAAAACAAAAGGTGAAACTTAACATTACCATAATGCAACACAAACGAAACTATCAAGTATTGTCGGTTGAAACCAAAGCTGAATCTAGTTAGCAGAAGGCATAACATTGCTCTTTTTCTATCATAGAAGGAAAAAAATGTGAGATCTATTTCACAACGAGTACCTCTCCTACATTGGCGTTATGAGCATTTTCGAGCACTGTCCCAATCTGCATGGCTAAATCAGTAGACATGTGAACAAGTCTATGCAAAGTCCTATCCTTGGCTGTTTTGAGGACCCATAGTGGCTGAGACATTAAATACCAAAACAATTCAAGCATAGCAAAGATTGATTGTTCTTGTAGGTGCTATGCATATTTCTCAGAGAGAAAAAAATGTCAAAATCAAAAGCAGTATGATGATCATGCATAAAAACCCTGTTCCCATAATGCAATGCAGATGCACTCACCGTAATAATGTTGTCTGAGCTGCCAATATATCGATGGACAGAATTTCCTTCACACACCACATGACTTGCACCGCAACCAACAAACCATCGATCTACCACTGTGGCCCCTTCTTTTGAAGCAGCTTCAAGAACCTATCGACATAACTAACATGGCGAGTTATGTACCAAGTCTTGCAGTGACATATAGACTTACACACCAAATCTATGACATCAGTTTATATAACTTACACCACGCAGAAATGCAACATATTCTAAATTAGTGTTTCAAAACGGAAACATCAACTTCAGGTGGCAAACTGAATGGTACCTTATTCTGCAGTTCAACTGAAATATCAGAATCGATGTACATGGTATGACCATATAACATTGAGTTAATACTTTTACTAGGATCTCTTCGGTAAATTCCCACATGTGATTTTTCAATCATGTCCGTTTTCTTGGCTTCATGAAAACCGGCAGGAAGACATGAACTTTTGGAAGCGGTAGACTCAGCAATCCAATTCAATTCATCTTCAGGCGTAACATGTTCACCAATACCCTTCACGGCGTAGAGTGATTCACTTAACCTTACTGCATGAATGTAGAAAAATTGAAAACCGAAAATCCTTCATACTGCAACTAAACTTAAATCACAAAAAGGGAAAGTGTGAATTGAGAAGCAGCCTAATTTTACCATTCCTGTTGACACTATCCACAAACCATCCAAGTTTAACAAGGAGTATACCATTTCTTGATCCTTGTTTTAGAGCATGCTCGAACTTTCCACTAAAGCTGTAACTTATATAAGGCTCGACATTAACAATTTGCGCTTGCAGTAGTAGAGGCAATTTAAAGAAAGGTCAATAGGAAACCGAATTATTATAATCATCGTACACATAATGTCTACATGCCACTTACGGATCATATTGGTTGTTTCTTTATTTCAATCAGCTAAGTTTCAGTTATGCCAAAATCTAAGTAATTTAAAGCAAACAATGTATTGAGAAAGGATATCTGGACCACCAAATGGGTGCATTGAGGATGTAAACTAGTACTGTATTGACCACCTAATCTCTCCGTCGCCTCCATAACTTGTTTCCTACCCTCTGTAAGTACAACAGAAAAATCAACGTGTTAACACATGAAATGGCAACACATGATAAGTGCAATCGAAATTCAAATACCCAGACTCAAAATCATACAAGTTTTATCAAACTCATTCAGAAATAAACTGTAATAATTACCCAAAACAGCAAACCAAAAATAAAAAAACGACGCCGAAGAGTAAGAAAAAACGAAACAAAAAAAAAAGATTGAATTTGGATGCAAATTTATCAACCTTTAGACAAGCCAGTGACGCAAATAACCAGACCAGAAAACGGACCGGTGGATCGAACCGTTAAAGCTTCAGAACCAAGAGAGGTAAGAGCAGGGGACATTGGCTCAAAAGATTGGAAACTTCTGAACGATGTCGCTGAAGGTGAGAAACCAACAAACAACCTTTGCTGTTTATCACTTCCACCTTGTTAAGACCACCCATGTTTTTTTTTTCTTTCTATCATTCACTTAAAATTTACAAACAAAATGAGCAAAAGAATTTAAATGAACCCAAGGAAAGAAAACTCGAAATGAGTGAGTCAAAAGAAGGAATCCTGAACGAGAGAAAAGAGGGTCAAGGAAGGATTAGCACCATTGAACCTCCCTTTCGGTACTATGTAATTTACAGTTGTCTTTAATTAAGAAAGTTGAAAGTTTAAATTGAAAGGTAAAATAACGATCCAAAACTTACATTTGATTGACTGAAAATGTACCCTTAAGAAAGTAAAAAAGCCATGTTAAATAAAATGGTAAGAAATTAATTAATTAAATTAAATGAAAAAAACAAATTAATAAAATGATAAAATAATAAGTAAAAAAATAAATAATAAAATATATAAAAAAAGAAAAAGAAAATAAATAAACAAAATAATAATAAAATTACAAATATATATATATAATAAATAATAAATAAGTAAATATATATAAATTAATAAATTAAATGAAGAAAAGAATATACACATATAATGGTAAAAAAATCAAATAAAGATAATTACAATATATATATATAGTAACACTACTAATGAAATAAAGTTTAAAAAAAGACAATCACACCGAAAAGAGAAGAAAAGAAAGTAAAGTTTGGTGAAGTATAATTGACAGGAAAAAAAATGATGAGGGGTAGGGACAAAGTAGGTAGATATAATTAACTTGTGTAGATATATATATAATAGTTAACAACTAATATCAATAAAAAAAGAAAATAAATATATATAATGATAATAAAAAATATAGAAAATAATAGAAAAATATATGTATAATATTATAAATATAACACTTAAAATAAAAAAAATAAATATATATTAATAATAGGTATAAAAAATAAAATATTTAAAAAGAACATACGCATATATATATATAACAAAATAAATAATATAAAAATAATACAAGAATAATAAAAAGAAAGAGAAAGTAAAAAAATATAATAATAATAAATATAAAAATATACATATATAATATAAATAAGTAGAATAAAAGGAAAATATAATAGTAAAATAATAATAAATAATAGTAATAATAAAAATGCAAAGAAAATAAATATATATATATGGGTAATAACGTATATAATAGAAAAAATTAAAAAAACTGATAAATTAAAATAAAATTAGCAAGTATGTATATATATATATATATAAAAAAACTAATTAAGGGATTAAAATGAAAGGAATGTAAATTAAGTGGGTAAATGTCAAAGAACATTGAAGATTAAAACCGGCAAAAATAAAAAAGTTTTCATTTTTTGATAGATTTTCGTACTCTCATTCCAAAAATATAATTTGTTTTTGCGAAATAGTCTCTAGGGAGCGTAGATCTGAAATCAAAGTTTCGAAAAAACTCCCTCTGGGTCATCGGCTAAAACATTTGTCTTTGGGGTTCTCCAAAGAAAACACGATTAACAACGCATGCAAGTGAAAAGTAAAGAGAAACAAACGAAAGATAAAAAAAAGCTTTCACCTTTATTACTTCGAATCGTTTACAATAGCTTTGCCTTTGTATTTTCCGTGTTTTCCTCTGTATTTTTGTCTGTAAATCGTGTCTTACAATAGTGAGTTACAATGACTATTTATAGTGCTTGTGGATCCTATCTTTAGGAGTTTAAATCATAGTAGAACTCTATCCTATTTTTAGGAGTTTAAATCCTAGCAAAATTCTATCCTATTTTTAGGAGTTTGAATTCTAGTAGGACGAAAAGGTGTGTTGACAGCTGCCCCTCTTTGCCCATAGTCGTGTAACGGGGATAGAGCAAAGATTAAAAGACACACTTTTCGTTCGGTGGAGTTGAAAATTGACTCTGATGTTTCAATAACTCCCTGTCGAATTGAGTTATGGATGACTCCTCCGTCGTGAAGCCGAGTTCATCTTGAAATGATATGAAATTGAAGCCGTAGTTCGGAATTTGAATCAGCACGTGGCTTCTCGTTGCCCTTCGGTCTTCTTCTCGGTTTAAAGACCTTGGATCGGAATCGAACTCAGAAATCTTCATTGACAGATAGTTTTTACTTGAAAATGGTTGCTTGTCACTAAAGCACGGTTAACCCATGTCCTCTTCTTGACTTGAAAACCTCGACTGTAATCGGAAAGTAGTGCGATTGATGTGTCATCGAGCTGAATGGAATCGAACTCGACAATTTTGATGGCAGATAACTATTTAGCCTTGGGTTATGCTGTAAATGATGTGCCTTGGAGCTGAGCGTAGTCGAACTCGAAGGTCTTTGTTGACATATACTCCTTCTTTGAGTTGGATATCCTTCGTCGTGAAGTTAAAATCCAATCTAAAGATGGATGATGCTTATGTGCACGATTCCCTTCGTCGTGAAGTTGAAATCGTGGGCCTCTTCGTCGTGAAGTTGAGCTTGAAATTGGATATCCTTCGTCGTGAAGTTGAAATCCAAGTAAGTAGCACTGTTCTGAGTCCAATATCCTCCGTCGTGAAGTTGAAATTGGCTCTGGAACCGGGAAATTGTTTGTTGACAACCAGTCGTCCCTTCGTTGTTTGAACTTGTGTTGTCTCGAGTCCAATATCCTTCGCTGTGAAGTTGAAATTGACTCTGAATGAAATTTTGTTGACAATCAGCCGCCTCTTCGTCGTGAAGTTGAGCTTGTGTTGCCTTGGGTTCAAGATCCTTCGCTAGAAGTTGAAATTGGCTATGAAATTGGAAAGTTGTTTATTGACAACCAGCGATCCCTTCGTCGTGAAATTGAACTTGCGTTGTCTTGAGTCCAATATCCTATGCTGTGAAGTTGAAATTGGCTCTGAAATTGGGAAATTGTTTATTGACAACCAGCGGTCCCTTCGTCGTGAAGTTGAACTTGCGTTGTCTGGAGTCTAATATCCTTCGTTGTGAAGTTGAAATTGGCTCTAAAATTGAGAAGTTGTTTGTTGACAACCAGCGGTCCCTTCGTCGTGAAATTGAACTTGCGTTGTCTGGAGTCCAATATCCTTCGCTGTGAAGTTGAAATTGGCTCTGAAATTGGGAAGTTGTTTATTGACAACCAGTGGTCCCTTCGTCGTGAAGTTGAAGTTGTGTTTTCTTGAGTCCAATATCATTCGCTGTGAAGTTGAAATTGGCTCTGAAATTGGGAAATTGTTTGTTGACAACTAGCGGTCCCTTCGTCGTGAAGTTGAACTTGCATTGTCTGGAGTCCAATATCCTTCGTTGTGAAGTTGAAATTGGCTCTGAAATTGAGAAGTTGTTTGTTGACAACCAGCGGTCCCTTCGTCGTGAAGTTGAACTTGCGTTGTCTGGAGTCCAATATCCTTCGTTGTGAAGTTGAAATTGGCTCTGAAATTGAGAAGTTGTTTGTTGACAACCAGCGGTCCCTTCGTTGTGAAGTTGAACTTGCGTTGTCTGGAGTCCAATATCCTTCGTTGTGAAGTTGAAATTGGCTCTGAAATTGGGAAGTTGTTTATTGACAACCAGCGGTCCCTTCGTCGTGAAGTTGAACTTGCGTTGTCTGGAGTCCAATATCCTTCGTTGTGAAGTTGAAATTGGCTCTGAAATTGAGAAGTTGTTTGTTGACAACCAGTGGTCCCTTCGTCGTGAAGTTGAACTTGCGTTGTCTGGAGTCCAATATCCTTCGCTGTGAAGTTGAAATTGGCTCTGAAATTGGGAAATTGTTTGTTGACAACCAGCGGTCCCTTCGTCGTTAAGTTGAACTTGCGTTGTCTGGAGTCCAATATCTTTCGCTGTGGAGTTAAAATTGGCTCCAAAATTGGGAAATTGTTTGTTGACAACTAGCGGTCCCTTCGTCGTGAAGTTGAACTTGCGTTGTCTCGAGTCTAATATCCTTCGCTGTGAAGTTGAAATTGGCTTTGAAATTGGGAAGTTGTTTGTTGACAACCAGCGGTCCCTTCATCGTGAAGTTGAACTTGCGTTGTCTGGAGTCCAATATTCTTCGTTGTGAAGTTGAAATTGGCTCTGAAATTGAGAAGTTGTTTGTTGACAACCAGCGGTCCCTTCGTCATGAAGTTGAACTTGCGTTGTCTGGAGTCCAATATCCTTCGCTGTGAAGTTGAAATTGGCTCTGAAATTGAGAAGTTGTTTGTTGACAACCAGCAGTTCCTAGCTGTAGTGGAGCAGCCAACACTGGCTGATTAGAAGACTAATATTTTCCTTTTTCTTCATGTATTCACAAAATAAAAACATGTTATCTCAATCAAATTAAAGTTCAATATATTTTTTAAAAGGCATAATGCAAACAAATGCCCTAACATTTGGCACTATATGCATTTGTGCTCAAATCGTTTTTTTAGCAGTTCTACCCACAACGTTTGATTATGAGGCATAAGTTCCTCCGTTGGATGGAATTCGTCAGTCAACTGACAGTCGACGGGTCCATCTGACGTGGCATGCACATGTGGTAATCGATGATGATGTGATATTTCCATGTCATTATTTTTTTGTTGATGTGGAATTACACATGGACCCAGATGCTGATGTGACATATACAAATCATCATAGATGATGATGTGGCAGTGCCATGTCATATTTTTAAATAAAAATTAAAATATTATTCCTAATATTTATATATTTTTATTGAATATTTTCTGTCCAATAAGATGATGACACATGTCAATACCATATTGGTCTATATTTAATCCAAACAAAACTTGCTTTTAGGGGGAATTAAACCTGGGCTAAAAGCTTAAAACCCGTCACCAAACCACCAGGCCAAATCTTTCATTTGATTATCTTTTGCATTACAAAACATTTAACATATATGTTATGTCTCTCACACATTTTATCAAACACTTGGTGAATGCCTACAGAAAAATTGCACCAAAACGACGCCGTCGTCAATTACGGATCAGAGAAATGGAACTTGAAAATGTAACAGATTGTCATTTGTGGTACATTGGCGAAAGCAGTTTCTGTCCAGTTTCCAGTGGACCAATACACATTGGTTGAATTGTAAACGAGTTGAAACTCGTTGAATTCTTGGGGGTTTAGCCTTAAAGAGAAATGTCCCGGCGATGGGTCAAACAAGCTCTTCCAATAGGTTAAAGATCGTTGAGCGCTGATGTTCATCCCCGGCAGCCACGTATCCGTCGGATTATCGAAGCTTTGCCATATTTTTTAACCTTCCGATGAATATAACACCAGATTCCCACTCTCTAAAAGACTGAACCTTTTCGCTTTTTAACTGTTTGTGCTCTCCCAAACGACTGAATCCGATAACTCCTTCACTGCTAATCGCTCTGTTTCGGTGATTTCAAGTGAAGATTGGGTGATGTTCTTGATGGGTTTTTCACGATTTGCTACCCAAACGCGCGTTTGGGTTGGAATGGAAGAGTACCAATTCCTAAATACCAATTGGATTCACCATTTGTGCTGAAGAAACCTAGCTTGAAGGTACCGTTAACATTGAGAAGAGTTGTGTTTCCTCTTATGATAACGCCATTGTTGGACTCCAATTTCTTCGCTTTATAACGGGTTTCACATGGAAAAAGCTCATCCGGTGAAGATTTGGTGGCAGAGATTGCATGCTGAGCGCGAAACAATTTATGGCAATTATTCTGTTGGCATTCACCAAGTGCACCAAGTGTTTGATAAAATGTATGAGAGACATAACGTATATGTTAAATGTTTTTTATGCAAAAGATAACCAAATGAAATATTTGGCCTATTGGTTTGGTGATGGGTTTCAAGCTTTTGGCCCAGGTTCAATTCCCCCAAAAGCAAGTTTTGTTTGGATTAAATATAAACCAATATGGTGTTGACAAGTGTCATCATCTTATTGGACAGAAAATATTAAATAAAAATATATAAATATTAGGAATAATATTTTAATTTTTATTTAAAAATCTGACATGGCAGTGCCACATCATCATCTATGATGATTTGTATATGCCACATCAGCATCTGGTCCACGTGTAATTCCACGTCAGCAAAAAATAATGACATGAAAATGTCACGTCATCATCGATTACCACATGTGCATGCCACGTCAGATGGACCCGTCGACCGTCAGTTGACTGACAGATTCCATCCAACGGGGAGACTTATGCCTCATAATCAAACGTTGTGGTAGAACTGCTCCAAAAAAACGATTTGGGTACAAATGCATATAGTGTCAAACGTTAGGGGTATTTGTTTGCATTATGCCTTTTTAAAATTTAACCCTACAATTCAAATTTACTGGCTCCTCGTTGCATTTTCCAATTGCTGAACTAACGTCTTCAATGCTTTAATCCAAATGATTCATTCATGTAATTGTTTTTAGGACTTGATCAAGCGTATTTAAGAGAGAGAGAGAGAGAAATGAATTAATGTACTATTTAATTCATCAATGAGATCCCATTTATCGAAAATGTGATACTATAAAATCTTATTGAAAGAGGGGGCAATAAAAAATTACAATAAAATATATAAAAATGATGGATATTGGAAGATTTGTAGAAGAGAAAACAAACTCTTCTAGCTAGATACATAATGATATTATTTTCCTGAATGACCTGCAATGCATGCCGACCTTCCACACATTTGCAAGACTGTTATTTAGATTTCTAGGAATAGCACTGCTTAGAAAAGTTGGAGGGTGGGGGAAAGGGACTTAATTTTTTTTATCAAGGGAAAGGGACTTAAAAAATGAAAACAAAAGGGACCCAAAGGTTTGATTAATTAAAAAAAACACAATCAATCCTAGTTAAGATAGCCATTCCCCATCCATTCCTTCAATTTCTCCAATGTCCATGCTGTGTAGTAAATACCAAAAAATAAGTTAGTTAACTTGTAAAATCTCAATATCTTATCATATTAATAATGTATCTCTTGTATAAAAGAATAAAATCCACAAAGATAGAAAAAATTGTTATAATTAATTGAGTTCAATTGGAATAATACCTTTTCCATTCTCTTAATAATAGGAGTGACTAACATCTTGGTAAAGGAAAAGCCCATATCCAGAAGTTAAATGGGCTTTTGGAGGCTATTTCATAATTGAGTTTGAGTGATGACATAGGTGGCATCTATATTGGAATTTGGAAGTGTGTGCATCAATGGAAGACTGACAAAGAAAGGGTAGACTTCTGAATCTAGCAGATTCAAAAACAAGCAACTCCATTAATCAATCCAATTATTATATGATGGATTTCACCAAATATTGATTTTTTTTACTAGTTAAAAATCATACTAAATATTTAGTGTATAATGAGAAATATTCCTCAATTGATAAACTTTTAAAAAAGTTTTGGATTCTTACCAAGGTAAGGCAGGATCCTGGAAGTAGTAATCATCAGGGCAAATATCAGTGAAATGGTGTTGCAAGCAGGCGTCATTTGCATTCAACCAGGCAGGGAACTCCATCACTTGATCAAATGGTCGATACCCATCCGCCTCCTCAGCTTTCACTTCGGGTGCCCCCAGTTCCATAGTCTTCAAGTACTTGAACCACCATGCTGATGTTACCAGATTCACGGTGTCATCCCACTTCATCTGGTGCTGCTCTCCTAACGATCTGATCTCCGCCATTTCCTCGTCATCCATAGCTTGATGCAGCCCTCCCCCTCCGTAGGATTTAGTTAAATCAGCCCCCACTTCATGTGATGATAGTGCAACCAAAGGAACTTCTTCGGTTACAACCGACAGAGTCGGCGACGACGAAGACGACGGAGATGATATTGAATAGATTGATGCGTTGTTGTTGTTATGGTAAAGTCTGGTGTCTATGGTGTTGAAATCTTGAAAGTTAAGGTTTAGGCCTAAGGTTTGGCTTGGCAGAGTGAAGTTGATAGCATCCGTGGGAGATGAAAAACAAGGCCAAGAATATGGATTTGCAGGAGCAGGCGTAGGCGGAGGGTAATGTTGAGAGAAAGATGAAAAACTGTCTAAATTATAACTAGACAAGTTGTTTGGGGTGATTGATGGGTATATCCTAGGATTTCTCCTACACTTTGTCTTTGGTTCTTGTTCAGAAGGTGGTGGTGGAGAAGAAAGATGAGAGGTAGTATGGGACAACAATTGCTGCTCTTGCTGCAGCTGCTGTTGTTGGTTCTGTTGATCATTTGCATGTTTCATGGAAGCTCTATGGAACTTGAGTGCAGTGGCAATTTCTCTCCTGGCCTCAGCCATATTAAGCAGCCTTTCTTGGTAAGGCCAGTTGGTGTGAAGTCTCCTCCTCACCTGCTTCTTATGTTGTTGAGGTGGTGGTGGTGGGGGTTGTTGCTGGGTAGTCTGTGGCGGTGTCTCAGTAAAACCTTCACCGAATTTGGCCGAGCTCCGGCCATCGAAACCGTAGTCGGGGTGGTTTTTGGTTCTGGAAGTGTTGAGTTGTTTAACAAGGTTACGGATATAAGCACCGGATAGATGAGGCTCTTCTTTGAGGTTACTAATTTGATCAATTTCCATTCTGTCTTTTGTTTCGTGCTTGGAAGATCGACCCTTCATATCTTCTGTTTCTTTCCCTTTGTTTTGATTTTTCAAGTTAGAACCGAGTGGAGAAAAGGTTGGTTGGAAGAATCATTGATTTTACACTCAAACATACTAAAAGAAAATAACAATTAGAGAATGCAGAGAGGTAATGGTTAACAACTGAGGAACTGAAACGGAAGGGGTGCGTTATAAATACTAGCGCTACGCTTTTTCATTTCTTTTGGATTTTTCCTGGTTTTGCTAATCAACCATTTAATTACATGGGCTGTTAAGAATTCAGTTTCTCTTTTACCAATCTGCCTTTTTCATTACAATATATTTACAAGTCTGCCATCTGGACGGTTAATCTGCTTCCCCTTCCAACTTGTTCAAATTTTATTTTTCAGCTTTAAGTTAGTAAAATTGTCAATAATTTTTACATTAATTAATTAAACTTTTTAATTGATATTTTTTGTTTTTTACGTTGTAAGTTTAATATTCATTTATTCAAACAAAAAGTTAATAAGATAATTAGGCAATAACACTATTGGTGAAATTTAATATTCTAATATTTGAATACATGGTTTAAAAATTAAATATAATATAAAATATAAAAAAATTAATTAATAATATATATACATCTTGCATGTATAACTGATTAAATCCAAAATTTTTAAAAAGATTATTTTTTTTATTATTAAAATCACTCAATAAGTTTAATGACAATTTTATTCAATTATATTAAAAATATAAAAAAATACATATAATAGAAACTAGCTTAATTTAATAGTTGAACATGAATTTCAATTACTGATACTTTTATCAACAATAAATGAATAATATATCAATTTTTTAAATCAGATTTTTTGTTTTAATATTAAATTATAAATGAATTAAAAAATAAAAAAAATTAAAATATATTTTTATTATATGTAACTTAAATTAATTAATTAATAAAAAGTAAATGTAAATATTTATATAAAAAATAATTGAACTTGTGTGGCTTAAATTGAGACAAATATTGGAGACAACTTGCTTCAATCATAAAGCAAAATTTGTAACTATTTCATGCTCGCACAATAAAATTATCATTATCACTGTAAATAATAGAGTGGTTTTGATATGCATGTGTTACCTTGCTTTATTATTTTATAAAAATGTCTAAAATAATTTTTATATATATGTGATGATGAAGAAGAAGAAGAAGAATCTAAATTAATAGGTATATATATATATATATATATAACAGTGGAGGATTTGGTTGTTGGTCCTCATTTTGTCAAAGGGGACAGCTTCCGACTCCTAGGTTGAGGATTTTGGACGGTGAAAATGAGGTGAAATGGTGAATGGAGAAGCACTCTTAAGGTATCCTCTGGTTGAAATTCTTTTTTTTAATTTTTTTTTACTCAAATCCAGTGCAATCAGGTAAATCGATAATTTACTTTGTAACTTACTGAATTTTAACCAAAGTGAAAAAGGAAAATGTAGATGGGTAATATATGGTATATTTGTCCGCAAGTACGATGGGACCAGGCAGTGAGAAACGTCAGCAACCGCCTAATACAAGAGACTGACAGAAGAATCTCCATTATTGTTGTAACTTTCCTTTTTTATATATAAGAAAAAAAGGGAAGAACATAACATACTTGGAATATTTCTGTTTTTAAAAACAAAATTGTTGGACGTGATTATTGGGATAAAGTATAATATGCAGTTAAAGGAAAATGTATTATCGAAAATATTATTATTATTTTTAATATTTTTTTTATAAAAATTTACTTAAAACATTATTATTTCTACTAAAAATATTATTGTTAGGCATTTTATCAGGTTTGGTAATATATCCGTAAAAAAATAAAATTTTAAGTAATATTTTACTGAATATATTACCAAACCTAGTAAAATGCCTAATAATAATATTTTAGTAAAAATAATAATATTTTAAGTAATTTTTATCAAAAATTTAAAAAAATAAAAATATTTTCAATAATTACTTTCCTTAATTGTATATTAATGCTATCTTACAGTATAACTTCCCGATTATTTGAGTCTGAAACAAAGAATTTGACCTTTTTTTTGTAAAACCCATTTTACGGCAAGTTTGTTTGAGCCTCTTCTGTTCTGTTTCATCAATCAAACAAATTGGCGGACATGATTTGAGTCTGTCCCATGCCACCATCTCCATCATCACCATCATTTATAAAAACTGTCTGCTGCCAGTTTAACCAGACCCCTTTCATTTTTTTACTGCAACTTTAGTTCTTACTCAAATTGGAGGTGGCAGAGTCAGAGGAATGGTTTTCTGCTGATTCTATCAGAGCTTTACAGGCACCAGAAACAAACAGTGAAAATAAATTACTGCTGTCAAAATGATAGTAATATAAACAAATCACAACTTAAAAGATTTTTACAGCCTTTATCTACGCGGCATTGGCGGCTCAGAACATTTCTAAGAGAATCAGAATTTGGCATCTTGAACTACGTTAACATTACTACAAATATTGTCTTAATTAAATCAAAAGTAAACGGGTAGAACTGTAGAAGGAGAACAACATACACAACAAAATGGGGGATAAAAGAGGATAATTGCACACTGTTAATAAATCACGATTATGGTGAAAAACTATGCAGAGAAAATGTAGTAAATACAGAACAGAAACAAACATTGGAAATGTGTAAGCATAGCCATTGGGATACTTACAAGTGACACCTGAACAGACAGAAATATTTATAGCAAGGATAAAGATAAAACATAATATAAAAAATTTAATATATAGAGATGAATATATTAGTGTAGAATGGATAAGCATGCATGGCATTAGGCAATAGGCATTAGAAAATAGAAATGACAATAGTATTATGCCTTTGAAGAGGGTTTCAGTGTGCGTGTGTTTTCCTGAGGAGTAATAAATATGTTCACCAATCTCTTGATGCGCATGATATGTCATGGCATGCCCTCGGATGAAAAGCATTGCTTTCAACGAATCACATGATTATTATTTAAGCCAAGGTAATGTAGAACACGTTCCCCGTCCATGACCATCCATATATCCCATTCATCCTCATTCTCTGTCTCAGCTGCATGCCTTTGGATTCCGTTCACACCACCCTCTGTAGATTTTACTTAACCTTTTATCCTTTTACAAAGTTACTATCCTCACCTATTCCATCTGTACATTTTATTTAGGCATCAAAACAAGGCTTCTCTAACCAGCAATTGTTAGCTGCAGTGACAGGAATGGAAGTGGAACTAGAGTGAATATTAGGAAGGATAATATTGTTAAACTTAAAAAAATATATATTAAATATTTAAACTTAAAGTTTCGAAATTTAAGAATAATTTAATTTACGATTAAATTGTTGATGATATGTTATTATGTAGTGAGAAGGGGAAACTATTGGCTTCGAATTTTAGCTGTATGAGATTGGAGAATAGTGATTTTGTTAAAAAAATCCATGGTATATTTATTGGCGTTTATAATTAACCCGCAAAAATTAATTTATTAGGAAAATACCTCCAAACAACATTAATAAAAAAATACCCTTCAAACTGCCCACGTAAGACTACCTCACATTCTACAAAACATGTATAATGACCTCGTATATTACATAACGTGAAAACCATCTGACCTGGAAGCACTATTCATATAACCCAATTTAATATGAGGATAAATGACCTCGTAAAAATTGAATTTATTGCGGGTAGTATTTAACAAACATCGCGTCCTACAGAGCGCGAGGTACTTGCATTTCCTGGTCACAATATAATTGTTTATAAGCATGTTCGAGGGGTATTTCCAGGTAGTTAATATAAAAAAATTCGTAATTCATAAGATTAAAGGAATAATATTCGAATTTATCTTTCAATTGAGGTCAATATTGACACATACGAGATATTGTAAGCGGGTTAAAAATCACGTTGAAAAAGGTTCTGAAGCTTGTTTTGTGAATGAATAAAGCTAAAATAGTTTGATAGACATATTCGATGGGGTTTTTAGGTAACTAATTTGAAAATTTTTGTAACTTTAAAGATTATAGGCGTAGTATTGTAACTTATCTTTCAATTGAGGCTAGTATCGACACATACAAAACATTCTAAGCGGTGTAAAAATCATGTTGAAAATGGTTTCAAACCTTGGCTTTGTGCATAAAAAAGAAGCTAAAATGGCTTGATAGACATGTTCGGGGATTATTTTCGGGAAGTTAATATGAAAATTTATGTAATTTATAAGATTAGAGGCATATTATTGATACTTATGTTTCAATTGAGGCTAGTATCGACACATATGAGACAATTTAAGTGGTGTAAAAATCGCTTTGAAAATGGGTTGAAACCATAAGAAATTGAAAACTAATAAATATATTTTTTAATTACAAAAGTAGTACAATGAAAAATCACAATTAAAATTACATAAATTTTGATACGAGAAAATACAATTACATAATTATGGTACATAAATTGCAAACAAAACAATATTTTTCGTTGTGTTTTATCCTTGTTTTGATGGAACGATAAATTTCCCGAATCTTCCATGTATGAGGGAAGTCTTAGGTTCTCAAGTGGAGGTATGACATTTTTCATATCAACGTCACGAGCGATGAGAAGATGATGCCTTTTTAGAAACGATAAGTTTCTCGAAAAGGCCATGTTTCAAGAAAGAAAAACGTTCAACACTAGAAAGACAAGTAAGATGGAAGAAGAATCAGGCATAAAAACAAATTTGGAACCACACCTACGACTGAAACGACAACAAATAACCTCCAATGATATTTTTGTTCGAATTTACGGTCATAATTAATGCCACTAGAAGAGGATGCCTTTTTAGAAGTGAGACGTTTCTCAAGAAGACCATTTTACTCGTGTTGAAGAAGGTTTACCCATGATCTTGCAAGATACATTTTCTTACGATGTCCTTATAAAAGGCATCCACTTCTGGTGGCATAACTTATAACACTGATATTGGCATAAGATTCTCTAAGTTTCATGTTAGGTCGTACCACCAGAAGATGAGCTTCTTATAAGTAGATACCTAATATTCTACATTAGAATGACACTAGAAGAAGATGCATTTTATAAACGGGGTTAAACTGTGTTGAAAATTGATATGGCACTACTACCGAAAGATAATGCTTATATAGGCATGTACCACGCGGTCTGCAAAACGCGATTTACATAGAGATTCTTGACCTGGAAAGAGTCTTGCGTTCTACAGAACACGAGGCTTGCAAAGATTCCTGATGTGGCAGTACCTCTAATGTACTCATTTGATTTGACATGTCAATAGGCCTTGCGTTATACAAGGTACAATGTTAGTTAAATTTATCTATATAGACGATATGATAATCATGTTCGATGAATATCTTCCTAAAAAAATATTTGATGGCAATATTTTTTCTATAACTGTGTTCCATTACGTAACTTGTTTCTACAGTACCTTCAACACAAAGATCAAGAAATATGAGTTGTATGATTTAATTTCAACAGAGCTTAAAAAATCTACTACATGACAAGTGTCTTCATTGCAACAAAAAATTCATGTTGATGAACTCGGTCGCCTTGAAGCATATTAAATGTTGAACTTTTAAATACACAGAACCTTCGGAAGATGTTTAGGGTTTACACACATGTTGGTGCTATGAATATTAGTTGAGTGTAAAATTTGAGCAATAAACATCTTCGTTAAGTAACACAAAAGCAACTCCGTTGTCACAAGACCAAGAGGACGAAGAAGTAGTTCTGCTACATTACCCCGTAATTGTCGGGAGAAAGAGCAAATAATTGAGGAACTAAACTTAACATTAGATATTTCTACAGACTAAGAAAAAACAGAAATAGTCTCCTATTCAATTCATTTCAACTAACCATAACTTTGCGTAGTTCTTTTGTTTTATTATGTTTATAAATTAGAATTTAAATAAATTAATGTATTATTAAAACTAAATTCCATAAAACATATGGTGGTTTTCAAAGTATTTATACATCAAACCAAGCAAGTAATTATCATATTGTTGAAGGATAATTTGATTGATATTTGAATATTTGGTATATCAAAACTTATTTAATAATTTAAAAAAGTAACATTATATTCAATTCGACAAGATCATATATTTAAAACATAAAAAATTCATTTTTTCATATATTATTTTACTTTTTTCACTACAATCGTAAACTACGCATTTATAATTTTTTTCTTTCATCTCTTGAACTCGTTCACTACGTCAGATTAGTAAGTATTCATACTTCTTTTTCTTCTTCTTCTCTATTTTCATCTTCTTATTATCATCTTCAAGTTTATTGTTATGATCCTCAACTATCGATTTTATTGCATCCTTTACACAGTCTTCATCTATAGACGAGCTTGAATCCTAATCGTCAGAGTCCGAAGACCCAAAAATAAAATTTGAAACCATAAATTTCTCCTACGTATATATGATTTGGAATAACTCAAATAAAATTCATGGAAAAAAGTATTAGAGGGCCCCTATTTATAGAAGTCCTTACATCCATCAGACACAGTATTTGATGGACCTTGTGTTACACGAAACGTAAGGTCCAACTGATGTGAAATCCCGATGGGGATTCCTAACGTGAAATGAAGTGACATATATATTTTTGCAAGTTTGATTAATTAAATATATTTTCCAAGTTTGATTAACTAAATATCGAACTAGAGTTCGATTAACCAAAAAAAACATTACAATAAAGTTTTTTAAAACTTTACATAATTTTTTATAATTAAAAAAAACTAATGATGCATATGTCCACCCGTACCACACCGTGGAGGACGACGAACTGGACGTAGATTCATGTGAATCAATCTATATTCATCAGCATCATCATCATCGCCAACATCATCACCATCATCGTCGTCATCGTCATCAGTATGTAAAGTATCACCTCTAACATTGGGACCTATAGCAGTGTAAAATATGCTCTACGACGATTTCTGCTTAACACTGCCAAATCCGAAGTTACTAATAATTGAAATAACGATGGTGGAACATATGCAGACGAAAGTGACAAATAATGTGGTTGAACTGGTACATGAAGGTATTACGAAGCGAAAATTGTCGGATAGAAATGCCACACGTTGATGAAAAAACCTTCCGTCAAGGACGACATATGCTGAAATATTACTAAGTCGAGTCGATGAATGAGGTGGTGACGTTAATATTTGATGCTCTATTGCTAACTGTGCAGGTGCTTGTGTCGTTTTTAATGACAATGTTGTAACATGTTTTTTTCTTCTCTGGCTTGATTCTCCTCCACCTTTACCACCATGTTGCGTCGCCGAGTAGTTTGGAGGTTACACATAAATTTATTGGGCTCGCTCCTCTTGGGTCAGTATATGCGATTTCTCATTTTTTTTGCACCACAACATGTAATGATATGAAAAACTATGGTCGTAGATGGGTTGACAATCGGCCCGCCTACATAATCTCGTCACCCACTGGAACACCTATATTGAATGAAGATGCTCCCAATTAACATCCGTCTTTCTCCTTTCGCATTAAGTTATGCAATTCTTCCAAGTCTAGTGGTGGTAGCGGAATCATTTGGACACAATTAAATTGTTGCAGCACGTGATCAGTAGGATGCCAGCTGATTATTTCATAGAGTATCAATGTGACCATCAACATCCAAACGCCCGAACTGAGACCTATTTCATTCTGAATACACGATGTATAACATCATCATTTTAAAGTGTCTACATGAACTACAATTTTTTAGCTAAGTTAGATATAAAAATGATTTTTAAATTAAAAAAAATGAAATTGATTACATTACCTCGTTTGTCATCTTATCAATCAACAATATAAAATCACGTAGAGTTTTTTTATACGTGGATATGATTTAGTGTACCAGTCCATCTATCATTCATATAAAAAAATATAATTATTTTTCATATTATAAAAAACATATAATAATATAAATATGTAAACCTAGTTTATTTTTAATTACCTCCAAAGTTATGGAAATTAAAATGGGGTCGATTCTTTAAGAATCGGGTGTAAAAATGACATTTGGAACCAAACCCATGATTGCAAAAACATCAAACACCCTTAAGTAACTTGTTTGTTCGAACCAACAACTATACAAAGTTCCCGGAACAAAAAGGCCAACAATATCGATCCTCAACTCATAATTTTAGAATCCTGCAAAACACGTTGATGATACAACCACGTCAAATGCACTTTGTTTTAGAATTTATCTATAACATCCCCAACCCGTATCCGACCCGATATGAATTTGATGTGTCACATTGACTTTTTAAAACATTTACATTTAAGAGATAATGAAATTTTTATTTGTATCAAAGTGATGAAACCCTTGATCAGAATTAAATAAAAAGATTCAAACTCAAAATTTAAAATAAAACTTAATAATTTACATAAATGCCATAAAGTTTGTTTACAAAACTAATCAGAGCATATACGACTCAAACATTAATTATATGCCAACTAAACTTAGTATAACAAAATACAAACGGTTCAAATCATTTCTGATCTGATCTTCAAGAAAGGTATGATGTCCTGACTTGCCTAGCTTTAATCTTCTTGCTTCTTTGATCCTACGTGTGAAACACTCACACGCTAACTTTTTAACTTAGTGAGACATATAATGCATGAATAAAACATTAAAACATGTAATCATGTAATTAACATTTATAACCATCATAAGTACAAAAACTATCATACACTTCATCAGATAAAAACATATAACATTATGTATTGTTTATTCATATTATTTATTTTAATAGCCCATTGTACATTTATGAGAACTTAAGGTATGTGAGTGCATTGAGGTTGTGCATAAATGTTGTCACCACAACTCATATAAATTGCACCGAAGTGCCGCGTAGAAATTGCACTGAAGTGCCGCGTAGAAATTGCACCGAAGTGCCACATAGAAATGTCGCGAATGACCATATAATATTGTCCCGAAGGATCGTATAGAAATATCCCGAAGGACCACGTAGAATTTTCCAGAAGGACCGCGTAGAACCCTCGACTCTTGGCATGTCAATTATACCTTTAGCTCTCATATCACATACTTATGGGCTTTACCAATTACACATTTCACATAGATTGTTTCAGATAGACGTATAATCACATATATCATGGTCACATAGCATATACCACATTTTCATGTATCACGTAGGTAAATGTCACATAGCTTATTTTACCTTTTCATGTAATCACCTAGATCATGTAGAATAGTGCATATTTCATGTAGACATATGCTTGTATTCATGTACACATAGAAATCATATCACAACATACTAGTATTCATAAAATCATGAAATCTAAATATTGGAAATAGACTCATCACAAGTCTCATTTCCATAAAACACCATATATATATAGTAGTATGCACTCACCTTAGTCTCACTTAGTTAAGCAAAAACACTTAACACTCTTGATTGATCTTATGTCTTTGAATCATCTTGAACTTGTTTTCGATCGATATCTATACAATAATACGATTGGTATAAATATCAAAATTTGTATCACTATAATAAATCCTTAATAACATATGCTAAACGAAGCACTTAATTCACCATTTCACTTTGAATAGTATCGGTACCCAAGGTACAGTACCGATACTTCCTTATTGTGGTATCGCTACTATACTTCAGTATCGATACCCTTTTTACATTCTAGAATTCGTTTCTAAAAATGGTACTGATACTTAAACATTGGTATTGATACCCCTGGTACCGATGCTACTATTTTAGTATTGATACTCTTTGAAGAATTCATTAACTTTTAACTTATGGTATCGATATTGTTCATCTAGTATCGATACCCAGACCCAAATATCACCTATTTTCATTTTGAAGTATCAGTACTGTTCATCCAGTACCGATACCCCTTGCCCAGAACTTACTTATTTAACCCCAAAAATTTTCCAAAACTTTGCTAACTTGCTCACTTGACTCTTGTTTAAAGCCTTTAAACTTAACTACACCTATGCAAATAAACTTATATTACTTTAACACATCTTAACATCCAATATCTAACTAGAACACTTGAAACTAAAAATCTTACCAAATATTCAACTTTGTTATTAATCATCTCTAATCTCTTAAATCTCTTATTCTGGCTGATAACAAGTCAAATATGACTTCAAAATCTATTTACAACCTCTTTCTCAACAATTCACTTAAAAACCCCTTATATTCAATCTCCTATAACTTGTAAATCTTTTAGTTTTTACTTCTCTTTAAACTTCCTTAAGCTTTCTTAATACTCCAAGAATTAAACCAACTCATAGTTTACAAGAAATAACCAACTGAAAGCATTCTTACCTTAGCTATAGGGCTCACGGGGAGAGGAGTAAGAAAGATGAAGAATTTTCTGGATATTCTTTCCCTCTTCATTCCTATTCTACGTGTATATAATACACCACTTAAGAATTAAAAATTAATTTTCTTATCAAATGACCATTATGCCCTTCCATCCTTCCTTCTTTGCTATTCAATCCTACACAAAGATATTCCAAATTAACTCCCTAAACTTTTATGCATTGATATATAAGTAGTGCATTGATGCATCCCATTAATAATGAAACATCGAATGCAATTGGTGCATCGATGCATAGGGAGTGCATCGATGCATCCCAACAATAATAATACATCGAATACCTTTTATGCACCGATGCATCAGTAGTGCATCGATGCATACCTTCATTAAAAGATGAAATTGACTTTTCTCTTAGTCTAAAGAGTGAACCATTAAGTATATTAGTTATAATACTGATATAAATCCATGTGTGATTATGTAGATACTAAAAGTAAGCTTATTCCGGAATGATCAAAGGATTAGAATCAAATCAAAGCAAAGCTAAGGTGAGTGCATACTATATGTATACTATATTGGAATAAGACTTGTGATAAGTCTAATCCCTAAGTTGATTTTTATAATATAATAGTGGTGAACATGCATACATGATAATTATTGTGATACATGCATAAGACATATATATGTTCATGTGATATGATATGTGATATGACATGTGATATGAGAACATGATATGAAGTGATATGAGATACATGATCACAAGAGAAATGATATGAGTACATGAACATATGAAATATAACAATAATGCCAATAGTATACGATATGAGAACTATAGGTGTAATTGGCATGCCAAGAGTCGAGGGTATAATAGTCCTTCGGGATGTAGGGGTCCTACGGGACATAGATAATAGTCCTACGGGACGAATACTGAACTAAGGTTCGGTGCCCCATGAGGGAATTGATACGAGCTGTGGTGACAGCATTAGTGCACAACCTCAATGTACTCACATACCTCTATTCTCAATAATATACATGGGCTATACAATTGAAATGCAGATTTACAGTGAAAGTGATACAAGAATGTAAGTTTCGTATGTGCATTATATGTTATCGTGCGATAGATACATGCATATTGAAATGTCATAATCCAATGGTAAGTATGAACATTCATAAGTTTATAGTTGCATATTCATTTATTGCCTCACTAAGTCTATGACTTAGTGTGTAAGTGATTTACACGTAGGTACCAAGAAACAGGAAAAGTGGAAATAGAAGTAGCACGGACAACAATACTACTAAGAGATAAGATCAGAAGTAATTGACAAAGTATGTATTTGGTTATGTATAGAATGTTGGCATGTAATAAGTGTTAATTACGAATACTCTGATCGATTTTGTATTTTATGGTCTTATGTAAATTAATGTATTTCGTTTTAATGAAATTTTAAAATTCCCGGGATTTTCTATAAGAGTCAAAGTTTGAAAAGTCAATGTGACACCTCAGACTTGTATTCGGGTTGGATATCAGTTAAGGGTGTTACATTTAATGGTATCAGAGCTACGGTTTAGTCGATTCTCGGTATAATCCGAAGTCTAGAGTGTCTTATAAGGTATACATGCTAACAAAATAGTGGAAACTTCTGATCTGATGGAATAGTAAGTATGTTGTTTTGCTAATAGAACTATATGATTGTATTTTTATAGATATCCGGAAAAAGTAGATCTAGAAATAAAGTGGGAGACGATAGACCCGCTGAAAGCAGTAATTCACCTGCCCTGGCCGGGCAGAGTGAAGAACAGACATCCTCTGGAATGCCTGTCAATGATCAAGATATATTCTTTAGAACGTTAGACGTGGTATTGACGCGTTTCCAACCTCCTGTTACTTCAACTCCAAAAATGAATGTTGCGAAAGAGTTGAAGGGATTAGGAGCTCCAGAGTTTAAAGTGAAAGCCAATGAAGGTCCTGTTATTGCGGACCTTTGGCTTAATGACATGAAAGTCATGCTTATGGGACTTCATTGTTCCGATGCTGAGAAGTTGGACAGAGTAATTTTCTTGTTGAGAGGACAAGCAAGGATCTGGTGAACCAATGTTACATTGAGGATATCTAATGCCCAAGTAACTTGGTCATTATTTTTAGAAGAGTTCAAGCATAAGTACATTGGAGATCAATTTGTTCGTCAAATAAAGCAAGAGTTCATGAATTTGAAGCAATGGAATCACACTGTATATGAGTACGAGTGTGAATTCAATAAGTTGAGCCGCTTTGCTGCCGAGCTAGTTCCTACTGAAAAGGATGCTTGTGAGTGGTTCGTAGAGGGTTTACGTCCTTGGTTAAAGGAAATGTTGATTGTCTTGAATTTATCATCATTTCAAGAAGTAGTTAACCATGTCAAGGCTCTGGAAAGAGCTCAGAATGAGAGGTTTGAAAATTCAAGAGCTCAGACAGTCAAAAGAACTGGTGTTTCTTCGAGTTCCGCACCATCAAAGAGGGGCAGAGATGCTAGTTTTCGACCCCAGGTTAGATCAGAATCAGTGGCATCCTCCGCCAGATGATCAAATCAAATGAGAGGTAGACAAACTCAGTTAGTGGAATTTGGAGCTGGGAGAACTAATCAGAGTCAAGCCAGACAATGCCCGTACTGTGGAAAGAATCATTTAGGGGTATGCCGGATGATTTCTGGAGTCTGCTTTAGATGTGGAGACGCCGGACATTTCGTTCGAGATTGTCTAATGTCAACCAGTGAATCTGTACAACCAAAGAGGTCTGTTTCTGTAGCCCAGAGGGGAAGAGGTAGAGGCAGAGGAATAAGTCAGTCAGAGTCCTCTGCTCAACAGGAGATACACTCCACTGCTCAAGTGTACAACCTCAAGACCAATGAGGATTGTGATGACCCAGATATTATAACAGGTACCTTTTTATTGTTTGACAAAGGTGTTATTGTATTGATTGATTTGGGGTCTACATATTCATATATTACTAGTACGTTAGTAAGAGAATTTAACATTCCTTTAGAAACTACTAGTAATGAAGTAATAGTGATGAATCCACTAGGGCACAGTGCTCAGGTAAATATGGTGAGCCGAGGGTGTCCCATACGGATTCAGGGAATTGAATTTCCTACTAATCTGATGGAATTACCTTTTGATGAATTCGAAGTGATACTGGGGATGGATTGGTTATATCGTTATTACGCTGATGTTGATTGTAGATTGAAAAGAGTGACATTGAGAAGTTCCGACGGAATAGAAGTTATTGTATTTAGTGAAAGATGTAATCCATTAGCAAATGTGATTTCAGTGAAGACTGCAAAGAAGTTACTGCTATAGGGATGTCAAGGGTATATTGCTAATGTACTGGATGTTAGAACCAAGGAGAAAGGGATTGAAGAGATTCCTATAGTCAGAGAGTTTCTCATTGTATTTCCTGCAGAGTTGCCAGGTTTACCTCCTGACAGAGAGGTAGAATTCCAGATTGAGATAATACCAGGAACAACGCCCATTGCAATGGCACCATACAGAATGGCTCCAAAGGAATTGTAAGAATTAAAGATTCAATTAAAGGAGTTATTGGACAAAGGGTTTATTAGACCAAGTGTATCACATTGGGGAGCTCCAGTTCTATTTGTTAAGAAGAAAGATGGATCAATGCGTCTTTGTATCGATTACAGACAACTCAATAAAGTGACCATCAAGAACAAGTATCAACTTCCTCGAATCGACGATTTATTTGATCAATTAAAGGAAGCTTCAGTGTTCTCAAAAATTGATCTACGTTCGGGTTATCATCAATTAAAGATTCAAGAAAAAGACATTTAGAAAATGGCGTTTAGAACAAGATATGGTCACTATGAATTTATCGTGATGCCGTTTAGAGTTACGAATGCACCAGCTGCTTTTATGGATTTAATGAACAAATTTTCCAACCGTATTTAGATCAGTTTGTTGTGGTGTTTATTGATGATATTTTAATATATTCAAAGTCAGAAGAAGAGCATAGTTCACACTTACAGATTGTTTTACAGATTTTACGAGACAAGAAGCTTTATGCTAAATTTTCTAAATGTGAATTCTGGTTGAATGAAGTGGCATTCCTTGGACATGTGATTTCTAAAGAAGGAGTTCGAGTGGATCACCAAAAGATTAAAGTTATTATGGAGTGGGAAGTTCCAAAGAATGTATCGGAAGTTAGAAGTTTTTTGGGGTTAGCTGGTTATTATCGAAGGTTTGTTAAAAAGTTTTCGATTATAGCATTACCCCTGACTAAACTGATGAAAAAGGAAGTAAAATTTGTTTGGATTCAAGAATTTCAAGAGAGTTTTGAAAAGTTAAAGATGATTCTTACAGAAGCTCCAGTGTTAGTTCAACCCGAGTCTGGAAAGAACTTTATAGTGTATAGTGATGCGTCTCATAGTGGTTTGGATGCGTATTAATGCAAGAAGGTAAAGTGGTAGCCTATGCTTCGAGACAACTAAAACCGCACAAGAAAAATTATCCAACACACGACCTAGAGATGGCGGCAGTAGTGTTTGCTTTAAAGATCTGGCGTCACTACTTGTATGGTGAAAAGTGCTACTTGTATACGGATCATAAGAGCTTAAAATACTTGATGACTCAGAAAGAGTTGAATTTAAGACAAAGAAGATGGGTGGAATTTCTCAAGGATTATGATGTGGTGATTGATTTTCATCCTGGAAAGGCAAATGTGGTAGCTGATGCCTTGAGTCGAAAGACGTTTGCAGCTTTGCGAACTCTTGGTGCTAGATTATCGTTAAGAGAAGATGGTACAATTTGTGCAGAACTGATGGTCAAGCCCGTATGGCTAAATCGAATTAAAGAATTGCAAGTTAAAGATGAAAAGTGTTTAAAGATGATACAACAGATAAATAATGGAGATGGTACGGATTATGAGATTAAGTCTGATGAGAACTTGTATTATCAAGAAAGATTAGTAATTCCAGATGATGATGAATTAAAGAATGATTTGTTAACGGAAGCTCATTGTAGTCCATTGACAATGCATCCGGGAGGGAACAAAATGTATATGGATCTCAAGAGTCGATATTGGTGGCCGGGAATGAAGAAAGACATTACGAAATTTGTATCAGAGTGTTTAACTTGTCAACAAGTCAAAGCTGAACATCAAGTTCCGCCAGGATTGTTACAACTGATTTCAATTCCTCAATGGAAATGGGAAAACATAACGATGGATTTTGTGACGGGTTTGCCTTTAAACCCGAACAAAAAGGATTCAATCTGGGTAATCATGGATAGATCGACTAAGTCAGCCCATTTTATTACATTACGAAGTGATTTCTCCATGGATAGGTATGCTGAGTTGTATATTAGAGAGATTATACGGTTGCATGTTGTACCTATTTCCATAGTTTCTGATCGGGATCCTAGATTCACATCACGGTTTTGGAAGTCATTACATAGAGCATTGGGAACTCGGTTAAACTTCAGTACAGTATTTCATCCTTAAACCGATGGTCAATCCGAGCGAACAATTCAAATTCTGGAGGATATGCTAAGAGCTTGTGTTATTGAATTCAAAGGATCATGGGAAAGTATTTAGCACTTACTGAATTTGCATACAACAATAGTTATCAGTCAAGCATCAAAATGGCTCCCTATGAAGCTCTATACAAAAGAAGATGTCGTACGCCCTTGAACTGGTATGAACTTAAGGATCGAGAAGTTATTGGTCCTGAGTTGATTCATAATACGGAAAAGAAAATTCAAGTAATTCAGAATAATTTGAAAGCTGCAGCTGATAGACAGAAATCGTATGCTGATTTAAAAATGAAAGAAATTGAATTTCAAGTCGGAGATAAAGTGTTCTTGAAAGTGTCTCTGTGGAAGAAAGTATTGAGGTTTGGACGTAAAGGAAAGTTGAGTCCTCGGTTCATTGGACCTTATGAGATTACTAAGAGGGTAGGATCAGTAGCATATCAGTTAGTTTTGCCACCTGAAATGGAAAAGATACACAATGTTTTTCATGTCTCAATCCTTAGGAAATATAGATCTGATCCATATCACATTGTGACTCCTGAAGAAATTGAAGTCCGACCAGATTTAACTTATGAGGAAGAACCTGTTCAAATATTAGCTCACAAAGTCAAACAAATAAGGAACAAGACTATTCCATTGGTTAAGGTCTTGTGGAGGAATCACAAAGTAGAGGAAGCAACATGGGAACGTGAAGAGGACATGAGGATTAAGTACCCTTACCTCTTTGCACAATGAAAATTCCAGGACGAATTTTCTTAAGGGGGGAGAGTTGTAACATCCTCAATACCGGGTTAGTGACTAAATTAGAAAGTTTTAGATTTTGGTGATTAAAATAGAATAAATGAATAGTATAAAGATTTATATGTAAATGATTGTGTAGGATTTAATTGAAAGGAAGAAGGAATTGAAGGGCCAAAGAGTCATTTGCAAGGAAAATGAGAGAACAACAAAGGCTTCCAGAGTTCTCTTCTTCTTCTTCTTTCTTCCTTGTGCGTGTGAACCAAAGCAAAGGTAAGATTTCTGATTATTGAGTTTCTTGTTAAATTTAATATTGGGTTTTGATTATTAGATGATAACTAAGCTTAAGGAAAGTTTAAGTTATCTTAACATCAAAGGATGATTGAGTTAGGAGAGATTTAAGATTTGAAGTTCTTAAATGAAATCTTGGAATAGAGTTCATAACTAGAATTGAAAGTTATATTTGACTTGTCATCAATCTAGTTAAGATATACGAAGTGTTAAAAGCAGAATTCAAACATGTTGATTTATTAATGTAATTCTTGAATTACATATGAAGGATAGGATTTGAAGGTTTAAGATGAAATAAATTACTATAAATTGGTTTAAGGATGTGTACTATAGTTAAGAATGAAAAAGAGGATTAAACATGAAGGATTTAATCCAAAATGAATGAATTTTCGGGTTCAAAAAGAGGATTCTGGGCAGAGTGCATCGATGCATCAAGGTTAAAACCCAGAAATTATTTAAAGGTGTATCGATGCATTGGTAGTGCATCGATGCATTCTTTTAAAATAAAAACATCGAATGCAATTCATGCATCGATGCATAAGTAGTGCATCGATGCATCCCATTAATAATGAAACATCGAATGCAATTGGTGCATCGATGCATCCCAACAATAATAATACATCGAATACCTTTTATGCACTGATGCATCAGTAGTGCATCGATGCATACCTTCATTAAAAGATGAAATTGACTTTTCTCTTAGTCTAAAGAGTGAACCATTAGAGTATATTAGTTATAATACTGATATAAATCCATGTGTGATTATGTAGATACTAAAAGTAAGCTTATTCCGGAACGATCAAAGGATTAGAATCGAATCAAAGCAAAGCTACAGTGAGTGCATACTATATGTATATTATAATGGAATAAGACTTGTGATAAGTCTAATCCCTAAATTGATTTTTATAATATAGTAGTGGTGAACATGCATACATGATAATTATTGTGATACATTCATAAGACATATATATGTTCATGTGATATGATATGTGATATGACATATGATATGAGAACATGATATGAAGTGATATGAGATACATGATCACAAGAGAAATGATATGAGTACATGAACATATGAAATATACAATAATGCCCATAGTATACGATATGAGAACTATAGGTGTAATTGGCATGCCAAGAGTCGAGGGTATAATAATCCTTCGGGATGTAGTCCTTCGGGATGTAGAGGTCCTACGGGACATAGATAATAGTCCTACGGGACGAATACTGAACTAAGGTTCGGTGCCCCCTGAGGGAATTGATACGAGCTGTGGTGACAGCATTAGTGCACAACCTCAATGTACTCACATACCTCTATTCTCAATAATATACATGGGCTATACAATTGAAATGCAGATTTACAGTGAAAGGGATACAAGAAGGTAAGTTTCGTATGTGCATTATATGTTATCGTGCGATAGATACATGCGTATTGAAATGTCAGATCCAATGGTAAGTATGAACTTTCATAAGTTTATTGTTGCATATTCAATTACCTCACTAAGTCTATGAATTAGCGTGTAAGTGATTTACACGTAGGTACCAAGAATCAGGAAAAGTGGAAATAGAAGTAGCACTGACAACAATACTACTAAGAGATAAGATCAGAAGTAATTGACAAAGTATGTACTTGGTTATGTATAGAATGTTGGCATGTAATAAGTGTTAATTACTAATACTCTGATCGATTTTGTATTTTATGGTCTTATGTAAATTAATGTATTTCGTTTTAATGAAAGTTTTAAAAATTCTCGGGATTTTCTATAAGAGTCAATGTTTGAAAAGTCAATGTGACATCTCAGACTTGTATTTGGGTTGGATATCAGTTAAGGGTGTTACATTTAATGGTATCAGAGCTACGGTTTAGTCGATTCTCGGCATAACCCGAAGTCTAGAGTGTCTTATAAGGTATAAATGCTAACAAAATAGTAGAAACTTCTGATCTGATGGAATAGTAAGTATGTTGTTTTGCTAATAGAACTATATGATTGTATTTTTATAGATGTCCGGACAAAGTAGATCTAGAAATGAAGCGGGAGACGATAGACCGCTGAAAGCAGTAATTCACCTGCCCTGGCCGGGCAGAGTGAAGAACATACATCCTCTGGAATGCATGTCAATGATCAAGATATATTCTTTAGAACGTTAGATGTGGTATTGACGCGTTTCCAACCTCCTGTTACTTCAACTCCAAAAATGAATGTTGTGAAAGAGTTGAAGGGAATAGGAGCTCCAGAGTTTAAAGGGGAAGCCAATGAAGGTCCTGTTATTGCGGACCTTTGGCTTAATGACATGAAAGTCATGCTTACGGGACTTCATTGTTCCGATGCTGAGAAGTTGGACATAGTAATTTCCTTGTTTAGAGGACAAGCAAGAATCTGGTGAACCAATGTTACATTGAGGATATCTAATGCCCAAGTAACTTGGTCATTATTTTTAGAAGATTTCAAGCATAAGTACATTGGAGATCAATTTGTTCGTCAAATGAAGCAAGAGTTCATGAATTTGAAGTAATAAAATCACACTGTATATGAGTACGAGTGTGAATTCAATAAGTTGAGCCGCTTTGCTGCCGAGCTAGTTCCTACTGAAAAGGATGCTTGTGAGTGGTTCGTAGAGGGTTTACGTCCTCGGTTAAATGAAATGTTGATTGTCTTGAATTTATCATCATTTCAAGAAGTAGTTAACCGTGCCAATGCTCTAGAAAGAGCTCAGAACGAGAGGTTTAAAAATTCAAGAGCTCAGACAGTCAAAAGAACGGGTGTTTCTTCGAGTTTCACACCATCAAAAAGGGGCAGAGATGCTGGTTTTCGACCCCAGGTTAGATCAGAATCAGTGGCATCCTCTGCTAGAGAATCAAATCAAATGAGAGGTAGACAAACTCAGTCAGTAGAATCTGGAGCTGGGAGAACTAATCATAGTCAAGCCAGACAATGCCCGCATTGTGGAAAGAATCATTTAGGGGTATGCCGGATGATTTCTGGAGTCTACTTTAGATGTGGAGACGCCGACATTTCGTTCGAGATTGTCCAATGTCAACCAGTGAATCTATACAGCCAGAGAGGTCTGTTTCTGTAGCCCAAAGGGGAAAAGGTAGAGGCAGAGAAAAAAGTCAGTCAGAGTCCTCTGCTCAATAGGAGATACACTTCACTGCTCGAGTGTACAACCTCAAGACCAATGAGGATTGTGATGACCCATATATTATAACAGGTACCTTTTTATTGTTTGACAAAGGTGTTATTGTATTGATTGATCCGGGGTCTACATATTCATATATTACTAGTACGTTAGTAAGAGAATTGAACATTCCTTTAGAAACTACTAGTAATGAAGTAATAGTGACGAATCCACTAGGGCACAGTACTCAGGTAAATATGGTGAGCCGAGGGTATCCCATACGGATTCAGGGAATTGAATTTCCTGCTAATCTGATGGAATTACCTTTTGATGAATTCGAAGTGATACTGGTGATGGATTGGTTATATCGTTATTACGCTGATGTTGATTGTAGATTGAAAAGAGTGACATTGAAAAGTTCCGACGGAATAGAAGTTATTGTATTTAGTGAAAGATGTAATCCATTAGCAAATGTGATTTCAGTGATGACTGCAAAGAAGTTTCTGCTACAGGGATGTCAAGGGTATATTGATAATGTACTGGATGTTAGAACCAAGGAGAAAGGGATTGAAGAGATTCCTATAGTCAGAGAGTTTCTCATTGTATTTCCTGCAGAGTTGCCAGGTTTACCTCCTGACAGAGAGGTAGAATTCCATATTGAGATAATATCAGGAACAACGCCCATTGCAATGGCACCATACAGAATGGATCCAAAGGAATTGCAAGAATTAAAGATTCAATTAAACGAGTTATTGGACAAAGGGTTTATTAGACCAAGTGTATCACCTTGGGGAGCTCCAATTCTATTTGTTAAGAAGAAAGATGGATCAATGCGTCTTTGCATCGATTATAGATAACTCAATAAAGTGACCATCAAGAACAAGTATCAACTTCCCCGAATCGACGATTTATTTGATCAATTAAAGGAAGCTTCGGTGTTCTCAAAAATTGATCTACGTTTAGGTTATCATCAATTAAAGATTCAAGAAAAAGATATTTAGAAAATGGCGTTTAGAACAAGATATGGTCACTATGAATTTATCGTGATGCCGTTTAGAGTTACGAATGCACCAGCTGCTTTTATGGATTTAATGAACAAATTTTCCAACCGTATTTAGATCAGTTTGTTGTGGTGTTTATTGATGATATTTTAATATATTCAAAGTCAGAAGAAGAGCATAGTTCACACTTACAGATTGTTTTACAGATTTTACGAGACAAGAAGCTTTATGCTAAATTTTCTAAATGTGAATTCTGGTTGAATGAAGTGGCATTCCTTGGACATGTAATTTCTAAAGAAGGAGTTTGAGTGGATCCCCAAAAGATTAAATTTATTATGGAGGGGAAGTTCCAAAGAATGTATCGGAAGTTAGAAGTTTTCTGTGTTAGCTGGTTATTATCGAAGGTTTGTTAAAAACTTTTCGATTATAGCATTACCCCTAACTAAACTGATGAAAAAGGAAGTAAAATTTGTTTGGATTCAAGAATTTCAAGAGAGTTTTGAAAAGTTAAAGAAGATTCTTACAGAGCTCCAGTGTTAGTTCAACCCGAGTCTGGAAAGAACTTTATAGTGTATAGTGATGCGTCTCATAGTGGTTTGGGATGCGTATTAATGCAAGAAGGTAAAGTGGTAGCCTATGCTTCGAGACAACTAAAACCGCACGAGAAAAATTATCCAACACACGACCTAGAGATGACGTCAGTAGTGTTTGCTTTAAAGATCTGGTGTCACTACTTGTATGGTGAAAAGTACTACTTGTATACGGATCATAAGAGCTTAAAATACTTGATGACTCAGAAAGAGTTGAATTTAAGACAAAGAAGATGGGTGGAATTTCTCAAGGATTATGATGTGGTGATTGATTTCCATCCTGGAAAGGCAAATGTGGTAGTTGATGCCTTGAGTCGAAAGACGTTTGCAGCTTGCGAACTCTTGATGCTAGATTATCGTTTAGAGAAGATGGTGCAATTTGTGCAGAACTGATGGTCAAGCCCGTATGGCTAAATCGAATTAAAGAATTGCAAGTTAAAGATGAAAAGTGTTTAAAGAGGATACAACAGATAAAGAATGGAGAGGGTACGGATTATGAGATTAAGTCTGATGAGAACTTGTATTATCAAGAAAGATTAGTAATTCCAGATGATGATGAATTAAAGAATGATTTGTTAACGGAAGCTCATTGTAGTCCATTGACAATGCATCCGGGAGGGAACAAAATGTATATGGATCTCAAGATTCGATATTGGTGGCTGGGAATGAAGAAATACATTACGGAATTTGTATCAAAGTGTTTAACTTGTCAACAAGTCAAAGCTGAACATCAAGTTCCGTCACGATTGTTACAACCGATTTCAATTCCTCAATGGAAATGGGAAAACATAACGATGGATTTTGTGACGGGTTTGCCTTTAACTCCGAACAAAAAGGATTCAATCTGGGTAATTGTGGATAGATTGACTAAGTCAGCCCATTTTATTACAGTACGAACTGATTTCTCCATGGATAGGTATGCTGAGTTGTATATTAGAGAGATTATACGATTGCATGTTGTACCTATTTCCATAGTTTTTGATCGGGATCATAGATTCACATCACGGTTTTGGAAGTCATTAAATAGAGCATTGGGAACTCGGTTAAACTTCAGTACAGCGTTTCATCCTTAAACCGATGGTCAATCCGAGCGAACTATTCAAATTCTGGAGGATATGCTAAGAGCTTGTGTTATTGAATTCAAAGGATCATGGGAAAGGTATTTACCACTTGCTGAATTTGCATACAATAATAGTTATCAGTTAAGCATCAAAATGGCTCCCTATGAAGCTCTATACAGAAGAAAATGTCGTACGCCCTTGAACTGGTATGAACTTAAGGATCGAGAAGTTATTGGTCCTGAGTTGATTCAGAATACGGAAAGAAAATTCAAGTAATTCAGAATAATCTGAAAGCTGCAGCTGATAGACAGAAATCGTATGCTGATTTAAAAAGGAAAGAAATTGAATTTCAAGTCGGAGATAAAGTGTTCTTGAAAGTGTCTCCGTGGAAGAAAGTATTGAGGTTTGGACGTAAAGGAAAGTTGAGTCCTCGGTTCATTGGACCTTATGAGATTACTAAGAGGGTAGGATCAGTAGCATATCAGTTAGTTTTGCCACCTGAAATGGAAAAGATACACAATGTTTTTCATGTCTCAATTCTTAGGAAATATAGATCTGATCCATCTCACATTGTGCTCCTGAAGAAATTGAAGTCCGACCAGATTTAACTTATGAGGAAGAACTTGTTCAAATATTAGCTCACGAAGTCAAACAACTAAGGAACAAGACTATTTCATTGGTTAAGGTCTTGTGGAGGAATCACAAAGTAGAGGAAGCAACATGGGAACGTGAAGAGGACATGAGGATTAAGTACCCCTACCTCTTTGCATAAAGAAAATTCGAGGATGAATTTTCTTAAGGGGGAGAGTTGTAACATCCTCAATACCGGGTTAGTGACTAAATTGGAAAGTTTTAGATTTTGGTGATTAAAATAGAATGAATGAATAGTATAAAGATTTATATGTAAATGATTGTGTAGGATTTAATTGAAAGGAAGAAGGAATGGAAGGGCCAAAGAGTCATTTGCAAGGAAAATTAATTAAAGAATGGATAAGGATATATATGAGTATACGTGGGTTGAAAAGGAGAGAACAACAAAGGCTTCCAGAGTTCTCTTCTTCTTCTTCTTTCTTCCTTGTGCGTGTGAACCAAAGCAAAGGTAAGATTTCTGATTATTGAGTTTCTTGTTAAATTTAATATTGGGTTTTGATTATTAGATGATAACTAAGCTTAAGGAAAGTTTAAGTTATCTTAACATCAAAGGATGATTGAGTTAGGAGAGATTTAAGATTTGAAGTTCTTAAATGAAATCTTGGAATAGAGTTCATAACTAGAATTGAAAGTTATATTTGACTTGTCATCAATCTAGTTAAGATATACGAAGTGTTAAAAGCGGAATTCAAATATGTTGATTTATTAATGTAATTCTTGAATTACATATGAAGGATAGGATTTGAAGGTTTAAGATGAAATAAATTACTATAAATTGGTTTAAGGATGTGTACTATAGTTAAGAATGAAAAAGAGGATTAAACATGAAGGATTTAATCCAAAATGAATGAATTTTCGGGTTCAAAAAGAGGATTCTGGGCAGAGTGCATCGATGCACATTTATAGTGTATCGATGCATCAAGGTTAAAACCCAGAAATTGTTTAAAGGTGTATCGATGCATTGGTAGTGCATCGATGCATTCTTTTAAAATAAAAACATCGAATGCAATTCATGCATCGATGCATAAGTAGTGCATCGATGCATCCCATTAATAATGAAACATCGAATGCAATTGGTGCATCGATGCATAGGGAGTGCATCGATGCATCCCAACAATAATAATACATCGAATACCTTTTATGCACCGATGCATCAGTAATGCATCGATGCATACCTTCATTAAAAGATGAAATTGACTTTTCTCTTAGTCTAAAGAGTGAACCATTAGAGTATATTAGTTATAATACTGATATAAATCCATGTGTGATTATGTAGATACTAAAAGTAAGCTTATTCCGGAACGATAAAAGGATTAGAATCGAATCAAAGCAAAGCTAAGGTGAGTGTATACTATATGTATATTATAATGGAATAAGACTTATGATAAGTCTAATCCCTAAATTGATTTTTATAATATAGTAGTGGTGAACATGCATACATGATAATTATTGTGATACATGCATAAGACATATATATGTTCATGTGATATGACATGTGATATGAGAACATGATATGAAGTGATATGAGATACATGATCACAAGAGAAATGATATGAGTACATGAACATATGAAATATAACAATAATACCCATAGTATACGATATAAGAACTATAGGTGTAATTGGCATGCCAAGAGTCGAGGGTATAATAATCCTTCGGGATGTAGTCCTTCGGGATGTAGGGGTCCTACGGGACATAGATAATAGTCCTACGGGACGAATACTGAACTAAGGTTCGGTGCCCCTTGAGGGAATTGATACGAGCTGTGGTGACAGCATTAGTGCACAACCTCAATGTACTCACATACCTCTATTCTCAATAATATACATGGGCTATACAATTGAAATGCAGATTTACAGTGAAAGTGATACAAGAAGGTAAGTTTCGTATGTGCATTATATGTTATCGTGCGATAGATACATGCATATTGAAATGTCATGATCCAATGGTAAGTATGAACATTCATAAGTTTATTGTTGCATATTCATTTATTGCCTCACTAAGTCTATGACTTAGCGTGTAAGTGATTTACACGTAGGTACCAAGAATCAGGAAAAGTGGAAATAGAAGTAGCACGGACATCAATACTACTAAGAGATCATATCAGAAGTAATTGACAAAGTATGTATTTGGTTATGTATAGAATGTTGGCATGTAATAAGTGTTAATTACGAATACTCTGATCGATTTTGTATTTTACGGTCTTATGTAAATTAATGTATTTCGTTTTAATGAAAGTTTTAAAAATTCCCGAGATTTTCTATAAGAGTCAAAGTTTGGAAAGTCAATGTGACACCTCATACTTGTATTCGGGTTGAATATGAGTTAAGGGTGTTACACAAGCCGTACTAGTAGCCATTGATAATACCAGTAATAGTCGTTCTATCAAAAGGCAAGCCAAGATAGAATGCAACATCTTGAAGGTTAATAATCGTCTCTCCATAAGAAAAATGAAATGTGTGCATCTCTGGCCTCCATCTTTCTAGCAATGCATTTATCAGTGAATTATGCAACTTGGTATCACCAATTATATTGCTAACATAACCAAAACCGACTTCGTGCAAATACGGAAGAATATCATCATCAGGTTTCGTGAAATGGTTGATATAACACATCAACGAACATTCATACCCCTTTAAATAAAAATTTAAAAAAAAATAAATAAATTACCTCCGAATTTATCCACCAATTATCGAACATATACATTTGATCAAGCCTAAAAAATCATTCCATAATACTCTATAATCATATTTTTTATAGTAATAAACAAACTGCTTGGAGGAAGAAACAGAGAGAGAATTCAGTGTGAGGATTTTGGGTGGACGAGCGCCCTATTTATAAGAGTTCTCATACCTTTTACGAAGCCAGATAAATGGAACCTCACGTGATGCAAGTCGCGAGGTCCACCGGAAAAGCGAGAGATCTATTGAAAAGAAGTATATTTTAACTTTTCAGAATGATCTCGCGCTTTGTAGGAGGCGATGTCCTAGGGAATTTAATTTCAAATTTAATTTTGAAGAACGTGATAAATTGTTAAGATGTTTTAATTTCTCATAGATATCACGTTTTGTATAATACGAGATCGTTTAACCTAATATTAAATTATATTATCTGAAATTTTTTTCACATTGAAAGAGTTTGCACCTTGTAAAACGCAAAATTGTTACACGCGTTTTGTAGGACGCTAAAAAGTCGTACGTGTGAAGTTTGAAGTATATTTTTCAATTAATTCTTTTTAAGTGTTATTTTTCAAATAAATAAATTTTTGAGTTTTTTTTAATAAAAAGGGCATATTTGTTTACCCGGGTGGAACTGAAATTGATTATCCAATTGCTTACGGATGGGGGTGGGACCGCGTGCCTGCAAAGTACAGACGGGCGTGATGTGATGGGTCATAATCAAACGGCTATTTTCCAGTGAGGGGAGCAGTTCCTGATAAAGTGATACCACGTGTTCATACCTTTGTGGCTCCAATCAGAGGCAGTTTGCCACGTGGGATTTCACGGAAAGGGACAACTTCTTGGCTGGCACTTCCCACCGCCGATGAAGCCTGCGCCCTCCCCCCTACATTTCCCTATTCTCACTTTCTTACATGCGTTACGGTAACTTTTATCTTGATTTTGTTATTCAAATCCACATCGGTACCAGTGTTTATCCAAATTAAAAGAACAAATTGTTAATAGAAAACAAAAAAGAAAGAGAAAATTCATATCCAAATTCAAGCAACTTGACCCACTTTGATTCTCAAACCGTTTTGTTTGAAAAAAAATCTGCATGCCTATCCTTTTCTCATTTTGTTTTATATTTACACCCCTTTTCGTTTTCTTATTGCGGAATTTTATCTCTTGCCCTTAATTACTTGCTGTTCAAGTTATTTAGGCAAATTGAATTCTGTCAGCTGACCAAACAGGATCCTGGAAAAAAACTAAAACAGTGGGTCAATGCCATCAAAAATAGGCTGAATACAAGTCCAATTTGAATTTGACTTCATATCCTGCCCCATCTCTCCCACAACACATTGCTGATGTTTCAGCCTTGGTATTTAATAACCGGCTGTTATGTTTTCCACTTGAGATTGTGGTGAATTATTGAATTGAAACTAGAGGAGATGAAGGTGTGCTTCAAGTTATACCATTATCGATCACGACATCATTTGTTATTTTCACGATCGTAATGAATATGAGAGTATCAAAATTTAAAACTGAGTTGTTTTTTTCATGGGATGATGCAGCCCCTCATACTGTGTTTTGCTCTCCGTTTACCCTCCAAAGTGAATGGTCACTTTCCGCCATAAGTGGGAGGACATGGGGGTGGTGGTGGCGGTGGGACCATTTTCCATATTTCGATCTGCCACCAACTGCATACTGCTACTGCAAATACAACTCTCTCTCTTTCTAGAACCCAAAGATGAGAGAGATAATTAGTAGGCATCAAATGTTTGGACCCTTGGTTTTTTCTTTCTATTATTACGGCTTTGGTTATGGTTTTTTTGAATGACAAGTTGCAGCCAATAAAACCCCAGCATTTACAATCCAATTCTATGCCAAACCACTGTCTTTTCTCTGAAATATAAAGTGCAAGAGGATGACCACAAAGAGAGAACTGCAGTGCAGTAGTCCCTGATATCTTCCAATCTTATTATATAATTTATTTGAGGTGTAATATTGGAAAAAATATAAATTTTATTCCACTTTAATACAGGCACATGATGGGAGCTGATAGTGAGAGGTGACATGCATGCAGGAAGAAAAAAATATCAGACTCATCAGCCGCATGCATTGCATGCATGCATGCATGCATTCAAATTAAGAAGCCAATGGGCTATCCATAAGACAATCAAATGCTTATGCAGCTAGCATCTTACTATGGAATTTTCTTCCTTTTACCATTTACTTTGAATATTCAAGTTGAGGGATTACTTGGCTCCACTTGAGTCATTGAAAACCCGTCCAAAAAACACCATTGCTAAGCAAATTCAATTGATTTGAGAAAGTGAGTATTGAAACCAAGTTTGCTGATGTGGGTGCTGGTTCACTTTACATGGTGCATTTCCTCAATATATACATTTGTTTTTATTACAACTCTTTTTTCCAGTTTGTTGCATCATCATGTGCATACCCTCGTTTTTTTCCTTTATAAAAATGACTTTTCGAGCTTAACCTAATCCATTCATGCACTCTTACATGATGACATTCAAGACATTAATTCGAACCAAATTCTAAACATGTGATCTCTTTTTATCCCGTTTTGCCACTTTTGTAAATGAAAAGAAAAAGTGGAAGAGGGAGTTGTTTAAATTACTATACATTATTTTTTTTTTTATAAAAGGAGCATTATAAATTTGGAGAATATAAAAAAAAATTGAAGGGTTAGAAAAAGTCAACAAACAATTTTTTCATGCAGAATGGGTCAATAATACGAACAAGATTGATAATATCTAAATTGATCAGGTCACTAGTGTCACAACCGTCTTTCGGTTGCGACAGTTTGGCGACTCTGCTGGGGACAGGTAAGTGAGTCAGGCTAAGGTAATTTCAGTTGTCATTTTAACGAAAAGGGTAAGTTTAAATTTTAAGGTAACATTTCGATCCTTTTTTATTTACTTTCGATTATATTTTTGGGTAAATAGTTGTACTAATCGTTTTCTCGTGATTTCAGCCTTTAAATCTTTTTCATTTAAGGCTCTATACCCGAGCTCTAAACCCTGTCTTAAGTGGGGGTGAAAGCGACGCCTTCGTGTGAATTTATTCACCGTGCGAGCCTAGCAAGTAGCCTTCGAGATTCATATAACTTATGCCTTCGTGTGAATTTATTCTCCGTATGGGCATAAGAGAATATTTCCTCTCGAGTTTAACTTAGTTCACACAAGCCTGTGATGGGTTTAGGACTAAGGGCCTGGTAAGCCCAAGGGGGCACCGGCAAGGAGAACTCGAGTATCTTGTTTTAGAACCTAAACCCGGAGACTACAAGGAGTTAGGGCCCACCCCAAAACCTCATTTTAAACCCTAGGTGTAACATCTCAAATCAGGGTCAGTGACTAAATTGTAAATTTTGAAAGTTTTGTGTTCAATTTAGAAATGAAATTTAAAAGTCTTGGGATTTAAGTAAAGAATTTTAATATTGGATTAAATAGCAAAGATTGATGAACTAAAGGGGCAAAATGGTCTTTTCATGGGAAAGATTTTTTTTTTATCTTCCTTTTTGAGTATTATAAACGTGGGAAATATGAGAGAGTTCCAGACTTCTCTTCTTCATTCTCTTCTTTTCCACCGTGAAGCCATAAGCAAAGGTAAGTTTCTTCATTAGTTGATTATTTATTCAACTAAAGGTTTGGTTATGACTATTGGATGATAATTAAGTTAAGGAAAGCTTAAATCATCTTAAAAACAAAGGATTGTGGAATTAGGAGGGATTAAAGATTAAGAGTTTTTGAATGAAATTCTGGAATAGAGTTCTTTACTCAAATTGGAAGATAAATTTGACTTGTCAATGGTTGAATTAAGAGATATGAAGTGATGGAATTGAATTTAGAACAAGAAGAAAAATTAGTGTGATTCTTGAATTCTATGTAGAGAATTAGATTTTGAAGTTAAAGATGTATTGAATGAGTAGTAATGAGTTTAAGCATGTATATGTAAGTTAAGAATAAGAAATGGATGATATATGAAGTGTTTGAGGGGAAATGAAGTAATTTTCGTGATGAAAAATGATTTCTGGGTTAGGGGGAATCGGTACCCATTCAAAGGGGTACCGATACCCTCTCAAACGACAGAATTCCAGAATGTCATAAGGGTATCGATACCCCTAGTAGGGAATCGATACCCCCTAAAGGAAATTGTGAATATGGGTTTAATAAGTTCGTTTAAGTTGCTAGTATCCAATTACAAGGTGTAGGTATCTAATAATTGCCTTAAAATGTACATTTATATAGATTCTGAGCATAAGGCAATTCTGGAACATTTGGCAAGTAAGATCGATCAGGGGAAAGATTAGAGATCGAGATTGACTAATGAGACCAGGTGAGTTCATATTCAATAGTATATGGTGTGTGATGGGAATAAGACTTGCGATGAGTCTATTTCCTGAAGTGTTACATATGAATTCATGATTAAAGGCATGAGTTGAATATGAGTGTATGTATGTTTGATTATCTGAATTGATATGTTTTGTATGTGCCATGTGGTTTATGTAAAAACACGATTAAGTGTTATTAAGAGAATATAAAATAAGTTATGAAATTATAGGAATATAGAAGATAAGTCGAGAGATGTAGGGAAATAGAAATAGATGTTTATTAAGAGTCATAAGAGAACAAATATAAGTAATATGATAATGAAATATAAGACTATGTGAATACATGGTTATGAGATAAAATATGTAATAATAGGAAAATATGATGAAAGTGAGTTTATGAGAAGTGATATGAACTAGGTAAACATGGGTAACAGTATATGCATAATGGAAACATGAGTTGGACAAGTACATAGTGGTATGATTTATTATGAGAATTAGTATAATAGAGCTTAATGAGAGTTAAGGGAACTAAATAAGATTATTATAGAATGAAATGGAAATAGTATATCAATTAGGAAACTTGAATATAAAGGGACGATACGAATATGCAAGATAAGTTATATGCAAATAGCTATGGAGCGATATGAAAAGATTATAATGATATATGTTTAGAAATACGATATAATTTATATAATCTAAAGGAATACAAAGAAATAGAGCATAAGGTAGATGATATGATATCAGTTATTATATACCTATATGATATATGTCATCAGGTAATATGAAAGGACTCTGAAAATTGATATAAGCTATGAGAAAGTGTTCTAGGTGTTTCTATGTGTTATATGAAGCATATATGATCATATGTGAACAAGATATGATATGTATGTTTATATGAATATCTGAGAAATGATCTAAGCTATATGATATGATATATGTGATTATATGCACTTTGGGATATATGTTATATGATATGGATCTATGTAACTACGTGAGAAAGTATATAAGCTATGTGAGATGTAAATGTGACTCATATGAAAATGTTCTATGAGTAATTGAACTATGTGTTATGTGAAATGATAAGTATAAAAGAAAATGCCCATGTTATGTGTCTTGAGAGCTAGGGGTATAGTTAGCATGCCAAGAGTCGAGGGTTTACGCGGTCCTTCGGGACATATATGTATTCTTTGGAACATGTGTGAAGTCTGGTGAGACACATACTTGATCCTTGGCATATGTATATGATTTTTAAGGAATGATATGTGGTCCTTCGGGACATATATGTATTCTTTGGAACATGTGTGAAGTCTGGTGAGACACATACTTGATCCCTAGTATATGTATATGATTCTTAAGGAATGATATGTGGTCCTTATGGACATTATTATATGGCACTACGGTGCAATTCTACGCGGCACTCCAGTGCAATTCTACGCGGCACTCCAGTGCAATTCTACGTGGCACTTCGGTGCAATTATACGAGCTGTGGTGACAGCATAGTGCACAACCTCTATAGACTCACATATCTATAGTTCTCACATGTGTACATGGGCTTTGAAAAGAGAACATAATTTGATATAATGATATGTGTATTTCTCGTGACATGGTAGAAGTGCATATATGTCATGGTGATATGAGAACAATGTATGTGATATATGTATATGATGTGTGATATGATGTATGCATGATATGATATATGTGTGATAGGGGTTATGGTATCTGTTACATAATATACATGAATATATGTTGATGTATATGTAAATGAGTTGTATAATTTGATAGCATAAAACAATCATGCATGATTAGTGGGTATGAATTCCATTAGATGTGTTTTCTTTATGCCTCACTAAGTCATCGACTTAGCGTGTGAGTGTTTCACACGCAGGTTACAGAAAGTGAATATGGAAGCTGTGAGGAGCAATACAGGTCAGCATCTCCCTTACAAGATTTCAGATCAGAAAATAGATGAGTTAAATGATTTTTGTTATTTTGAATATAGTTGGCATGTACTAATTGATTGAGTTAAATATTCTCTGATCGATTTTGGTTATTGTGGTCAAATTATGTAACTAAAATGCTTTTACTCTAAGGAAAGTTTTAAATTTTCTTTGAATTTTGTCAAGAGTCAAAGTTTGAAAAGTCAATGTGACACCTCAGACTCATATCCGGGTCGGGTACGGGTTGGGGTGTTACATTTAATGGTATCAGAACTAAGGTTTAGCCGATTCTCGTCATAAACCGAAGTCCAAAGTGTCATAAAATGTGTACATGTCAACATAGAGTGAAAAATTTCTGATCTGATAGTGTAAGGAGTATGTTGTCTTGCTAATAGAATAAGAATAGTTTAATACAGTAGAAATACGATCGTGATAATTTCGAAGTAAGTGAAAGGTGATATTCCTGACTGTGATAGCTATTCACCTGCCCTGGCCAGGCAGGATGAAGAGCTGACACCTCAGGAAATGCCTAGTAAGATCAAAAGTTGATTTCAGAAAGCTGAAATCATATCTGAATAATGATAGAAAGTTTTCATTGTTTTGAATCGGAAACACGATATGAAATAGTTTTGTTATTTTGTGGATAAGATAGAATATGGTGAAAAAGTGTCACTATAAGATTGTTAAAAAGATCAAAGGATGTGGTGAGTATTTGTAAAAGAATTCAAGAATAGATGCATCAGTGACAAGTGTATAAGAGATATGGAGATAGAGTTTATGAATTTAAGACATAGGGATAATATTGTGTATAAGCAAGAGTGTGGCTATAATAAGGGTTTGCATTCTAGATGAAAAGAGTTAGCTTTGACTAACCAGATTATGTGATGGAAAATGTATGTGAATTATAAGATTTTGAGATATTGTCAGAACAGAAAAACCAAAGATGAGATGGATCTGGATATAGTTGTATATTTGGATCATAACAAATGTGGATTTGATAAGTTAAGTAAACTATTGCTGAGATAATTCCGACTGGAATGAATGTATATGAATGGTTCGATGAAGGTTTATGCTTTAGATTGAAATAATTGGTGGTGACTAATAGAATTGTGTGATGGTAAGTGTATCAAAGGTAAAGGATTAGAAGATGATTTCAGGGTAAATAAATTAAGTAGGATTGAGATACAATTATGTATTTTGATCACGGAAATGTAATGTAATAGAGAAAACAAGAGAATAATATTGTATACGGATAAGAGTGTGGGCTGGATAAGTGAGTAAATTGCACTGGTTGGATTTCAACTGAGAAGATGAATATGATTAGTCTTATTAGGGCTTATGCCCTAAATTGGAAAAGTTGTGATTGATTAATTGTAATAGTATGGATAATAAAGTTCTAAGATTTGAAGAAAATATAAAGTTAAGTTAATCAAGTATGATGTGGATTTGGATATGGTTTTGATCATATAAATATGATGTAGGCAAGGAAATAAGTATTGGTATATTTAAAAAGGAGCTTTGAGGAAGAAAATACAAGTACAAGAGATGGTAAAAAAAATGAGATTTTGTATAAGTAAAGCAGATTATCAAATTTATGAAGATGCGATGAAGATCAGTAATCAGGGATAAGTATAAACAATATAAAAGAGTATGAGAGCCTGAAGAAAAGATGTGATCTATGTTATAAGGAGATTGTGATGTTGGAAGGAATGAAAGAATAAAAGGGATAGGAAAAGACAAAGATAGAGGTTAAACGATCAAGTAAGACAAGAGGTATATTGAGATATAAGTTATAAGTTGATATTGAAATAATACAATTTTCAATTAATAGAAGAACGAGAATGGGTGATTATTCTTTGAACAAATACGTAAGGGTTATATGAAAAGATTGTGTGTATAATATTATATGGACTTATAAAGATGTGGACGTATATGAAGAATTGAGTATGGGAAAATGGTAGGTTGTAGCGGTGGCAGGAAATATTAAGGGAAGCAACATGAAAATATTAAAAGACGTGATATTATAAAGGCATGCAGTGAAAATTCGAGGACGAATTTTCTTTAAAGGAGGGAAGATTTGTAACATCCCAAATCAGGGTCAGTGATTAAATTGTAAATTTTGAAAGTTTTGTGTTTAATTTAGAAATGAAATTTAAAAGTCTTGGGATTTAAGTAAAGAATTTTAATATTGGATTAAATAGCAAAGATGGATGAACTAAAGGGGCAAAATGGTCTTTTCATGGGAAAGATTTTTTTTATCTTCCTTTTTGAGTATTATAAACGTGGGAAATATGAGAGAGTTCCAGACTTCTCTTCTTCATTCTCTTCTTTTTCACCATGAAGCCATAAGCAAAGGTAAGTTTCTTCATTAGTTGATTATTTGTTCAACTAAAGGTTTGGTTATGATTATTGGATGATAATTAAGCTTAAGGAAAGCTTAAATCATCTTAAAAACAAAGGATGGTGGAATTAGGAGGGATTAAAGATTAAGAGTTTTTGAATGAAATTCTGGAATAGAGTTCTTTACTCAAATTGGAAGATAAATTTGACTTGTCAATGGTTGAATTAAGAGATATGAAGTGATGGAATTGAATTTAGAACAAGAAGAAAAATTAGTATGATTCTTGAATTCTATGTAGAGAATTAGATTTTGAAGTTAAAGATGTATTGAATGAGTAGTAATGAGTTTAAGCATGTATATGTAAGTTAAGAATAAGAAAGGGGATGATATATGAAGTGTTTGAGAGGAAATGAAGTAATTTTCGTGCTGAAAAATGATTTCTAGGTTAGGGGGAATCGGTACCCATTCAAAGGGGTACCGATACCCTCTCAAACGATAGAATTCCAGAATGTCATGAGGGTATCGATACCCCAGTAGGGAATCGATACCCCCTAAAGGAAATTGTGAATATGGGTTTAATAAGTTCATTTACGTTGCTAGTATCCAATTACAAGGTGTAGGTATCTAATAATTGCCTTAAAATGTACATTTATATAGATTCTGAGCATAAGGCAATTCTGGAACATTTGGCAAGTAAGATCGATCAGGGGAAAGATTAGAGATCGAGATTGACTAATGAGACCATGTGAGTGCATATTCAATAGTATATGGTGTGTGATGGGAATAAGACTTGCGATGAGTCTATTTCCTGAAGTGTTATATATGAATTCATGATTAAAGGCATGAGTTGAATATGAGTGTATGTATGTTTGATTATCTGAATTGATATGTTTTGTATGTGCCATGTGGTTTATGTAAAAACACGATTAAGTGTTATTAAGAGAATATAAAATAAGTTATGAAATTATAGGAATATAGAAGATAAGTCGAGAGATGTAGGGAAATAGAAATAGATGTTTATTAAGAGTCATAAGAGAACAAATATAAGTAATATGATAATGAAATATAAGACTATGTGAATACATGGTTATGAGATAAAATATGTAATAATAGGAAAATATGATGAAAGTGAGTTTATGAGAAGTGATATGAACTAGGTAAACCTGGGTAACAGTATATGCATAATGGAAACATGAGTTGGACAAGTACATAGTGGTATGATTTATTATGAGAATTAGTATAATAGAGCTTTTTGATTTAATGAGAGTTTAGGGAACTAAATAAGATTGAATTATAGAATGAAATGGAAATAGTATATCAATTAGGAAACTTGAATATAAAGGGACGATACGAATATGCAAGTTAAGTTATATATTAAATAGCTATGGAGCGATATGAAAAGATTATAATGATATATGTTTAGAAATACGATATAATTTATATAATCTAAAGGAATACAAAGAAATGGAGCATAAGGTAGATGATATGATATCAGTTTTATATACATATATGATATATGTCATCATGTAATATGAAAGGACTCTGAAAATTGATATAAGCTATGAGAAAGTGTTCTAGGTGTTTCTATGTGTTATATGAAGCATATATGATCATATGTGAACAAGATATGATATGTATGTTTATATGAATATCTGAGAAATGATCTAAGCTATATGATATGATATGATATATGTGATTATATGTACTTTGGGATATATGTTATATGATATGGATCTATGTAACTACGTGAGAAAGTATATAAGCTATGTGACATGTAAATGTGACTCATATGAAAATGTTCTATGAGTAATTGAACTATGTGTTATGTGAAATGATAAGTATAAAAGAAAATGTCCATGTTATGTGCCTTGAGAGCTAGGGGTATAGTTGGGATGCCAAGAGTCGAGGGTCTGCGCGGTCCTTCGGGACATATATGTATTATTTGGAACATGTGTGAAGTCTGGTGAGACACATACTTGATCCTTGGCATATGTATATGATTCTTAAGGAATGATATGTGGTCCTTCGGGACATATATGTATTCTTTGGAACATGTGTGAAGTCTGGTGAGACACATACTTGATCCCTAGTATATGTATATGATTCTTAAGGAATGATATTGGTCCTTATGGACATTATTATATGGCACTACGGTGCAATTCTACGCGGCACTCTGGTGCAATTCTACGTGGCACTTCGGTGCAATTATACGAGCTGTGGTGACAGCATAGTGCATAACCTCTATAGACTCACATATATATAGTTCTCACATGTGTACATGGGCTTTGAAAAGAGAACATAATTTGATATAATGATATGTGTATTTCTCGTGACATGGTAGAAGTTCATATATGTCATGGTGATATGAGAATAATGTATGTGATATATGTATATGATGTGTGATATGATGTGTGCATGATATGATATATGTGTGATAGGGGTTATGGTATCTGTTACATAATATACATGAATATATGTTGATGTATATGTAAATGTTGTATAATTTGATAGCATAAAACAGTCATGCATGATTAGTGGGTATGAATTCCATTAGATGTGTTTTCTTTATGCCTCACTAAGTCATCGACTTAGCGTGTGAGTGTTTCACACGCAGGTTACAGAAAGTGAATATGGAAGCTGTGAGGAGCAATACAGGTCAGCATCTCCCTTACAAGATTTCAGATCAGAAAATAGATGAGTTAAATGATTTTTGTTATTTTGAATATAGTTGGCATGTACTAATTGATTGAGTTAAATATGCTCTGATCGATTTTGGTTATTGTGGTCAAACTATGTAACTAAACTGCTTTTACTCTAAGGAAAGTTTTAAATTTTCTTTGAATTTTGTCAAGAGTCAAAGTTTGAAAAGTCAATGTGACACATCGGACTCGTATCCGGGTCGGGTACGGGTTGGGGGTGTTACACTAGGATACCAAAATTATTTTCTGTTTTACTTTCTGTTCAAAACATGTGAACTAGAAATTTATACGGTTAGGACTTGTTCAAAATCAACTTGCGGGATAGAGATCATGTCCGGGTAGGAATAATAAGCATGTGGGGTAGGACTTTTATTTTCATGATTGCTTTGATTATTATCTTTACCTTACTAACTCTTTTCATTTTTTTCCTCTCTTTTATTTTATTTCCATCATCTGAATCATTCAAAAGAGGTGTTGATCCACCAAAAAACGTGTTCATTAATCATAAATAATCTGCATTAATGGACAAAGGTGTTGTAATACATGAGATTAAAAACCCCGAGGTACGACTATGGTCCGAGAAGACTCAGAAAGAAAATGGAGACAGTCTTCAAGGAAGTTATGTGTCAGAGCTTGTTAGTTATGCCTCTATCAGCCTAAAACAGAACAATGTGAAAGAACTTCGAGACATCTGGGACAGTTGGAAGAATGATCGAAAATAGAAGTTCAGTCAGCGGTATGGTGACATTGCACTTTTGCTTCATGTTAAGATCGGTGAGCCCTTAATCAGAGCCTTGGTTCAATTCTGGAACCTGGGATATAGTTGCTTCACTTTTAACCAAGAGGACATGGTACTTACCATCGAGGAGTATACTACACTATTGCATTGTGAAAGCATTAAACTAGAGCGAGCCTACATCAAACACATCAAGAGTCAGCCTTTCAAGAACATACTGGCTAAGATTGCAGGAGTTGATGAAAAGTGGGTGACTGACCGACTCCGAAACAAAGGTAACGGGCAAGGAATTCAGTGGATCCATATATGGAAACTAATGAATGACCACCCTGATGAATAGAAGACTATAGACCTTTTTTGCACTAGGTCTGTATGACTTGATCATCTTTCCGAAGATTTTGGGATGCATTGACGCAGCCGTGGTGGAACTATTTGAGTAACTTTCGAAACGAGTCAACCCAACACCAACCATCTTAGCCGAGACCTTTCGGTCTCTCAACCATCGCCCGAAGAGCTGGCGGAGGTAGATTCATTGGATGTGTTCAACTCCTTCAAGTCTGGATTCACAGCCACTTCTGGAAGACTAATTGGGTTGCCTACCGCCAATTTAGCACTACATATTCACCTTTGAGAAAGGTCATCACCATGAAATGGCATGAAGGAACTTCAAAAGAGAAGTGGATGAAAGTCTTCACTCATCTATCAAGACCGAGATATTACTTGGAGAGTCCCCCTGGTTATTCCTCAGTGATGTTCTTTTTCAATGTGGGGACTCTGACACTGTGACCTTACCTGAACTTTGGGATGTAATTGGGTATGCTCTATTGTTAGCACTTAGACATTATGGGGCACGTCAGTTTGTCCCAGTAACATGCAGACTAGCTAAATCAGAGTTTGAGTATCACAGTGACAACTATAAGAAGATGATCAATGAAGCAGTCGATTCATGGAAGAAAGTATTCCAGATGGATGTGGTAGTTGCCAGAAACATGCTTGCTCCGGACTATGTGGAGTGGCGAAGATTGAGGAAAAATGACAATATTTCAGTGCCAGACTGTGAGGACACCCGGATCATGGAGGAACATCTCAGGCCCATCCCTTCTGGACTTGAGATAGCCAAAACAGAGTTTGAAGCTGTGAATAATTAGCTGGGGGAGAGGATAAAGGAACTTGAGGCTGAGCGCTATCAGTGGAATCTAGATGCCGACTCTTAGAAAGATCGAGCAGACAAACTAGAAAGAGAACAAAAAAGAGTCTGTTTAGAGCTCGAAGACTTGAGAAAGTGGTATCAAGATAAAGTCAAGAATAACTCCAAGTTGAAAGTGGCTTCTAAATACTGGAATGAGAGAGCTTGGAAGGAACAAATGAAGACTGCCCAGAGGCACTTAGCAGGTAGTCAGCATCAAAACCAATGCTTGAGAATCCAGATGGCTGATCTGGAGAAACAACATGAGAGAGATGGAAAAACAATAACTGAGTTAGAAGCTATTGTAGATGGGTTCAAGAAGCAAGCAAGCTTCAGATAGTGCCCTTCGACGGATGTTTACAGTGGCGTTTCCGTTGGGAGCAAGAACAACAAAGGGTGAAGGCCAGAGACGCAGTCATCTGAGACTTCCTGGATCAAGTACAGAAGGCAGCTCGCCATCTACACGGCCTGGCAAGGGAAGCTGGAGTGGTCCAACAAGGCATACAACCAGTGACAGATGAAAACAGAAGACTTGTCAACCTTCTGGAAGCTGTTCGGGGTCTAGAAGATTTAGTCCGAATGTACCTTTGATTGTTTTTATGTCTCTTACAAGATAAAACATTTTTGTCGAAATAAAGATTATTTATAATAATGGGCACTTTTCTGGATCAATGCCTCGAACATTTCATGCAGTTTTTTCATTTTGCGTTGTGCATCTACATTTCATTTTTAAGCATTTTCATAAACATGAAATTTCTTCATGGAGGATCCGATGAAGTGGTTTTAACCACATGACACCACATGGAAGCAAGATTGTAACATCAAAAGAAAAAAACTGAAAATAATACAGTGGGAGCCTGATCAGCTGATTGTAGGACAAAGCCTGCTAGGATGATCTAAGAAAAGAATCCCTATATCCTAAGGGCTACGATGTTGAAGCTGTTAGCTGTTACCACATAAGAAGCCCCAAACATTCCTCTGAAAACTGTAAGGCGCTTGCCGAAGAAGGGGGCATGGCATATACCATTTGCACTTAGAGGATTGTTTTGTTTGAACAAGTCTTTGATCTTTCATGTTTGCTTAATCTTTTAAATGATTGAATTTATGATGCTTTCTAAGGTGGAGCAATTGAACAAATTTTAATCTTTAGTTCTTCGAATATTAAATGAATTAATGATTCTTTTAATTCTTCAAGAATTATAGATTTTTGACATATGGAAAGATTACACATTTCTTACCCTGTCTCAAACCCCAGAATAAAATATCTTGATTATTTGCCCAAAACAACTCGTGGTCATTACAAAAAGATGAAATTTTGACATTACCTCCTTTTGAAATTCTTGAACATTACCTTTATCTTTTTGAGACACTCATACCTTTCTTTGAGTCAATAAGATCACACCACTGTCTTTTTTAGACTAAAAAATAACCTTTCTTACCATTAAAACCCAAGGCATTGAGTTGTTCATTTTAACATGAGCATTATTCTAAAGAACCAACTTGGGGCATCTCGCGGGGAGCCTGAACATTGAGACATCTGGGAAAAAAGAAGAAGAATTCATTCGAAATAATTCTATCATACATTAATTACACTGTTTTCATATGAATAGAATTAATCTTGAAAATCTATCCCCCTGGGGATACCTCTTCTGTGAAGATTTACATGTATGAAATGATGAACGACTTTCTTTCTTTATCCCTTCACAACATGAGAAAAAATATATCCCTTGTGTCCCCTTTTGAGCCTGTAGTATTTTTCTTCTGATTCAACCCTAACCAAGGATCACCCTCCATACTAGGGGGCAAGGTGGAAGAAATATGCTCATATGAGCGAAGACATTGATTCAGATGAGATACCAAAAGGTGAACCAAATGCCAAGTGCGAAGATTCAATCAGAATAAAAATGGCAAAAACAAAAAAAGAACAAAAAAGAAGAAAACAAAAAAAAAGAAAGAATAAAAATCAAAAAGAAAAAGGGACAAAAAAGCACATGCAAAGATTCCCTAAAGACAAATGGTACATCAAGCTTCAAACTATGAGATTGATTAAGCACAATCATTCCCGAATCACTGAATCACTTCACTCAATATCATAGAGCATCAAGAGAGAGAAACATTTTGAGCAAGATTGAATGCATCAGAATGAATTGATCCTTGGTTCAACACCCTGAAGCACTTGTTTGGGCCTATTTATCCTTTTCTTTCATAACCATGAACCCTGGCCTACATTACGTGCCTTAAAAGTCCCTTCTATTCATACATGGATTTCTAAACAAAAGAGAATATCTTCAGATTTCATCCCGCCCATCAGGATTAATCTTTGTTTGCAAAAAACAATGTAATTAATGCATGGTAGAGAAAAATAACAAAGGGGGGTTCAAGACGTAAATCCTGAATAACGTCTTGAAACCAAAAGAGGATTCGAGTTGAAAACCTGAAAAGACGGCTCGAATATAAAAATTATGCAACTGAGGCGATCACACAAATTCCTTGATAAGGCATCGCACAATCCAAATATAACTATAAAAGCTGGATGTCGGAGAGCACTTCCAGTAGAGGAGCATGCAAGCTACCCCATCAAACTTTTGAGCATCAAATGCCAAACCTTTGAGCATCAAATGCCAAACCTTTGACCAAACATAATAACCTGAGACCTTTTTATCCTTTCCTTACTTAACCATTTCCCAAAGATAGCTTTGATCTTGGCACGTGTCAAATAGCTATAATTTATTGAAGGATTAACATTGTAATTAAACATTTGATATCCAATGAACTCTAGTTTTATGATTCGTCTCAATTGTAAAACCGTGAAAGAGACAATATTTTCAAAACTTTTGATTAAACATTTTTCGAAACTCTTTATTGATATTTTCAGAACTTTGAAAATAAAAGAGAAAGAAAAACATTTTTTTCAAACAATACAGTCTCTCTAGAGTAGATCTTGGTAAATGACATGTGACTCTTAGACACAAAACTCATGCTCAGAATCAATGCTGAAGCAAGAAATGAGGAACATTTGGGGCATATTTGGAGATTCAACATCAAATATTGGGGCATTTTTGGATATTGGGGCATCATTTGGGGATTCAACATCCTAATGCAAATTATCAGGCCTTTTTCAGGAGATAAAATATAACCAATTCATGTTACATGCATCTTATGCATACATTTTAGAGCATCATATTTATCATTTTCCACATACATAATTTTTTGCAGCTTTTAGAGTCAAGTTTCAACTTCAAAACGAAGGACATTCGATTCAAAAGCACCTTTAAAGATTCATGTTGGTTGCTTAACTCAGCAGCAAGAAGCTACACTTCGACCAACTCGACAGATTAAAAGTTTCTCTCGAAACAACACAATTTGCTCGAGAGTGGATTTCAACTTCACGAAGAAGGATATCTAGCTCGAAGCCAAACATCCACGATTTCAAATCCACGACGGAGGATATCGTGTCACTCAAGACAACACAAGTTCAACTTCACAACGAAGGGACGGCTGGTTGACAACAACAATTTTCCAATTTCGGAGCCAATTTCAACTTCACAGCGAAGGATGTTGGACTCCAGACAACGCAAGTTCAACTTCACGACGAATGGACCGCTGGTTGTCAATAAACAATTTCCCAATTTCAGAGCCAATTTCAACTTCACAGCGAAGGATATTGGACTCCAGATAACACAAGTTCAACTTGACGACGAAGGGACCGCTGGTTGTCAATAAACAACTTTCCAATTTCAGAGCCAATTTCAACTTCACAGCGAAGGATATTGGACTCCAGACAACGCAAGTTCAACTTCACGACGAAGGGACCGCTGGTTGTCAACAAACAACTTCTCAATTTCAGAGCCAATTTCAACTTCACAACGAAGGATATTGGACTCCAGACAACGCAAGTTCAACTTCACGACGAAGGGACCGCTGGTTGTCAATAAAAAACTTCCCAATTTTAGAGCCAATTTCAACTTCACAGCGAAGGATATTGGACTCCAGACAACGCAAGTTCAACTTCACAACGAAGGGACCGCTGGTTGTCAACAAACAACTTCTCAATTTCAGAGCCAATTTTAACTTCACAACGAAGGATATTGGACTCCAGACAACGCAAGTTCAACTTCACGAAGAAGGGACCGCTGGTTGTCAATAAATAACTTCTCAATTTCAGAGCCAATTTCAACTTCACAACGAAGGATATTGGACTCCAGACAACGCAAGTTCAACTTCACGACGAAGGGACCGCTGGTTGTCAACAAACAATTTCCTAATTTAGAGCCAATTTCAACTTCACAGCGAAGGATATTGGACTCAAGACAACGCAAGTTCAACTTCACGATGAAGGGACCGCTGGTTGTCAACAAATAACTTCTCAATTTTAGAGCCAATTTCAACTTCACAACGAAGGATATTGGACTCCAGACAACGCAAGTTCAACTTCACGACGAAGGGACCGCTGGTTGTCAATAAACAATTTCCCAATTTCAGAGCCAATTTCAACTTCACAGCGTAGGATATTGGACTCAAGACAACGCAAGTTCAACTTCACAACGAAGGGACCGCTGGTTGTCAATAAACAACTTCCCAATTTCAGAGCCAATTTCAAGTTCTCAGCAAAGGATCTTAGACCCAAGACAACACAAGCTCAACTTCACGACGAAAGGGCTGCTAATTGTCAATAAAATTTCATTCAGAGTCAATTTCAACTTCACAGCGAAGGATATTGGACTCAAGACAACACAAGTTCAACTTCACAACGAAGGGACGGCTGGTTGTCAACAAACAATTTCCCGGTTCCAGAGCCAATTTCAACTTCACGACGGAGGATATTGGACTCGGAACAATGCTACTTACTTGGATTTCAACTTCACGACGAAGGATATCCAATTTTAGGCTCAACTTCACGACGAAGGGGCCACTCGCGGTTTCAACTTCACGACGAAGGGAATCGTGCACACAAGCATCATCCATCTTTAGATTGGATTTCAACTTCACGACGAAGGATATCCAACTCAAAGAAGGAGTATCTGTCAACAAAGACCTTCGAGTTCGACTACGCTCAGCTCCAAGGCACATCATTTACAGCATAACTCAAGGCTAGAAGAGTTATCTGCCATCAAAATTGTCGAGTTCGATTACATTCAGCTCGATGACACATCAATCGCACTACTTTTCGGTTGCAGTCGAGGTTCCATACTCTCAAAGATGGAGTGAAGCTTGCATTCAAAGCTCTTTCTTTTTCTTTCCATCGGCGTGGGGAACTTCCGCCGGTTCTGGAGCCAGCGGGTTCTGAATGACCTCCCTCTCACGGTTAAAAAAGCGGTTAACCCTCTTGAAAAAATCCATATCGTCCATCCGAAAAACGTGTCTCAAGAAGAGGACCTGGGTTAACCGTGCTTTAGTGACAAGCAACTATTTTCAAGCAAAAGCTATCTGTCAATGAAGATTTCTAAGTTCGATTCCGATCCAAGGTCTTTAAACTGAGAAGAAGACCGAAGGGCAACGAGAAGCCACGTGCTGATTCAAATTCCGAACTACGGCTTCAATTTCATATCATTTCAAGATGAACTCGGCTTCACGACGGAGGAGTCATCCGTAACTCAATTTGACAGGGAGTTATTGAAACATCAGAGTCAATTTTCAACTCCACCGAACGAAAAGTGTGTCTTTTAATCTTTGCCCTATCCCCGTTACACGACTATGGGCAAAGAGGGGCAGCTGTCAACACACCTTTTCATCCTACTAGGATTCAAACTCATAAAAATATGATAGAATTTTGCTAGGATTCAAACTCCTAAAAATAGGATAGAGTTCTACTATGATTTAAACTCCTAAAGATAGGATCCACAAGCACTATAAATAGCCATTGTAACTCACTATTGTAACACACGATTTACAGACAGGAGTTACACAAAAGGAACGCCAGAAAAATACGAGCAAAGAAAAAGTGATTTCGAGACTATTGTAAACGATTCGAAGTAATAAAGGTGAAAGCTTTTTTTATCTTTCGTTTGTTTCTCTTTACTCTTCACTTGCATGCGTTGTTAATTGTGTTTTCTTTGGAGAACCCCAAAGATAAATGTTTTAGCCGATGACCCAGAGGGAGTTTTTTTCGAAACTTTGATTTCAGATCTACGCTCCCTAGATGTTATTTCGCAAAAACAAATTATATTTTTAGAATGAGAGTACGAAAATCTATCAAAAAATGAAAACTTTTTTTTATTTTTGCCGGTTTTAATCTTCAATGTTCTTTGTCATTTACCCACTTAATTTACATTCCTTTCATTTTAATCTATTAATTAGTTTTTTTTATATATATACATACTTGCTAATTTTATTTTTAATTTATCACTTTTTTAATTTTTCTCTATTTATATATGTTATTACCAATATATATATATTTATTTTCTTTGCATTTTTATTATTACTATTATATTTATTATTATTTTTACTATTATATTTTCCTTTTATTCTACTTATTGATATTATATATGTATATTTTTTATATTTATTATTATTATTTTTTTACTTTCTCTTTCTTTTTATTATTCTTGTATTATTACTTGTATTATTTTTATATTATTTATTTTTTTATATATATATGCGTATGTTCTTTTTAAATATTTTTTTATACCTATTATTAATATATATTTGGTTTTTTATTTTAAGTGCTATATTTTATAATATTATACATATATTTTTCTATTAATTTTCTATATTTTTTATTATCATTATATTATATTTATTTTCTTTTTTTATTGATATTATTGTTGTTATATATACATTTTACTATTATTATATGTATATATATTCTACACAAGTTAATTATATCTACCTACTTTGTCCCCACCCCTCATCATTTTTTTTTCTTCGTGTCAATTATACTTCACCAAACATTACTTTCTCTTCTTCCTTTTTCGGTGTGATTGTCTTTTTTTAACTACTTATTATCATTATTAGTATTGTTACTATATATATATATATTGTAATTATCTTTATTTGATTTTTTTACCATTATATGTGTATATGTTCTTTTCGTCATTTAATTTATTAATTTATATATATTTACTTTTTTATTTATTATATATATATATATTATTCGTACTTTGTTATTATTATTTTGTTTATTTTTTTATTTATTTTCTTTTTCTTTTTCTTTTTTTATATATTTTATTATTTGTTTTTTTTACTAACTATTTTATCTTTGCTTTCTTCATTTTATCATTTTACTTAATTTGTTTTCTTTTCATTTTAATTTAATTAATTAATTTCTTACCATTTTATCTAACATGGCTTTTTTACTTTCTTAATGGTACATTTTCAATTAATCAAATGTAAGTTTTGGATCGTTATTTTACCTTTCAATTTAAACTTTCAACTTTCTTAATTAAAGACAACTGGAAATTACATAGTACCGAAAGGGCGGTTCAAGGGTGCTAATCATTCATTGACCGTAACCGACTCCCGGATCTGACATATCACTGGTAAGACGCAGATCAGGTAAGAAATAAGGTATCCGATCAACCTACTTTTCGTAAAATAAATGATCGGTGGTGACTCCCAATCCATTTTTTAAGTCGAAACCCAATTCCGGAACACAACCGAAAGACGGTTGCGACAACTAGAAATAAGTTGAGCAACATCAACTTTATCAGATTCTACTTCAACCCGTTCAAAATGCTAGTTGTAGGCTGCTAATAACTACCCATAGTTCAACCTTAAGAATAAAGAAAGGAGAAATTACAGATAATAAGGAGATTAATGAGAAGGGGTTTTATTGGAGTGGGGGTGGTCTTAAATTGCAGTCTGTTAATAGAATCACTCTATATATGGCCAACTTTGTTTCCGCAATGCTAACTTACGGCGCTTGAGGCTCTAACTAAGCGGTCCTATCTTCGGCTTGCCTGTACGTACGAGCCTTCCCAATCCCAGCAGCTAGGCCCACGATATTAAACATTGAATTGTGGAGCCAATGGCCCATTCCATTAAATGCAAGATGTCGCCATGTTATGATTCACATTTTAAATCGTTCTAAAAATTTATAATATTTTATTTAATTCTTAAACTATGACTCTCATTCTAGATTGATTTTAAAATACTTTATCAATACAGTAGCCGCTGCCTCCTGCAGCCATGTTTGAGTTAAACCAACCAATCATTATATTGTGGAACCATTCTACAGTAAGCATTGCCTGTATAGGCATCGAAAAACGAAGCTGAGTTATGACTTTTATGCTGAACTAAATGATGGGTTATGGTCACTGTGGCGTGGTTTTAGCCAGTCTTCAACGCAACTCACTGCAATGGTATTTACTTGAATTTGCAATCACATAGGTTAGATCTTTATTCCGTTTACCATAACATGCAAGAAAGTAGGCTTACACTAGGGATTAGAAAAAGAGAGTAGTAATCATGCAGAAATGTGAAGGGATGGTGCATGTAGTAATCATGATACCAAGTCTTTGGAATGAAATGCTCATGCTTTCTGGTCCACTCCCATATGAAGAGTACAGCATGTCTTTGCAATGGAACACCAATAGCTTTCTCTTTCTCTCGATGTGGCACAATTTACATGTTTATACCCTGCTAACGTGAAACGATAAGTGGAACATTAATTAATCAAGCATAGAGATAACTTCCTCGGATGCATATCTTTGCAGCTATGAAAACTTGATCTGAACGTTGTGCTTTTATGGAACAGTGTTGGCTGAATGTTTGGAGAAACATACTCATGGAATGTGACATTGCAGCACACACTTGTCATTTTTTTCGTGTCATCGGTCATGCAAACACGTAAGTTAGGTTTTTATTTGACCCGATTCGTTGAATAGTTGACAACTATTTTCAGATGATCTAGTGTAAAAACCAGTGACCATCTTTCTGGTATAAGGTCCAACTGCATCAAGAAACCAAATTTTTTTTATGAGACACATTAGCATTTTCAAAGTAAAAAAGAGAAATTTGTATATGAAAACCAATAGTCTCACTAACTAACACATTCAGCAAAGGAGCTGATTTGCTTAAACAATTTAAATAAGTGAAAAAAAATCAATGCTCTAAAAGAATACAAGAAAGTACAATATAAATTAAGCAAAGGGTAAAAAAAAGTAAAAGGGAATCACAGAGAGCATTATCAAATCCTTCAAAACATAGAAGAGTCCACAATATGTGTTCATACACAAGCTTCAATCCTCGGCTCAAAAGAGAAAGCAGACATGAAGTTCATGGGTTCACCATTCATACAACACTTGGGAAGTTCAACCCATTCGTTAGCCACAATATCACAGAGAACATAACTGCAAAGATCAACAGAGCTTAAGCAGATAAATATCTGGTCACCTGCCCCAACACAATTTACGTCAACTTTCTTGCCACAATACTCGTGTGACATTGCAGGAGGCATACTTGCAATCTGATGCCAAGTCTTTGTTTTCTCATCAAATCTCCACACCCTAAGGCTTGCACTTTCAAAGAATTCCGATAACATAACGACCAACATCTCTCCTTTACACTCCACCACATCGATGGAGTACTCGAAAAAGACAGGCAACAGTCTGGGATATTCAGAGAAGTGCTTCTGGGTCAGATTGCAAGCCACAACTGTCCCGGAGGAGCTGAGAAAATAAACGATCTCATCACCATCTTTAAGAGTAATAACCGATGAATATTGCTTGGATGGGCTTCTCTGCATGTTAGTTGCCACTACGTTTCCAGCTTTGTTAAGGAAATACATGGCATCATCATCCTTGACATTCGAATCAAATTCTGTACAATCATCCTCGGTTTTTCTCCTTAACATAATCTTCTCTTCCCAGCAGTCAGCACTAGAGTTATAAACTTTGAACGAAAGTTTCAAAAGATCACCAGAGACTAAGATTAGCTTGTAGGAGTAATTGGAATATGCATTCACTGCTATAGCATGAAGTGGCCGATCAAGATAGTCCGGATTCACTGGAGGTAGTTCACGGCATGATCCTGTCACCGGATTGCATATAAAGTAATCACCGGACATATTGCGGAAACACACAAGCCCACCAGCCGCTGCAACCGGGATGGAGTCACGGTTACAGTTATTCGAGAGGAGAGGCGGATGGTTGAGTTTTCTCCAGCTTCTTTCAGCAGAGTCAAAGACCACTGATTGATTAAGACTGGGATCCACCATGAAAAACCAAGGTTCCCTTGAAGGAATCCTAGAGCAAGCCAGCTTAAAACCTTCAGAAGCAGCAACTGATTTCCATCTCTTGCACACTGAACGGAGGCGAAAGAACGCCGATGTTGGTAACCACGAAAGAACCCTTTCAAGGAGGTCGTCAGTGAGCTCATCCAAGGATAAGTTCAACATATCATTGCCTTCTTGAGGCAACTTTCTTTTCCTAGATGGCCTCGGAATGCAGCTATTAGCCTTCTCCATTGGAAGATTATTTCAGAAAATAACCTGCAACGATAAAGAGAGGAGGACAACAGAACCATTAATAAGATATCATTATCACTCATCACTTATACCATCGTACAGATGAATCAAAACCTAAATTACTTTTTCAAATTTATCCACATCGTAGAGAATATATAAACGAGGCAAATAAAACTTGAATATCACATCAATTAAAGATTAGGGAAAAATTGACAACCTAACTAACATAAGCATTAAAGATCCACACACATGACTAGAAAGCACTAAGAGGCTCTCTTTTTTTCTCACAGGGGTCCAACAAGAACACGAATCAGCTCTACTCAATTTCACTTCAATGAATGCAGAGGGAAAATTCTTCAAGGAAAGTTGCTAAAAGAGCAACAATCACGGAAAGCCATAAATCAAACGGGGACCCTATTCTATAAAGGGGTAAATTTTGTTTAAAAGACAATCAATTTGCATTTAGCAAGGGGCTTTTTTTAAAAAAAGAACTCTATAGAATAACCCTTGAAGAGAAAGGTCTTTTTAAAGTTTGATAAAAACAAATCCTAAATGAGCTCGAAATGGAAGAAGAAGAGGACAGAAAGGTCAAAACGATAAACGAAAGACAAATGTACCTGGTGATACGAAGCTGAAGGGGAGGCGTTGGTGGGAGCTTTGGAGGATTAAGCAAAGGGACAAGGTTGAAAATTGAAACAACCCCAAAAACAATACAAAAGAGAGAGCAAGGGCAAAGAAAGGAAACAAATGGGCTTTAGAGGAAGAAGGGAAGTAGTAAACTTCCCAAGGTTCCTCCTTTCGTAAGCGTTGACAATAAAAGAGGGCATAAGAGTGAGACTGCACAATCAAAGGTTTATACTGTGAAGACTTGCACAGTCACAGGCTCACGTTACTGGCGAATTTATCCAAATATTAAAAAAAAAAAAAAACTAACGCCCTTTCTCCCATATACATCAAACTAATACCCTTTCTTAAGGGTTCTGTCTCAGGGGTAAACTTTTTTCCGAATTTTCATAAAACATACGTAACAAAATATACTTTAAAAAAATTAAAATAAAATAAAATTATAAATATTAATAATATAATTTAATACATATTAGTTTTATAAGTTAAAAGTCTAAGAGTATTAGTTTATATAGGTATGAGGAGTATTTAAGCTATATTTATTATTAATATGGGATAAAAGTTAAAATTAGTTCTTTTATTTTTTCTCATGTAATTATTATTTTTTATTTTTATTATTAAAATATAAATTAGAGTTTATATTAATTAAAAATAAATATTTTTATATTTTAAATTTAAATATTTATTTTTCTATGATCAATTGATGTAAACATCAACAATTCCAAATTATATCAGTTTATCTCTAACAAATTGAATTTGTTGATGCTTTATAAAAATATTATAAAGTATAAAATTATTTAATTAGTTTTAATTTTACTCAATTTTAATTTTAGATGATATTCGGATAAAATTACTCGCACACACGAGCGGGGAGATAGAAGAAAAAGGAAACGAGAAAGCTAAAGCAAAACAAAACAATCTACAGAGTTGACTCTTGAACTCTACAGCCTACAAGGATGAGTAGTCTACAAGACAGGGTCAGTATAGGGTAACAGAGAGAGGGAGAGAGAGAAGGGTGCATTGGGTTCTGGGTCGGGCTGACCCGTGATCTAAAACAAAAGTTCAAAGCTCAAGGATTTTGTTTTGTGCACTTTAATCGTAAAAGAAAGAGAAATCACACGTAACCCTGGTTGAGTAAAAGAAAAGAAGGGAATTCCTATTTCAGAGGAGTGAGACTGTGAAGGGTTGAGGAGGCTCCGTTGGGTTGCTGACCTTTATAATATATCACACATAAAGCAAAAGCAACCGAAAGAAAGAGATAAACAGAGTTTCTTCTGGTTAGGTATAATTTGCTTTGCCTTCCTCGTTGAGGAATCTCTTCACCTCTTTTTCTTTCTTTTTCTCCTTTTGGCTTTGGTCTCAATCGGATTAATATATGTTGTTTATTGCAAGTCAAAATGCCCAAGAACCAAGAGCCGATTCCTGTAAGCCCCAAAAAAAACCATTAATCTAAACTGGAAGAACAAAAAAGCCGTTAATTACGTCCTTTTTTCATGCTGTGTTTTCAAACACAGAGACTCGCATCTCGATGCTACCTTACATGGGCGGACCCGCAGTTCTCAACCCTATCAATTTAGCCCATCCCTTGGGCTATCAATGGAAGGGATCAGGTTTGGTCGTTATGATAACTCATTTTTTTCTTTCAAAAAAAAAAAAAAGAATGCAAAGTCAAAATTTATAACAAAAGAGACTGCCTAATTTGATTTGCTGGTATTAGTAGGTATCATACTTCGAGGAAATAAAATACATTAATTTTAGAAAATAAAATTTTAGTTTTAAAGCTTAAAAATTAACTTTACACATGCCATCAGGTTTCTCTTTTTCTTTTTTAAAAAATCGTTATTATAAATATATCATACAATCTTTTAATTGTCTGATTTTAAGTTAACCCCCCTAATAGATAAAATAAATACGATAGAGAATCATATAATGACCTGTGACAGAGATTAAGTAAAAGATAATGTCATACCCTGAAGAATTGGAACATTAATCCATATCGATATTAAGTGGGAAATAATGTCACAATATTATTTTTATTGAGTTTCCCAGGAAAAACCCTTTTTGGCTCGTCCCTTGTCACTCCATTGATGCACCTCGGTGTTCTGTTTATGTTGCAAACGATGATTAATTTACATCTTACGTGATGGCGTTAACAGAGATAAAACCCGTCAAATAATGCTCAAGTAGTAGCTGTAATCCATTATCCTTTTTCTTTTTTCAATTAATTGTGGTCTATGATGCGTATAAACGCTGGTCCAGTTTCAATGTTTCTATGATCTAAAGCTCTTTAGATGCACAGTATGCTAATTGGAAAACAATGCAACGTCAAAAGTTCCATCAATATCACACCAATGATAAGCCTAGATTGCTTAGTTTTCGATTGTCACACAGATTACAGACAGGGTAGCCGGGTTTTAAGGACATCACAACTGCCCCTAGAGGCAATAGGAAAACAGGAGAATTCATCCTACATCAGGCTGTACTCTCGTGGCAGATAGCAAGACCTACCATGAGAACTAGCTTGAGTTGTACACTTGTAATCCACAGCAATTCCAAAGGCTGATCCAAAGTCATTATCCTAATAGTTTTTTTATTATCAAATATACATAAGGATTCATATATGCTTAGCTTAGGTAGCATGGGCCGGAGCTTTTGGCTGGAATTCTTCTCGAGGAACAGGTGATTTACCGAAGCAACCCGATTCTGGGGAAGATGCAGCACTGAGGTTAGCTTTGGTGCCCTCAAATGATTTTGGTGTTGACGGATTAGGATATGGATTCCTGTTCACCAGCCTGCAAAAAGAAACAAGTATATGGCAACAGTTACCACCTCGACTATATTCCCCAATCCAAAAGCTTGGCACAAATTCTAGAAAGTTAAATGTTATCCACTTTGAGAATAGTTGATAGATTTTATCCAAAGTACATCACAATAAAAAGTAACAAGGCTCATGCAACATCATTTTACCACATATATGAAGTGCAAAATCATGAATGCTTAGGATTATAAATCTAAATATGGAAGTGGTAGATCGGTACGGGAGGGGTACCTGTCCCGCCGCTTCTCAAAAAACCGCTGAAGGGAGTGTCTCCTTGCAATTGGTAATTCTGATCCAATAGATATTTACAAAAAGCATCAAGCTATATTAGCTAGCATGCACTGAATCGATAAATCATAGAATATTCACATTTCTAATTCATCCATCTTCCAGATAAGTTAGTTAAGAGTTACCACCTTGCAGTTTGCAAAAGGCGGGCCTGTTAACAGGATGCACTTGTGCCTGTGGTGAAGCCAAAGCAGTTGCAGTACTTTGAAGCGAAGGAGACCTCGTAAGAGCAGGTGAAGTGGTGGCACAATCAGTTGCAACATTCTTCATGTCAACAGAGTTAGTAGCAGCGGCTGCAGCAGTTGCAGCAATAAGCATAATCTCCCGCACCTGACAGACATGAAGCAATAGTGAATTTTGGTATAAGACCTCCCCTTCTGCTGAAGTTAGTAACACCTTCATAAAAAAAAGACCAACCTTTTCTGCCGGAATTGCATCAAACACACAAATACTTCCATTATAGAATATGGTGAGTTGGGATGGAGAAGGGCTTGGGGTATTTGGTACAGATGCCGGAATTGCTACGGAACTTGTTCACCGTAAAAGAAAAAAGAAAGAAAAGTTTAGAAAACATCATAGAAGCTTGTAATGGGAACACTATACTGTAAAATCCAATGACTTTTTCGCTATAAATATTCATAGAATAATAAATAAGTAAACATCTTCATGTGCTCTGGAAAAAACTATACATCAAAGAAAAACATAACGAGAACCAAAAGCCCTAAAAAAAACTCAACAAAATCCTGACACAACCTTAAAATCTAATAGCCAAAGCTCGGTGTAACCATACCCATTCCATTATTTTAATAAGTAACTAATTTGAGAATAAAAAAAGACGACAACTTACAAGCACTAAAATTATAACAGAGACTTTCTTCTTGAAGGTCATTATAATCAATACAGTTCAAATAATTATTATCATGACAAAGCATTAGAATGAACAATCAGACTAGAAACCAAAATAAATATGGAGAGAGTTCACACATGGTTCACATTTGACAGGCTCAACCATGGGATCTCAAAGTGGACCTCAACCTTATCATTAAACCAACCCATACATGCTTGACCGGACTTGTTGAATTACATTTTTAAGGATGAATACACTATCAAATCAAAGGAAGCGTGGGTTACCTTCCAACCATCACAATAAAAACTGCTAGTACAACTACTATGTCCTCAAAAATAGCAAAGCATGGGTCACCTTCCAACCATTTAATATCTGAATAAAAACTAACAGTACTACTATTACTAAATTCCATTTACAGTACCGTTAAAATAGCTCAGCAGGAAAAGGATAGATCATAGTCGAATAATTATACTCAACAAATGAGATCAGTTAGGGTAATTAATTAAGCATTATTTTTCACATAATTATGATAACCAACACAAAGTAAATCCTTTCCATTTTCGAAATTAAAATTCAACAATAATTCAAATAATACCCATACCCAGAAAGATTTCTCTTCGTTTCCGCGGAAAGAAAACAAAAGCCCTTACCAGTTTTGGAACTTGGAAAGAAAATCAGGGGCTCCATCGGGCCCCAGATTCCCGACAACATCGCCATTACTTTGTTTAACGACGACGTGTGGCTTAATTTCCTCGTACGAACCAGCTTCCCCTTCCATGGAAACCTAACTTTGCCTTTTCTTTTGATCTTTGCTGTGGACAGACCAAAATGTGATTAAAAACTGGAAAAAAATAAATACTACGAAAATGAAAAGTGAACCGATCAAAGGGCGGTGGGTGGGGTTCTTGTTTGCCATCACACGTGTCTGTTATACAAGAAACCAGGCTGTTGATGAAATTATCTTTAAACGTTTAATTGCGTGGTTTTCAAAGGCTGGTTGGGGACCATTCTCGGAGGTGCAAAGCAAATTGTAGTATATAATTTAAGTCCAGTCCACGGTTTTTTCACTTCAATTAAAAATGAATATTCTATTTTTGCTTCCCGAAAGGGTAATTCCACAATAAATCATCAAGCTATAGAAAATATTATTTTTGATCACTCAATTTTAAAACTTAGAAAATTGCCACTAAAATTATATATTCTGTTTTAATTTTAGATGAAAATCAAATATTAGTGTTTGACTTGGGATTCTAATTTAGATCTGCCTGAAAAAACTTTATACACACTCTAGTGTTTGACCATATTTGTGTAATAGGTTGAAACAAGTGTTTGAATAGAAGTTAACTGTTTTGAGAAAATATATTTTTTTAATTAACTTTGACATTTAATTAACTTGAGATTTTTTAATTTTTTTTCCTGTTCATCTCAGTTGATAGAGCATTTTTTAATTAACTTTGACATTTAATTAACTTGGAATTTTTTAATTTTTTTTGCCTGTCCAGCTTAGTTGGTAGAGCACAATGCTCTTAATCTTGTGGTCGTGGGATCGAGTCCCACAGAGGGCATTTCATAATTCGGAGGTCTCCACGGAAGCTGCTTTCAACCTGGCGTTGAGGGCAGTTTACTATCATACTTCCCCCCTACCCCATTACATATAGGAAAAAAGGGTCAACTAATAATGTAATATGGCATAAAATTTTAACGGTACAATGAGATATTTAATTTTTATTTTTTTAGTTCAATTAGATACTTTTAACTTTTAAGATATGCATCTTTAAACTTAAAATTTTAATATTTATTTTTTGAACATCTAATAGATAATATTATTTTAAGTAGAACTTATTAAGTGACTTCAGTAGTTAAAGATGGTGTTGTTTTCCATGGAGGTCTTAAGTTCAAATAGTTATTTTTTCGAGTAGTTAAAGATGGTGTTATTTTTATCAAGAAAATTTTTGAACAAATATTACGTTATAATCATCTAAACTATTAAATAAAACATCATTTTAAGAAACGAGTCCAAAATTATATGTATGAACTATGAACATTCATAAATGAACCTGTGTAATTTAAAAAAGAGAAAATAACCTCAATGACCGAAAATTCCTTATAATATACGATTTTGACCATTTTTTTTTCGATTTTCCAAAATGACCAACAAAATCGCAATGCGATCTCCAGTATCGCAAATCAGTTTCCAGATTCGCAACGTGATTCTGACTATCGTAACGCGATAATACATAATCACAACGCGATTCTGACTATCGCAACGCGATAATACATAATCGCAACGCGATTCTGACTATCGCAGCGCGATTCTGACTGTCGCAACACTGAATTTCAAATTCGCAACAGGTTTTAGTTTCGCAACACAAATGTTTTGGGTATATAACTACGCAGCAGAAGTAACTCATAACCTAACTCCCTAAATCACAACTCATTCCATCTCTATCTATCACTCTATCCGGCGACATCCGTTCCTATATCCAACGACATCCTTCCCCATCCGGAAACAGGTTTTAGTTTCGCAGCTCGTTTGTTTAGTAAATTAATTTACAATAATGAAATCATCTAATGTTGATCATGTTTGGATAGATTTGGGTTTTGAGGGTCATGGGAGAATGTTCATGGTGTTTTACAATATATGCCTTTACCCATGAATCTTGAACTAAAACTGTCATTAAAAAAGTTAACTTATGAAACTCTAATGTTACGTGTTGCAAATAAATTGAATTTAGAGCCCTTAAGTGGATTTAGGTTATCTTATCAGAGAAAATGTAAAGTTTATTTGTTAACCGACAATGAAGATGTTGAACGATTCATTGCTTACATTAGTGTTTCGCAAGATGATGTTACATTGTATGTTGTTGAACCTAGAAGTAGTGAAGTTGGGTCAGTAGCGGGTAGTAATCAACTAAGTTTTTCAACCCCAGTTTATGGTGCTCAAAATTTAATGGTTCCACCACAATTTCATCACCAAGCAAATTTTGTTTCACCACATTTCCAATACCAAACACAATCTCAAAACCCATAACCTTTCCCTAATCCAAATCACAATCAACTTTCAGCACCAAATTCCGGTTTTCGTATTAACCAGTTAGACGATGATGAGCCAACAGAAAAAATTGTGAGTAGTAGTCGGTATTCGAAATTTGATCTTGGTCAATACCCGGACTTTGATCTTGGTCAATACTCATATTTTGATGATGTTTTAGAAGAAGAAACAGACCCTGCGTGTAATGATTTTGATATTGGTCAATACCTGAATTTTAATGATGAAACAGCCGCTGCCGAGGAAGATGTTGTTGATGATAATGAGGAGGAAGTTAAGACTGTGAATGAACATGTTGAACATCCATTCTGTAATTCATATAACCCTGAAGAAGAAGAAGAAGAAGAAATCCCCGAAGAAAATGCCACGGGAGTATAACTGGAATATGCCAGAATTACTTCAGATATCGGAAGAAGAGTTGGTAAAAATAGCAGTTGATTGTTACACAAAAATTATTCGTATCAAGAACGATGATTGTTTTTATACAAAGGAAGACTTGAAGATAGCTTTGTATATGAAATGTGTGGAAGATGGCTATCAACTAAAAGTTAACAAATCAAGCAAAGATCGTTTCGAAACAAGGTGTATGATTGACAAAAACTGTACGTGGCGTATGATTGCAAAGAGGATAAAAAGATTGTGAAATGTTTCAAGTTAGGACTTTTATTGATAAACATATATGTTCAAGAACCCAAGTTTTTCCTCACCATAGACAGGCAAACAAAAAGGTGTTGGGTGGTTTTCTGGCTGAGTTAATGTTTTTGAATGGCAGGGTATATCGGGGACATGAAATTATGACTGACATGAATGCTCGGTTCAAGATTAGTATCTCATATTCTCAAGCTTGGAGAGCCAAATGTTATGCCTTGGAATTGTTGAGGGGGTCGCCAGAAGCATCGTTTGCCCAACTGTTGGCTTATTGTCACAATTTAAAGCTGAAAAATCTTGGGTCGGTAACTCATATCAAAACAGATAGAGATGGACGCTTTGAGTTGCTGTTTATCGCCATTGGTGCTGCGGTTAGTAAATCAATATAATTTTGTTGACTCTTTTTTGTTAGTTACATGCATTTCACATTTAAATGATTATATTTCTTGTGTATATGATTTTGTAGATTCATTCGTTTATTACTTGCATGCGCCCAGTTATTATAGTTGACGGAGCACATTTAAAAGGTCGATACCTTGGAGTAAACTTATTAGCAGTAGCCATGGATGCTAACAATGGGATACTGCCAATAGCTTATGGGGTTGGCAAATCTGAAACCTCTTATTCATGGACATGGTTTATGGTGTATTTTAGGGATTGCATAGGTCCTATTAGCAATCTGACAATCATATCCGATAGGGCAAACTCAATTGACAACGCTGTTAGAAGGTGTTTCCCAGATGCTTTTCATGGACTTTGTGGTGTTTATTTATATAGAAATCTAAAATCAAGGTCTGCTGGTATAAAAAATCACAAATCGACATACTGGAAGGCTGTAAAGCTTATCGGGAAGTGGATTTTAATAAGCATATAAATTGTTTAAGACGTGTTTTGCCTCAGTGTGCTCAAACACTAGAAGTTGTCGGGTTTGAAAGATTGTCAAGAGTACATCAACTTGGAGCAAGATATGGTTTCATGACGTTTAATAGTGCAGAATCAATCAACGCTCTAAGTCGTCATTCCCGGAAATTACCCATTACTATGTTAATGAAGTTTTTTCGAGCCTCTATTCAACAGTGGTACTACAAGAAAAGAAACCATGCATGTATTATTCTTTAAATTCGTAACTTATATTTATTAAGTATATTATTTAAATTTACAGGAACATTGGAACATCGTGTTACACCATGGACTGAAAAAAAGATAACGAAACGTGTTGTGAAGTCAACGTCATGGAGAGTTGAACCATGTTCAAACACTTTGTTTGAAGTACTGGATAATAACTTAAATGGGCTTGTCGATCTAAATGCAAAGACGTATAGTTATATAAAATGGAAAACATCTGGTTATCCGTGTGGGCATGTTATAAAAGTTGTTCTTCATCTAAACCAAGATGATTCAAGCGTATACGCTATGGATTGCTACACTACAAAAGTATATCGACAAACTTATGCCGAGATTATCTACCCTATTCCACATCCTTCTGAGTGGGATATACCATATGACTTACAAACAGTTTTGCCACCAGCCATGGACAGAAGGCTACCTGGCCGACCAAAAAGTCACGATCGTATACCGTCTAAGGTTAAAGAGAAGAAGAGATCGACATGTAGTCGGTGCAAGGAAAGTGGTCATACAAGGTTGACATGTGGATCACCAGTGCCATCACAATCATCTTTTCCTCTACCAAAATATGGATCCTCATCAAAATCCAAAGCTCATATGGTGTCAAGAAAAAGGCAATCAAAATTGCATTCAAAATCCCAATCACAACCGGCTTCACCTTTTGGGACTATTAACTTAGGTGATTTTTAAATGCAAACGTTGTATTATGTGTAAACTTTTAACATTTTCAGTTAGGCATGTATTAGTAACTTGAGTTTGAACATTGCTATGATCTGTTCAGTTGTTATCACTTATTACACATTCATTTGAATATCGCAACGCGAATTTGACTATTATGTGTATTTTATGTGTAAACTTTTAACATTTTCAGTTAGGCATGTATTAGTAACTTGAGATTGAACATTACTATGATATGTTCAGTTGTTATCACTTATTACACATTCATTTGAATATCGCAACGCGAATTTGACTATCGCAACGCGAATTTGACTATCGCAACGCGAATTTGATTATCGCAACTCAAAAATCGTAACGCGAATTTGACTATCGCAATGCGAATATGACTATCGCAACGCAATTTGACTATCGCAACGCGAATTTGATTATCGCAACGGGTATTTGACTATCGCAATGAGAAAATTGCAATGCGAATTTGACTATCGCAATGCGAATTTGATTATCGCAACGGGTATTTGACTATCGCAATGAGAAAATCACAAAGCGTATTAGACTATCGCAACACGAATTGACTTTCGCGTTGCGATTTTGGCTTTCGCATTGCGATTTTGAGTTTAGCGTTGCGAAAGTGTACCTTCAACAGGTCTTTTGCCTTCAATATGATGCAGATTGAAATCAATAAATCAACTTTTACATTTCAATCAATTAAACAATCACAAATAAGAATTATTTACACATCAATATTAAACAAATCAGCTTTTACAAATCAATTTTTATAAATCAGACTTTTAAGAATCAATTAAACAATAAAAAAAAGTGTACCCCAGACAGTTGTTTATGCACCCATACATCAATTTCATGCAGCTCACTTCAGGATTAACCTGCAGAAACCAAACATTTGCTCAAATAACACTTCTACACTCTAAAACCAACAAACAACAATTATTATTAAATTCTAGGTACTTAACAACATTTGCATTTGACTACAAAGGCAGCGTCTCGCATATATCGCTCTAGCCATAAAATGCCGAAACCACAAGACTACTACACCTCTATCTCTATCGGTGAGAGGTAGAAATTGTGTACTTCCTATCGTCAAACGTTCCAAGCACATGCATACGAGATGGACCACAATCCTCTCTGGCTTCCGGCGTTTGTTGTGGTGCGGTCTCGTCTCTGATAAATGTAACATTGAACTTCTTTGGCTTATTGTTTCCAGAATAAGTCCAATAATTAATCGCATCCAAGAATTTAGCCAAATCAGAGCTCCATCCCTTAATAATATCTCTCAAATCAGACAATGATATGTAATTTATCATGCTGTCATATACGATTGTCTTCAGGGATGGGACCTGAAGCTCGACGAGAAGCCAATGAGTACGTTCCAAAACAGGGATAAACACCTGCAATCATAAGTAATAATTCAAATTGCGCACTTATTTATGAACACCTTTAAAATATTTAAAAAAAATAAATACTAACCTTATCGACCTCTCACCATGTAGGATAAAGTTTAGCTTGTCCATTAGCCAACACATATGATTCCTGTCGTTGATTCTTCAAGTGAACTACGTGAAAAGACGTCGGCATAATTGTATATCACGTATTTTTTTTATTTTTCTTCAATTTCCTTACTATTAGAAGACGTGACACCCATGCATCAATATGTTGTTTTACAAAAAAAAGACATATATTAGTGAATTACATAAATTTAAAAAAAATAATCATTGTATACAGTATTTTTTATTTTTCTTCAATTTCCTTACTATTAGAAGACGTGACACCCATGCATCAATATGTTGTTTTACAAAAAAAAAGACATATATTAGTGAATTACATAAATTTTAAAAAAAATAATCAAAATGAAATATAAGAAGAAATATAATACTTACCCCCCATCGAAATAGCCTTTGTCTTCAACCCCTAATAACACACCCCACCAAGACCAATCAATCAACAAATGCATATCATCGTTGAGTTTGTATATGTCAGCGTAACACCCTTGGCTCCGCTCATGTAGATAAAAATCAACTGCGGTCTTAGCCCAAAGGGATATCCAGAATTGTTTCCGGTAGTTGTTTCCTCTCCACTTCATCTGCCATAATGGTACTGGCTGGTAACTCATACGAAAGCCAACAGTCATCCATCATGTCCGGCACGTGAGGGGGTTTTCTCAATAATTTGACATATTACGCCGTATGAATCGGGCTCTTGAATGGTGGGAGGGACCTATTCAATGATGACATGGGCCTCTTTAACGGTGGGAGGGGACTCTTGAGGGATGATAGGGGCCTCTTGAACGATAGGAGAGGCCTCTTGAATGATGACAGATGAGTCGGGCTTCTTCTTACGGAGTCTGCGCACTATTGGGGTGAATGGAGACGTAATGGCACGTGCACGCCATCTGATGCGTGAACCCCGTCGTACAAGAAAAACCCAACATAAAGCATCCACCTTATCGGGCCGCTAAAAATAAATTAATACATAAATCAGTAAATAAACAGACATGATATTAAACAGTGAAAACAAAGACAAATATGTTTCAAACTTGCACGGTATTCACCCAAGTCATTATTCTATCATAGTTCACAAAATGCATCAGATAACATTTCGGAAGTAAGCACTTATAAACATTTAAAAGGACAGCATATAGGTTTAGTGCATGTTCAAGGACAACATAAAGAGTAGTAGTTTATTCTTGAAACTTAAATTTGTAACACTATGAAGTTAGTATTTGTCTTTGTCTTTTGGTTGAAGTAATCCAATCCATTCAAGTTTCAATTTGCAGAAGAAGAATAGTTTCTGAAACTTAAAATCGCAACACGAAACTTAAATCGCAACGCGGAAATGACTATCGCAACGGGATAATCGCAATGCGAAACCAAAATCGCAACGCGAAACTAAATTCGCGTTGCGATAGTCATTTTCGCATTGTAATTTTCACGTTGCGATTTTTATTTTGCATTGCGATTATCCCGTTGCGATAGTCATTTCCGCGTTGCGATAGTCATTTTCGCGTTGCGATTTAAGTTTCGTGTTGCGACTATTCTTCTTCTACAAATTGAAACTTGAATGGATTGTATTACTTCAACCAAAAGACAAAACGAAGACAAATACTAACTTCACAGGGTTATTTTAGAACTGTTTAGCAGTATTGGTAGCAACCGAATGAATTTACTAAGCAATCTAAGTGAAATGGTTAATCTAAGTGAAATTACGAGTAAATCAAGTTAAATATAAAAAATCTTAAACTTACCCTCGTTGCGTAGAGTATGAACCTCATTCTGCAACAATGCTACCATCTCACGTAGAGCCGCTACCTCACCATGTAAAGTAGATACCTCGTCACGCCATGCACCATTGTCATCGCGTAAAGTACTGACCTCCTCACGCATGGCATTGACCTCATCACGTAACTCCCCTAACTCATCCCGTGGAGGTGGAGATGGAGAACAGGGAGATAAATGTCGTGGCATCTTTCCAATCGCCTATCATGAGGTGATGGTGGAGAAGAGGCTCGATGATGTGACGGAATAGGTGATGGCTCTCATTGTAGAGGTATATAGTGTGGTCGATCAGGTGATGGCTCTGGGTGAGGTGATGGCTCTCGATGTGGAGGCTACTCATCAGCCGTGCCATCAAAAAAACGCTTACTAGCTTGCCACAAATCAGTGGCAAGCTCAGCCTCCGTGGGTGTAAGCCTCTGTAATAGAGTGTTGGCCTCCTAACAATATAAAAGCTCAAACAAAGTTAAACGTGTACTAGTAATAACTTGTTTATATATATGGTAGTATTTGTGTTAACTTACATCATTTATTGTCGTATACCGTAGTAACTCTTCCCAAATCAACAGCCGTCATTTCTTCTTCTAAGAAATAGCTCTAGGAATATCATTTGAAGTTTTTAATGCATATATTGCATGTCGGGAAAAGCCTCAAATATCCAAATCTACAAAAACAATATAATACACAAACATTAATAATTGTTAAATAATTAATTATAATTTTGGAAACATTATATAGAAATTCTTACCTTAAAGGCCCAAATAAAGCCTGACAAAGTGTATTTGGAACCATCGCCACGCAAACTTTTGCGGTCATCAAAGGCAGACGATAACTTATTCCAAGTAGCTTTCCATAGATACGAACCCCACGGAAACAAGTTCCATGCATTTAGGTCCTCTACCAATAATATTAGGTCCTTAGGAATAGGTTGTCTGGCCTCTCTGCCTAAAAAGCCGGCATGCAAAAGTACTAAAAGGCATACTTGGACAACATCGACGTCATCCATCCGAGTAAAACCATATTTCTTATTCAATAATCTCATCAAGTCATCGACGTATAAATTCGATTTCTCCATTGACAACTTAGGAAAAACCCGGGATAACCATGATAGGCGGGTAATATGACTAGTGTATTGACCTACATCATCGTATCCGAAGCGTAGACCAGTGATTAAGCAAAACTCTTCCCGCCCAAAACACGTATACGCCGGTGGAAAATGAAACCATATCTCTTCATTACCGCGTTTTATACTCTCGGGTAGATCGCTAGTCATGGTCTGAAGCAACAAATAGGTCAACATAGCATCTCTACCCGGATGTTGTACTTTCATCCATGGCCCAAAGCAAGTATCCTCAAACAATGTTCTTTGTACATGTGAAAGCTTCGACGCAATTATAGTGACTAGTCTTATTTTATTCCTTAAGGTCAACTGAGCCGAAAAAAAGTTCTACAAAAACAATAAACATACCAAGTTAGATTAAAAACTACACTGTGAAGATATACCAAAAACAATAAAGAGTAGTAGTAGTTTATTTTTCAAACTTAAATTTGCAACACTGTGAATTTCGTATTTGTCTTTGTTTTTTGGTTGAAGTAATACGATTCATTCAAGTTTCAATTTGTAGAAGAATAATAGTTTCTGAAACTTAAAATCGCAACACGAAAATGACTATCGCAATGCGAATTTGACTATCGCAACGCGAAATGAAAATCGTAACACGAAAATGACTATCGCAACGCGAATTTGACTATCGTTGCGATTTTCATTTCGCGTTGCGATCCTCGGTTTCAAATAGTCATTGTCTAAAATTGAAACTTGAATGAATTGCATTACTTCAACCAAAAGACAAAACAAAGACAAATACTAACTTTACAGGGTTAAAGACTAAACTGTTTAGTAGTATTGGCAGCAATCAAATGAATTTAATAAGCAATCTAAGTGAAATGGTTAATCTATTATTGAAATTATCAGTAAACTTATCATCAATTTCAATATGAAAAACCTAATAATAATGCAAAAATTTCAAAATAAAAATAATTAAAAAAAACATAATAGTAGTTTCCTCTTTTTTTGACTGGGAATAACTGTTTTCTCTCTCTCGATAGCTGGCCTATTGTGCTTGGGTTTTAGGGTTTTTTCTTGGTTCTTACTGATTTGGCTCTTGAGTTTTGCTCGTGATAGATTCTAGGTGACGGTTTGGGTTATGGATTGGAGGAGTTTGTTCGTGGGTGTTGAGGAACAGTCGCTAGATTTCTTCCCCCCGGAGTGTCGTGAGGGTTCTATGACGGTGGTTCCTCCGAATGTTGTGTTTGAAGAAGGGATTTTGGAGTGGAAATTCTCTTTAGTGGGTCAATTTATTGGATCGGCGCCCAATTTTGGTTCCTTGCAGAAGCTGGTGGAAATAGTGTGGGGGAAATCGACAACTAAGGTTAGTCTTGCTGGTTCTAATCTTTACGTTTTATCCTTTTCGAAATGGTGCTACTCGAGACTGGGTCCTTGAGAATGGTCCCTGGCATTTCCAGCACAAAGCGTTGGTGCTGAGGAAGTGGGAACCTAACCTAAAGTGTCTCGATTTTAATTTGGAAAGGATGCTTGTATGGATCCAGCTTTTCAATGTTCCATTAGAGCTGTTCTCCAGAAAAGGGATTAGCTATATAGCTAGTGCCCTTGGTATGCCTTTATACATGGACTCAATTACAGCTTCTAAGGAGCGTCTGGAATTTACCAAGGTTTGTGTTAAAGTAGAGGCTAGAGCTCGGTTGCCCCGGTTGATTGATGTTAGGCTGCAAGATGGGACATTTTGTATTGTGAAGGTGGTCGTTCCTTGGTTTCCTGCATGTTGTTCTAAGTGTAGAATCTTTGGGCATTCGGATAAGACTTGCAATGTTGGTGGTGGTGAAGGAAAGAGGGAATGGAGAGTCAAAGATAAGGCTTCTGGATATAATTTGGGCTATTTGACTCGTGAGAAGGAGGATGTTGCTATGGGATTGACAGTGGTTGAAGCTGAGGGGCAGGCTCTTAATGTTGGGCAAGGCTCAGCTGTTGTGGAAGTTTGTGAGCTGTCCATTAAGGCGCAATCGACTGTTGGTAAGCCTTCGGTGCTGAGCATTGTAGAGGATAAGGCAAATGGCAATATGGATGCTAAGGCTAATGTTTCTTTACCTTCTAACCCTGCTGAGGATAAGATAAGGGTTAGTGAGCTGCCTACTAAGGAACAGCCTACAGAAAGGCTGAAATTAAAGATGAGTAACGTTAAGGATAAGGCTAGTAGTAGTATATTCCCTAAGGCTGATGGTTCATTGCCTCCTGACCCTATATCACATGGAAGAGGTAAGGGGAAGAAGGTGAAAAAGTGAAGGGTTCATCTGGTGTTGGTTCTGCCAATAAATTTGAGGTATTGGGGTCTTTGTTGGAAGAGGTTGAGGGAGGGGGGAGGAAGCCTAGGCTTGCTTCTCAGGTGTAGCTAACATATTGCATGAAATGAAAACCAAAAAGAAAGATTTCCTGGATAAAACAAAGAGGACTGGTGAGCAAGTGGGAGGTGTAGTCACTCTTTCTGCCTCATGACTGTGATCTTCTGAAATGTAAGGGGATTTAACCATCCCAAAAAGCAAAAAAATGTTATGGATCGTGTAGAGAAGTTCCAAGTTAAAATTCTTTGTTTGCTTGAAACCAGTATAAGGGAGAATAAAGCTTAAGACATTATTGCACAGTTGTTTCTGATTGGAACTACAGTTGGAATTATAGCTGCCTAGATAATGGCAAGATTTGGATCCTATAGAAGAAGAATCTGCAGTTTTCTGTTTTGAAAGTGGATGATCAAACTATTACAATTCAAGGCAATTTGGGTGACAGAAATGTCTATGTTTCTACTGTGTATGGCAGTAATAGTGGAGCTATAAGGAAAGAATTGTGGAATCAACTTTCTGAGGTAAGTACTTTAGTTGGAAATAATATTTGGATTGTTGGAGGAGATTTTAATGTTACTGCTGAAGCTGTGGAAAGTTCTAGCTTTGAGGTTGGGTTCCTATCTTCAGAAATAGAGGACTTACAGAATTGTATGACTACTCTGGAGTTAATGGATCACCATTTCTTTGGACCTGTCTTTACCTGGTCAAATAAGCATGATGAGGGGTTTCTAGCTAGGAAGTTGGACAGAGTGTTAGTGAATGATCACTGGTGTGAGGGCTTTTCTAACTCCCATGTGGAATTTCAAGCCCCTGGAGTTTCTGAACATAGCATGGTTGTTACATGGTACTCTCATGATAGCCTTACTTCAAGGCCTAAGCCTTTCAAGTATTTTAACTTCTGGGCATTACATCCTGACTTCAAGGAAGTTGTTGGGAAGTCTTGGGCTGAAGTTGTGCAGGGTGACCCCATACAAGCTTTATTTTGCAAAATAAAGAGGTTGAAGGCTGAGTTAAGAGCTTTTAATAAAAGGTTTTATTCTAACATTTCTGGGAAGGTTGATGAGAAGAGGGAACAGTTAGAGAAAAAACAGATTGTGACTTTAACTGGTGGAAATCCAGGTGATATGGCAGAAGAGAGGAAAATATACTTTGAGCTCATTGATCTAGAAAAAGCAGAAAGGTTGTTTTACCAGCAGAAGGCTAAAGTTGATTGGCTGCTTGATGGAGACCAATGCACAAAATTTTTTCATTCTCAAGTTGCAGTTAAAAGGAAGAGGAATACTATAAGGGTATTGATGAGAGGGGCAATAAGCTGGACCTTTGATTAATAGCTGATTAGATACTTCTCAAGGCAGATTGGTACTGAAGATAGTAATGTGCAAGGGTGTTCAGATCTTTTCCTGAGTGACCTGTTGGGTTATGCCTTGCCTGCAGGTGCCAATGTTGATTTGGTTAAGGCTGTCACAAGTGATGAAGTTAGGGTGGCCATTTGGAGCCAAGGAAAGGATAAGGCCCCTGGCCCTGATGGATACACAGCTGGGTTTTTCCAATCTGCCTGGGACATTGTGGGAACAGATTTTATGGCAGCAGTGAGGTATTTTTTTGAATCCTCTAAAATGTTGCATGCTTTTAACTCTACTATTGTTGCTCTGGTTCCTAAACTGCCCAACTCTTGTAAAGCCATGGATTTTAGGCCTATATCTTGTTGCTCAGTGTTTTATAAAACAGTTACTATGATCCTTGTGAACAGACTGGTCAATTATTTCCCCATGATGATTGCTCCTAACCAGTCAGCCTTTGTGAGAGGAAGGAAAATTGAAGATAACACCCTTGGCTCAAGAGATTATTAGAGGTTATGGTAGGGGTTCCATCTCACCTAGGTGTGATATTAAAGTTAACTTACAGAAAGCTTTTGACTCCTTAAGCTGGAAGTTTCTCCTTGTTGTTCTGAAAAGTCTAGGGCTACCTGAACAGTTTAGGAAGTGGATAGAAGCTTGTATTATGAACTCTAGATTTTTCATTGTGTTAAATGGAAGCCTAGTGGGTTTTAGAGGTAGAAGGGGTGTCAGGCAGGGGGATCCCCTATCCCCCTACTTGTTTGTAATGGCCATGAATGTTCTTTCCAAACTTTTGGATGTGGCTGCTTCTGATAGAATTTTCCAGTTCCACCCTAAGTGCAAAAGAGTGATTTTAACGCACTTATGCTTTGCAGATGATTTACTCATATTTTGTAAAGGTAATGTTGACTCTATAGTTGGGGTGAAATGTGTTTTGGAGAGATTTTATGAGATGTCAGGTTTGAGACTTAATGCTTCAAAGACTGAAATTTTTCTTGCGGGTATGAATGATAATTTGATGACTCTTGTGCACGAGGTTTACTGGATTTAATCTTGGCTACCTACCTGTGAGATACCTTGGGTTCCCTCTTGTGCCTAGGAAGCTAACCGAGAAAGACTGTTTTAGCCTGGAGGAGAAAATCAAGGCAAAATTAGGACTTTGGTCCAACAGATGGTTGAGTTATGCAGGTAGACTGCAGCTAGTGAAATCTGTCTTGCTTAGCATTACCAATTTTTGGTGTAGACAGTTTATTCTACCCAAAGCATTGGTTAGAAGGGTGAATCAGCTCTGCGCAAGGTTTTTTTGGAAGGGTGGTGGCATTCCAACTAAGGGTGCTCGTGTGAGTTGGGATTGCATTTGCTCACCTAAGTCTGAGGGCGGCTTAGGCCTTAAGCAATTAGCTAGCTGGAACAAAGCTTGCATTTTGTTATTGGTTAAAGAGCTTCTTATGGCAGAGGGGTTACTTTGGGTTGCTTGGGTGAGATCTTACGTTTTTAAGGGAGTGGATCTCTGGTATGTTGAAAGTAAACCATATTTCATTTGGTGCATACGGAAAATCTTAAAAGTTAGAGAGGAAGTGCAACCCCTATTCTCGGGGATCATGGACTGGGGCAGAATTAATGCTCGTTGGTTGTGGCAGGAGATTAGAGGGAGGACAGTGAAGGTAGAATGGCATAAGGCTATCTGTTTCCTTTGCACACTCCCAAGCACTCTCTCATTGCTTGGATGGCCATCCTCAACAGATTGCCAACGGCTGACAGACTTATCCGTATGGGGATTGGGGTGGATGATAAGTGTAGGCTATGTGGAGCCGAGGCCGAGACCCGCAGCCATATCTTCTTTGAATGCTCATACTCGAAAGCTATTTGGGAGGTGATCAATCGATTGTGTAATATCGACAGAACAGTGGGAAGTTGAGATGAGGAATTAAGTTGGGCAGTCTCTAGATTCAGGGGGGAAACTTTTCTTATTTTTATACTTAGAACTGCCTGGTGTGTATATATATATTGTATATGGGAGGAAAGGAATCATAGACAGTTTAGGGGTCACAGTAGGGATGTTGCTAATGTAGTGAATTGTATTATTGAGGTTGTTAGGATGAAATCTGTTCGTATGGTCATACAGAGTAGTGTAGCCAACAGGGACCTTTGTCTAGCTTGGGGAATTAGATCCTCTTAGGAGGTGGGTACTGGTTTGTGCATTGTATTGGTTGTAGCAGTGTGTTTACTACTGCTTCTTGGATAATAATATGGAATTTATCTAAAAATAATAATTAAAAAAACTAACCCTCGGTGGTTGATTTGGTTGATTTTCCATTTCTGATCGTGAATGATTGTGAGGGTGGCTCTGAGAGATAGAGATAAACGGATTTCGTCGGAGATGGGGACGAATATGGGGACGGATGTCGTCGTAGAGAGTGAGAATAGAGATGGGACTGAGTTGTGATTTAGGTTTTTAGGTTAAGAGTTGCGATTACGGGATGTATTAATATTCGTGTTTGGAATTTGAAAATAAAATACGCGTTGCGATACTAATGTCGCTTTGAAAATCGCATTGCGATTTTGTATTATCGCGTTGCGATAGTCAGAATCGCGTTGCGATTATGTATTATCGCATTGCGATTTACATATTCGCATTGCGATTTACAAAATCGCAACGCGAATTTGGAAAATCGCAATGCGATAGTCAAAATCGCGTTGCGAATCTGGAAACTGATTTGCGATACTGGAGATCGCGTTGCGATTTAGAGATCGCATTGCGATTTTGTTGATCATTTTGGCAATTCGAAAAAAAGTTTCAAAATCGTATATTATAAGGAATTTTCGGTCACTGATGTTATTTTCTCTTTAAAAATTGACAGATAAACTATTTATATAATCACTCTTATCAGATATCGAATTATGTCATTACAAAAATTGGGTATCACGTAATTAGGAATAACAGTGGGTCACACATGAGTATTACTATTCAAGTAGTAATCATAATTAAACAACCTTATTTGATATGCATTTAAATAAAAAAATTGAATTCAAAATTTTAAATCATGTAAAATATTTGAATATATACAAATATGGACATGAATACACTAAAAGTTAGATGTTTTTTTTTACAAAGAAAGTAAATTTTATTAATAATGGAAGGAATCAAAATTACGCACCAAAATATAGAGAGAAATTTGAGGATAATAATTACCAAAATATTCATACAAAAGTAAAATTTTAAACCTAAAAATACGAAGAAAAATAAAACATTCCATTAAGAAGGGCGACCAATATTAAAACCTAATAATCTTCATAAAAACTCTTTGTCTCTATCGAATGAGATGTTTTACGCAGTGATAAGTGGTGAGCGTTCCAAATAATATAACTTGTTGCTTCGCTACACAATTTTAATTACATCTACAAACAATATTTTACTAAAATATGGGATGTGACTATACATGATCACCGACAAACCAATAAGAAAAATAAATGTCGTGATGATTTTTGTGCGATAACTAAAATGACCGCAGAGGTATTTAAAAAAACGTACCAATAACCATAAGGATCGTGCCACAAGAACATAGAAAACAAGTGCCACAAGAGTAAAAAATGTGTCACAAGAACAAATATTTTTATTCAAAATTAAAAAGACTCAAGAAAAAAAATACATAATATAAAAAACAAGAAAATTAATAGTCACTGACGGTCGATAATCAACATTAAGATTAATTTCATTGCCAGTTAAACAAAAATCAAAGAGAAAGAAGAAGATGTCGTAAAAAATATTAAAAGAAAATTATGTTGAAAGAAAGGAGAGACGTCTAAATTTTTTTAAAATTAAATGAGTAATTACATATTTGAAGTGCCTAAATTCTACTTATATAAAGTTGGATAATTAAACTTTGAAACCCAAAAAATAAATGCATTCTTTATTTTATAACTCAAAGTAAAATTCAAATATGTAAATTCGTAATTTGTGTCAACATAAATGGTAAGTTCAAATACAGATATCTAAGAGTAAATTTATATTCAGTTTAAATCTTTAATGATAACAATTTTATGAATTTATAAAAATAATCAAATATCTATAAATATTTAACTTTGTAATTTGAATTGTCATCTCTACACATAGACCCTAAGTGCCAAAATTAAATACAATAATTAAACTCAAAAACTAAATACAATATTTTTATGTAAATTTATCTAAATTTAAAATAAATTCAAAAATAATTTAAAAGTTTATATAAACAAAATATCTTTTTCGTATTATTTATTTAAAATAAAAATTTATCAATATTAAATAACCTTCAAAATCATATCATATATAATATAATAAATAAATTTTTAAACAAACAAATAAACATAAACTACACATAATTTGAAGATAATTGTTTAGGGGCTAAAAAGTTAATTTATAAAGATTTAGGGGCGACCCCTGCCTACCTCCTAAAGTCGCCCTTGTTCTAAAACAAGAGTTGTTGTCGTAAAAAACACGCGACACGGGACAGGTTTGCTCAGCTAACGAAAAACAAGCAATTACTTTTTAATTGTATTTTTCATATAGTAGGATGTAGGGGTGTAAAAAGTTGATTGATCTGTAAAATTGATTGTAATTGATTGAGTTAAAAAATTTTGATTTGTGTTGTGGCGATCCGAAATCGATTATATTCGGAATTGATATTGACATGAACTCGAGTTGGATTTAAAAATTATGGATTTGAACCAGACCTGAACTTAAATTGAATCTAAAATATGATAACCGAACCAGACCTGCAATTACTTTATAGTTTATAGTTTATATATGTATATAAAGTACATGTCGTAACCGATTTCCGGTGATACGACGTGTCTCGACTTATTTTGTGAAAACTAGATTTTGTAAAAGAATTGTTTCGGAGTCGCCATCGACCTTTTGGATTAGGTAGGTCGAATATCCAAAAAAAATTCTTTTAAAAAGAGTTTTTAAGAAAAACATTATTTTAAAAGATACACCGATCCACGTGTAACCAGAAATTTATTTTTTAGTAAGAAAAAGAGCTCGGGGGTCGATTACGTGTGGGGAAAGACCCCACAGCGCCCAAAATTGATATAAAATATTGTCTCTTAATAGTAGAAATCTAAGAGTTCGAATACATATTTAAATTACGATTCCATTATTCCGAATTCAACCATACAAAAATTCTAAAGAAAAATATAAAATATTCTCTTATTTCCAATTGAAGAAAAAATACTTCCTAAAATACTTTTGGACGAATATTTCTCTTTCCAACTGAAATAAAAGGAATATAATAATTTTTTCTAAGAATTCAATATTAAAATAATTTTTATTCAACCAAAGAAAGAAATTAAATTTATTAATCCGAATTATATTATTAGAAAAGATAAGTGATATTCAATAATTTAAAAATACTAATACTTAATCTCTAAGATTATTAGCAAATTGTCTCGATAAGTTTAAAATAATGAATATTTCCTCTTCCCTTCAAAATTAATTAATTTTCAATCCAATCAATTTTTTTAGGTTTCTATAGTGGGAATATTTATTTATTTTAAAATATCAGAAAATGACATCTAGTTGTCTTAAGACTGTCAATTCTTAATATTTTAAAATACATAAATACTACCCTTAATCCAATTATGTAATCGGTTAAGTTATGCTAATGAGGCTTTTAAACAAAATAAAATATGATATATTGAAGCACTTAGAGAAAAATATAAACCATGGATTAAAGAACCATTTTAAATTTATTTTAACTTTATATTGCTTTATAAATATATACATATTTTCTAAATATTATATTAAACATAGAACATATTTATTCTAAAATATAATAAAAATAAAATAAAATTTTCTATCATGATATATTATATACAAAGTAATATATAATAATACAACAAATAAATATATAAAACATAAAACATACTTTAATGGTAAAATAAATAATATACATATGAATCTACTTACTCTATGGTGACAAAAATAAATATATAATAATCTTAGGATATTAAACATTCATAAACAAAAATCATGGCATGAAACAAGAACATAACCAAAACAGAAGCACTATAATCATAATAAAACCATAACTATAGGACTAAAATGGAATATCATAAATATCAACACCAAATTTCGAACACAAAAACATACAACAGAGGACTAAATTAAAATAATACAAAACCATGCATCTAATTCATAAATCTTAGAAAATAAAAGGAAATGGTGACTAAATCACAAAACACGCTAAAATGTAAGGGACCTATGACATGATTTACCCTAAAAAGTTACTAAATCACGAATTACATTAAACGTAAAGGACCAGTAAGGTAGTTTAACCTAAACTAGTGGCCAAATAAAACATGTTAAAGGTCCAGGGACATTTAGCGTGGTTTACCCAAAAATATTAAGATATCAACCCCTTACCAGATTTCACTTTGCCTAGGAACAACCCCAATTCTTCTCTTTTCTTCCTCCCTCACTCATGGCAACAGTCCCAAAAAAAAAACCAAAGCCTCTCATTCACGGTGGCCAATCTACCCCTCGGCCACCCTATTTAGGTGTCCATTCTCCTCTAGTTTATATCCTACCCACTGTAGGAATACTACCACAAACCGTTACACAAAACCCATTCAATCTCCTCTCCTTGAATGAGAACCCAACCCCGAAATAACCACCCCATGCGGTGGTTCAGCGACCTTAATTCATCGATGACTAACCTAGCATCTCCTCAATAACGGTGCTACCCGAAGAACATTCAAAGGTCGTGAGGTAACTCTCAACTCCTATCTATTTTATTTTCGTTTTTTATCCTAGAACTAGCATCAAGCGGGAGAAAAAAAAACAACACACACATTCGAATACCTTAAAGATAATTGCTGAATAAAACTTTTTGTATTACTCAGAATTTTTTTCTTTGTTTCCCTCTCTGTCCGTGTACATTTTTGTTTTTCCATTGATTATATATCCATATTCTTACATAAATTTAGTATAAAATAAAAACCTAATCTAATACTAGGTAGCTGTTGGTGATGATGGTGTGCTTTTAATGCCCCATATATTATGGGGTTTTGTTGAGTAGGCTTGGGAAATGGCGGTGGTGGCTGAATCATATCCCTAGGGTATAGTTAGGTTAGGGTTATGTATTGGGTTTGGGGGTTATGGGATTTGGGCGTATGAAAAATGGTGTTTACAGTACCAAATTGAACAAACATGAAATTGTAAATAAAAAATTTAATAAATTAAAAACACACATTGATGAGAGATGAAATTGAATTAATTTTAAAATGTGAAGCTGATATTAATATAAAAAATGGAATGAATTGCATACATTTAAAAAGTTGGTGAAATAATTTGAAAAGAAATTTATTATGTGATTTAGATTTTATAGGGTTTTAAGTAAATTACAAAAATATAAATAAGTATGGGTCAATTTCAGATACAAATATAATTTAAAGGACTAAATTGATCAAATATGAAATTACAAATTAAAATTTAAATACAATAAATAACATAAAAGGATCAAATCAAAAAAAATTGTAAAATGTGAGGAAAATTGTAAAATGGATTGAATTGCATTAATTTCAAAAGTTGGGAAATATTAAAACAATTGTAATATACATATATATAATGTGTATAATGAATGTTATGATAATATGATGCATGTATATATAATGTACATTATACTTTATATATATCACATATACACGTATACACATATACACATATACTTATACTTTATAGTTTATATTTGTATATAAAGTACCAAATTGAACAAACATGAAATTGGAAATAAAAAATTGAATAAATTAAGCAACATGCATTGATGAGGGATAAAATTGAATTAATTATAAAATGTGAAGCTGATATTAATATAAAAATGGACTAAATTGCATACATTTAAAAAGTTGGTGAACATAATTTGAAAAGAAATTTATTATGTGATTTACATTTTATAGGGTTGTTTTAGGTAAATTACAAAAATATAAATATGGGTCAATTTCAGATACAAATATAATTTGAGGGACTAAATTGAACAAATATGAAATTACAGATTAAAATTTAAATACAATAAACAACATAAAAGGATCAAATCAAAAAAATGTATTATGTGAGGGAAATTTATAAAATGGACTAAACTGCATTAATTTCAAAAGTTGGGGAAAAACTTAATATATATATATATATATATATATATATATATATATATGTATGTATGTATATAAAGTACTAAATTGAACAAACATGAAATTGGAAATAAGAAATTGAATAAATTAAGCAACACACATTGATGAGGGATGAAATTGAATTAATTATAAAATGTGAAGCTCATATTGATATAAAAAATGGACTAAATTGCATACATTTAAAAAATTGGTGAAAAATTGAAAAGAAATTTATTATGTGATTTACATTTTATAGGGTTTTAAGTAAATTACAGAAATATAAATAAGTATGAATCAATTTCAGATACAAATATAATTTGAAGGACTAAATTGAACAAAAATGAAATCACAAATTATATATATATATAATGAATGATATGATAATATGATGCATGTATATATAATATGTACATTATACTTATGCATAGATTAATACATTAATACATTAGAAGTATATATATATATATATATATATATATATATATATATAAAAGTATATACTTATATGTATATAAATATATATATACTTATTTAAATATACATATATAAAAAAGTATAAGTATATATATAAAGTGTAAACTGTAAAGTATATATAATATATATATAAACTATAAGGTATATATACTTTAAAGTATAGAGTATATATATATAACTATAAAGTATAAGTATCTTATAATTATAAATATAAACTATAAAGTATATATACTTTATACTAAAACTTTATATATATTATATACTTATATATATATATAAAGTTTGAATATAAAGTATATATGTATATATATATAATAATATAAAGAATAATATATATTATATATAAAGTATAATTATAAAGAATAAAGTATATAAGTATATAATAAAAAGTATATAAGTATATAAAGTATATATGTATATATATACATATAAGTGTATATATATATATATATATATATATATATATATATATATATATATATATATATATATATATATATATATATATAAACTAAAAGTATGTATATAAAGTTTTAGTATAAAGTGTATAAGTATAATAGTATAAAGTATTAAGTATAAGTATTAAATATAAAGTATATAAGTGTATATATATATATATATATATATATATACACTTATATACTTTATATTTAATACTTATACTTAATACTTTATACTATTATATACTTTATACACTTTATACTAAAACTTTATATATACATACTTTTTAGTTTATATATATATATATATATATATATATATATAAACTAAAAAGTATGTATATATAAGTTTTAGTATAAAGTATATAAGTATATAATAGTATAAAGTATTAAGTATAAGTATTAAATATAAAGTATATAAGTGTATATATATATATATATATATATATAAAGTTTTAGTATAAAGTATATATACATATAATTAATATAAATATAAATATAGTATAAGTATATAAGTATAAGTATATTTATATATATATATATAAGTATAATTATAAAGACTAAAGTATATAAGTATATAATATAAAGTATATATATATATATATATAAAGTTTTAGTATAAAATATATATACATATATAATAAAGTAAGTATAGTATAAGTATATATATATATAAAAAGTATAATTATAAAGAATAGTATACAAGTATATAAATATAAAGTGTATATATATATATAAGAAATAAAGTATATAAGTATATATATAAACTATAAAGTTTATATATGTATATAAAGTTTTAGTATAAAGTATTTATACATATATAATAATATAAGTATAAGTATATATATATACACACATATATAATAATATATATGTATAATAATAAAAAGTATATAAGTATATAATATAAAGTATATAAATATTAAATATAAAGTATATAAGTATATAATATAAAATATATGTATTAAATATAAGTATATTAGTATTAATATATATATATACTTATATACTTTAGTCTTTATAATTTACTTTATATACTTTATATTTAATACTTATATACTTTATATTATTATATACACACACATATATATATTATATACAGATATATACTTTATATTATATGCTTATATACTTTATTCTTTATAATTATACTTTATATATATATATATATATATATACTTATACTTTATATATTATTATATATATACTTTATACTAAAACTTTATATATATATATATATATATAATTTATAATTATACATAATATATAAATATAAGCTGTATATATTTAAATATAATTCATATATAATTTATATATAAACTATATAATTTATAATTATACATAATATATAAATATAAGCTGTATATATTTAAATATAATTCATATATAATTTATATATAAACTATATAATTTATATTAATAACCTATATAGTTTATATATAGTTCAATAGTGCATATATAAACTCTATAGTTTATACATGGTATATATAGTTTACACATAATATATATAATTTATATATAATATATAGTAATATAAATATAAACTATATAGTTTATATACATACTTATACTTTATATACTTAAATGCTTTATATTATATACTTATATACTTTAGTCTTTATAATTATACTTTATATAATTTATATATAATACTTATATACTTTATATTATTATATACGTATATATACTTCATATTTAATACTAATATATTTTATATTTTATACTTATATACTTTATATTATTTGCTTATATACTTTAGTCTTTATAATTATACTTTATATATATATATTATATGTATATATACTTTATACTAAAACTTTTTATATATATATACTTATACTTTATATTATTTCGATTTGGTCCATCGTCAATGCGCGTTGTTTAATTTATTTAATTTTTTACTTGTAATTTCATATTTGTTCAATTTAGTCCTTAATTTTATATTTTTCATAAAATTGATCCATGATTATTTATATTCTTAGTAATTTACTCTAAATCATATACAATTACAAATTGCAATTCAATGTTCGCGAAATATGAAAATAATTAATCCAAAAATAAAAATTGACCCGATTTGAACTCAATCCATATCTGATAAAGATCCGACCTGAATTTTATCTTCCAATGATGTCACCCTATTTGAACGAGATTTGCCTGAAGTCCATCCGAACCTGAATTAACATGGTCTTTATCTGCTCTGGACCTGAACTGTTTTGACTTGAACTGACATCGATCCGAATTGAAAGTAACCCGACCTGAACCCGAATTGTACCAGGTGTCAAATCAACATGAAAATGACCCGACCTGATCCGAGTCGAAGCATCAAATTTACCTAACTTGACCAATCTCCGATTTTACCCGACCTGATAGGATCTGAATGAAACCTGAACGATTACCCGATTTTACATCCCTAGTAGAATGTGTCAACAGGGGCGGATGTAGGTGGCTCCCTAAGGGAGCCACTACACACCTATTATTTTGAAAAAAATATTAAATTTAGTTTAATTTGTTAACGAAAATAGGGGAAAAATTGGCTTACCTAAAATTTTTAGAATAGAACAATAAAATTTTGGACTCCCATTTTTTAATTTCTGAATCCGCCACTGTATGTAAATTTATATCGTAGAATATGTCAACACATTGTAAACAACACATTTAACTGTTTTCAAGAATATGTGAACCAACCCCATTAGACATTCCGAAATAAATATTAAATACACTTAAAAAATGTTTTCAAGAAAAATAATGAAATCGCATGAATCAAATTATCTGAGTGGTTAAAGAATAATTGTTATTCTTAGAGGTCTCGAGTTCGAACATCAACGACTGCAATACAAATGACTAAGCATTTATCGTCCGAGAGTATTTAGAATAAATATTACTCTTTACAATCACATTAGCTTAATAAAAAAAAGAAAAATAATGAAACCAAATGGCTTGTCTCTTCTCGATTTTGCAACATCATTCACTCAGTTTTCTGTCATTGAATTTTGTATTCATCTTTGAAACATGGTGCTTTATCCCCTCGAAATGCTTCGATAAATTATTTATTTTCGTCCAATTGAAGAATGGAAACCTTCTCTATTTCTGGGCCAACCTCGCTCGATGCTTGTAGAATCATGGGCTTGAAATCCTCTATCAAAAGTTCCATGATTCCATCTGGATAAGTTGAGATTACTTCTGATGAGATTAAAAGAGTGGTGACGAGAGTTTTCTTTTAACGTAACTAGACCTAAAAAAGGGAAAAAAGTACTTAAGATTTGTTTACCAGAGATAACGTCTTGTAAAATAACTTCAAATAAACACCTAGGATAATCAAATGTAAAGGACACAAGGAAAGAATAAGATGACGTAAAGTTGGCCAACATATGAGTTGCTTTATTAGCCTTTAGTCGAATGGATCAAATGTTGAAACCAAGTTTGACTTCCAAGATTTGTCGTGCTTCAAGTAAGGTAAACCGAATGGTGGAGTAATTGTTGAACCATTAGAGCATCACTTTCAACCATTACCTGTGTATAACCTAAATATTTTCCAAGCCGAAGACCAAAACAAATAGCTTATGCTTCGACGTAGTAAACATGCGGGGACAAATAATACACCTAGTACGACTGGTCAACACAAACTCATTTGAGTCCAATAAAATGTATGCGTGGCAGAATTGTTAGGTCGTTGCTGTAGCAATCGATACTGGGACATAAAGTATTGAAAGCATACACCCATTGTGTTAAAGTTTTCCATAAAATCATAACCTTAGCAAGAATCTAATGCATTCCTCATACATTTCACTATTTAAAAAAATTATCATCGAACTTCATCAAAAAGAGTTTAAAATTTTCATCAACTACATCAACATCCTAATCCTAATGCAGCAAAAATATGAACAAAAAATGTAACATGAACATGACGAATGCAAATGCAACGTAAAAAAATTGAGAAACACTCCCCAAACCTGAGTTGTGCATTACCCTCAATGCATACAAAAAATAAATAAAAATAGAAAAAAAAAAACATAAGAGAAAAGACAACAATACTCCCCCAATGATGTTGAGGATGTTGTGCAGTAATGGTTATTTGGAACTCCAACTAATGTTGTGAAGCAAAGACATCAATAACATTACAAACTGAGGATGATGTGGTGATCAATGTGGGGGCATTACATGAAAAAACTTGAGATAAAATCATTAAATATAATAAATAAATAAATAATAAATAAAATCTAATATAATTTCATAAAAAGACTTATTGAAAGCATATAAAAAATTATTTCACATAGTGAAATTGAAGTTTGTGGTAACTTCTCTTGGGTCCTAGTAAAAATGATATCCCTTTTTGCTTGTTGATGATTGCTATGACATAATCGTACAACTTCAAATCCTTTATGCTTATGGGATCAAAAAATTGTTCAAAGCAAAACTCTTGTTTGCTGTAATCAGTCATGAAGTGAACTTTTTCATTGTCGCCATAGAGATGTTGTGGCTTCATAGGTTGAATTTTCAAATGAGAGCCTTTACCCTCAATGCCTTACGAAACCTTTCTTGTTGCCCTCACTGCTGCTGTGTCATTTTGCACCATAGTAGCATTTGCAGGTTTGCTCAGGTGCTTATGCTGTGACTATATAGTCGATATTAGCGATGCAAAACTATTGTTGATGACAGGATCAATGTAGAAGCATTGGTTACCCTCGATTAGTCTGAGTCTTCAGTTGTCACAACAATATTAAAGAATTCTTAAATGCTTTTATATTCATCTAATTACTCTTGTACTATTACTTCAACAATATTAACAAGATGACATTCCTCATCTTCATTACATTGCAGTGGGTCAAACACATTGAATGTAATTTGTTGGTCATTGAGATGTAATGTGAGTTCTCCATTTTCAACATCAATCAGTGTTCTTCCAGTAGTAAGGAATGATCTTCCTATTATTATAGGCACCTTTTTATCGACTTCATAGTCCAAGACAATGAAAACAACTTGATAGATAAAATTTTCCACTTGTATTAGTATATATTGTTATTTTTGCCTTCAAAATGGACAATGGATTGGTCAACAAGTTGAAGTGTAACTGTTGTGGGTTGTGCTTTACCAATGTCAAGTTTCCTAAAAATAGACAAAGGCATTAAGTTAATGTTGGAACCTAAGTCACACAAAGATCTACCTATGTATTGATTACCAATAGTAAAAGGAATAGTAAAATACCCTGAATCCTTTAATTTTTGGGGCAATTGTCTTGTGACAATGGTGCTACACCCTTCAGTGAGTGTAACAATCTCAAAATCTCCAATCCCAGGTTTCTTAGAAAGCATCTCCTTCATAAATTTGACATAGTCCAGTGTTTGCTCCAATGCTTTCAATAATGGTATGTTAATGCACAATTGCCTCAGCACATCAAGAAATTTCTTGAAATGTTTATCCTCCTTGCTTTTTTAGAATCTTTGGGAGAATGAAAGTGAAAGTCTTGGATTATATTGCATTGACAATGCTGGTGACATCACTTGTGGCAGTGTTGTCAGAATTACTGGTGGTAATGTCCAGAATTACTGATTTGTCCTGTATCCTTTACTGTAGCATTAACGCTAGGTGATTTAATCATTTTTTTTCTGTTCCTTACCTTTCGATTGTTTTCTAGGTCTCTCATTTTCTTTCTTTTTGTTCTCATTATGGTTCCCAAATTGGAGTCCACTTCTCATTGTGATAGCCTTGCAATGCACATTTCCATTTGCCTTAGGAACTTTAGTATCACTCGACAATGCTCCTTGTGGTCTGCTACTTAATGCATTAGCCAATTGTCCAACTTGATTCTCCAATGCTCTCAGTGATGTTGATTGGCTTTGGATCACAACTTCATTTATTGATATGTAATCCTTTAGAATAGACTCAAGTGATGTTGACGATGAAGCATGGCTAGAATACTGCTCTCGGTAACTATGTTGATTGTTGCGTTGTTGTGGCTGCATTTTATGATGATATGACTATTAATGTTGTCGCATCGGCTATTGCTGTGTATATTGTTATTGCTGATAGTGTGTGTATTCCCAAAAGTGGATTTTAATGCTACATTGAGGTTGAGATAATTCTAGAAATTTGGATTGTAGGTGCTCGCATATATGTTGGAATTGTAGTTCCTGTTATATTTCTAAAAAAATACACAAACTCGGGGTTTTGTGAACATTCATCAAAATTATGGTTATCACCAAAATAAATACAATTAACAAAAGATGTAATTTTTATCTCATACGTACCTCTAGGATTTTGCATTTTCTTTATCATTTCAGTTAATGCTATCACTTGTGTGGTCAGTGTATTTAGAGCATCATTGTCCGCTGCTGCAACAACACGTCTACCTGATATAATCCTTATATTAGGGTATTGGTAGTATTTGTTGGAAATCCTCTTTAAGATATCATAAGGTTCGTTGTAGGGCTTTTCCAACAATGCTCTATTGGCGGAAGCATCTACAACCATCCTTGTTTTTATGTTAAGTCTATTGTAAAATATCTTTATTTGTGTATAATACTAGAAACCATGCATCATACATTTTTACAGCAAGTTCGTAAACCTCTCCTTTGCTTCATAAAAGTTTTCATTTTTCATTTGCTTGAAAGATGCGATGTCATTTCTCAGCCTTGCATTCATGTTAGGAGGGTTGAATTGCATAAAGAACTTTTGAGCAAGTTTGTTCCATGATACTATAACACTAGGTTTCTACAAGTTAAGCCATGCCTTGGTTTTTTTGCGAAACGAGTATGGGAGTAGCTTCATCTTTAAGGCCTCATAGATAACTCTTTATTGTATAAATGAATCATACACTTCCATAAATGCTCTCAAGGGTGCTCGAGGGTCCTCGGTGTGCATCCCACTATATTTCCCTATTGATTATAGCATTTGGAACATTACTGGCTTCAATTCGAAGTAGGCAACATGGGTGGCAGGATGAACAATGAAAGATTTAAGTCGTCCAATGTGGCCAGAACATGTTCTTAGATTGGCCTATTTTTTTTCATCGATGTTGTGATAAACTAGCAACATTAGAATATTTTACAAATGTGGAACTATTCCAACATTAAGAACTTTTTGTTATTTATCTCCTTCCATCAATTATTGCTTTGATTTATGCATCGAAAAAACTATTAAAATATACATACAAAAGGAAAAAAAATAATGTTAGTAAAATAAAATAACTATTAAAGTAATGACACTAATCCCCGACAACGACACCAAAAACTTAATGCTTCAAACAATGAAAGATTTTAATGCTACATTGAGGTTGAGACAATTCTAGAAATTTGGATTGTAGGTGCTCCCATATATGTTGGAATTGTAGTTCCTGTTATATTTATTAAAAAATACATAAAATCGGGGTTTTGTGAACATTCATCAAAATTATGGTTATCACCAAAATAAATACAATTAACAAAAGTTGTAATTTTTATCTCATACGTACCTCTAGGATTTTTCATTTTCTTTATCATTTCAGTTAATGTTGTCACTTGTGTGGTCAGTGTGTTTAGAGCATCATCGTCCGCTGCTGCAACAACACGTCTACCCGATATAATCCTTATATTAGGGTATTGGTAGTATTTGTTGGAAATCCTCTTTAAGATATCATAAGGTTCGTTGTAGGGCTTTTCCAACAATGCTCTATTGGCGGAAGCATCTACAACCATCCTTGTTTTTATGTTAAGTCTATTGTAAAATATCTTTATTTGTGTATAATACTAGAAACCATGCATCATACATTTTTGTAGCAAGTTCGTAGACCTCTCATTTGCTTCATAAAAGTTTTCATTTTTGATTTGCTTGAAAGATGCGATGTCATTTCTTAGCCTTGCATTCATGTTAGGAGGGTTGAATCACATAAAGAACTTTTGAGCAAGTTTGTTCCATGATACTATAACACTAGGTGTCTACAAGTTAAGCCATGCCTTGGATTTTTTGCGAAACGAGTATGGGAGTAGCTTCAGCTTTAAGGCCTCATAGAGAACTCTTTATTGTATAAATGAATTACACACTTCCATAAATGCTCTCAAGGGTGCTCGAGGGTCCTCGGTGTGCATCCCACTATATTTCCCCATTGATTGCAGCATTTGGAACATTACTGGCTTCAATTCGAAGTAGGCAACATGGGTGGCAGGATGAACAATGAAAGATTTAAGTCGTCCAATGTGGCCAGAACATGTTCTTAGATTGGCCTATTTTTTTTCATCGATGTTGTGATAAACTAGCAACATTAGAATATTTTACAAATGTGGAACTATTCCAACATTAAGAACTTTTTGTTATTGATCTCCTTCCATCAATTATTGCTTTGATTTATGCATCGAAAAAACTATTAAAATATACATACAAAAGGAAAAAAAATAATGTTAGTAAAATAAAATAACTATTAAAGTAATGACACTAATCCCGACAACGACACCAAAAACTTAATGCTTCAAACAATGAAAGATTTTAATGCTACATTGAGGTTGAGATAATTCTAGAAATTTGGATTGTAGGTGCTCCCATATATGTTGGAATTGTAGTTCCTGTTATATTTATTAAAAAATACACAAACTCGGGGTTTTGTGAACATTCATCAAAATTATGGTTATCACCAAAATAAATACAATTAACAAAAGTTGTAATTTTTATCTCATACGTACCTCTAGGATTTTTCATTTTCTTTATCATTTCAGTTAATGTTGTCACTTGTGTGGTCAGTGTGTTTAGAGCATCATCGTCCGCTGCTGCAACAGCACGTCTACCCGATATAATCCTTATATTAGGGTATTGGTAGTATTTGTTGGAAATCCTCTTTAAGATATCATAAGGTTCGTTGTAGGACTTTTCCAACAATGCTCTATTGGCAGAAGCATCTACAACCATCCTTGTTTTTATGTTAAGTCTATTGTAAAATATCTTTATTTGTGTATAATACTAGAAACCATGCATCATACATTTTTGTAGTAAGTTCGTAGACCTCTCCTTTGCTTCATAAAAGTTTTCATTTTTGATTTGCTTGAAATATGCGATGTCATTTCTCAGCCTTGCATTCATGTTAGGAGGGTTGAATCGCATAAAGAACTTTTGAGCAAGTTTGTTCCATGATACTATAACATGATACTATAACACTAGGTGTCTACAAGTTAAGCCATGCCTTGGTTTTTTTGCGAAACGAGTATGGGAGTAGCTTCAGCTTTAAGGCCTCATAGAGAACTCTTTATTGTATAAATGAATCACACACTTCCATAAATGCTCTCAAGGGTGCTCGAGGGTTCTCGGTGTGCATCCCACTATATTTCCCAATTGATTGTAGCATTTGGAACATTACTGGCTTCAATTCAAAGTAGGCAACATGGGTGGCAGGATGAACAATGAAAGATTTAAGTCGTCCAATGTGGGCATAACATGTTCTCAGATTGGCCTATTTTTTTCATCGATGTTGTGATAAACTAGCAACATTAGAATATTTTACAAATTTGGAACTATTCCAACATTAAGAACTTTTTGTTATTGATCTCCTTCCATCAATTATTGCTTTGATTTATGCATCGAAAAAACTATTAAAATATACCTACAAAAGGAAAAAAAATAATGTTAGTAAAATAAAATAACTATTAAAGTAATGACACTAATCCTCGACAACGACACCAAAAACTTAATTCTTCAAATAATGTAACAGTAAAATGTAAGCATACACTATCGTATCAAGTAATAAAGTGGATGCAAATTAATACACTGAGTATCATATCCACAAAGACTAGTATTACTCAAAGAATTACCATATCATTAAATTGCGTAGGTGATGCTATGAACAAAGAAATAAAAATATAAAAGTAAAATAAATATGCAAATAAAGATATGAAGGGATGAAGGGAATCACAACAGTGGCAATGAAAGTAATGGATCGGTTCAAGCTAAATATGAGGGTTTTGTTAAAGTCAATCATGCAATTAACGATGCCACAATAATAAGATCGATGCGTCAAGCATTAACTTAGCATGTTTTCCTCTCTCGATAACTCCACCAAGAAACTCACCTCTCGATGCAATGGACTAGGCAATTATATATCTCTATATTAAAAGCCTTTATGAAATCAAGCAAACACAAATCAAATCAATGTAAAAAATTAATTAAACATGAAATTAATAAAATATATTTAAAATCATAAGCATCTGATGTTTAATAAACCCCACACAAATTAACGAGTATTTCAACTAAACAAAAATAAAACTCCATCTCAGAATTATTTTATCGTTTCCATCATTGATGCTCTTACCGATCACCAGCCACCGCCTCTTAGTTCATAATAACTACATGCAAGTACTTGAGTAGTAAGATGCTGTCAACAACAAACCCCCTAGACTTTTAGGTAGTGTAATCCCGTGAAGACTTTCATTCACTCGTGCTATTCGAGACTATCTTTCCTAAGTAGTATTCACTATGTATACCAACATTACCTTAGCAATGGAGTGTCCTAGAGCTAAAAGATTACTGTGAACAATTTATTCAACTAGAGCCAACTGAGCACCTCTAGAAATTAACACAAAAATTAGATTTTTTTTTTGATTTTTTTAAAAAATGCAAAATAACTAAATATTCTCCAAAATACCCATAAATGAACTGAACATGAAATTTGATAAATAATTATAGCATCACTAATGACTTCTCTTAATGTACCAAAGCAAGTGAATATATTCTTGTGAAGAATCTCAAAATTGACTTAGCACCATTTGAAGGTAATGCTACAACTTCAACCCACTTGGACACATAGTGAACAACAACGAGAATGAACAGATTACCGTAATAGGATGGATAAGGTCCCATGAAATCAAACCCTTAAACATCAAATAACTCAATCTCCAATATAGGATGTATTGGCATTTCATTACGAAGAGAAATGCTGCCAATTCTTTAACAACGATCACAATGCTTGAAAAACTCATTTGCATCCTTGAACAATGACGACCAATATTTTCCACATTGGAGAACTTTTGTTGTTGTACACATGCCTCCAAAATGGCTACCATAGGGTGCATTGTGGCAATATTGCAGAATGATTTGTTACTCACATCTAGGAAAACACCATATTAGAATTTGTTCATTGCATTACTTGAAAAGATATGACTCATCCCAATGATATGCTTTAACATCTCTCAAGATTTTGTTTCTTGGTGATTTAAATTAGATGGCAATAATCCACTCATAAGATAATTCACAAACTCAACATACCAAGGCAATATTATGACAATAAGAAGTCTTTCATCCAGAAAATAGTTAGCAATCACAAATTTACTTCCATCTTCACTTCTTAACTCTAACCAAGACAGATAGTCAGCTACTTGGTTCTCGATTCCCTTATTGTCTTTAATCTTTTCATCGAACTCTTGTAGCAACAACACCCATCACATCAGCCTCGGCTTGGTGTCATTCTTTGTAAACAAGTATTTCAGTGCTGAATGTACTGTATACACAATCACCTTTGTCCCTACAAGATAATATAAAAATTTATCGAAGGAAAAATAAAAGCAAGAAATTCTTTATTAGTTGTTGTATTGATGGTCTATGCATCATTCAAGATTCTGATCACATAATGTACGACATGGAAGATTTTATTCTTCCATTGCCCCAGCACTACACTGACAACATGATCACTTGCGTCACACATTAGATCAAAAGGAAAGCTCCGTTCAGGCTCGACTACAATAGAAGCATTTACCAACTCCAACTTGATTGTTGCAAAAGACTTAAGAGCTTCATCATCAAAGATAAATTTCATGTTCTTCTCCAGTAATGAGCAAAGTGGTATAGCAATCTTCGAAAAGTCTTTTATAAACCTTTGGTAAAAGCCAGCATGCCCAAGAAAACTCCTTATTCCTTTGACATTAGTGGTGGTAAGTTTTCATTGACTTTCACTTTGGCTTTGTCCACCTCAATGCCATGATGTGAAATAGGATGCCTAACACTATGCCTTCGATTACCATAAAGTGACATTTCTCCCAATTGAGCACAAGATTTGTTTCTTCGCATCTCTTTAAAACTCCAACTAATTTGGAAAGGCACTGGTCAAAGCTTAGGCCAAAGATAGAAATATCATCCATGAATACCTCAAGGAATTCGTCAAACATGTTGGAGAATATTTGCCATCATGCAATGCTGAAACGTCGTTAGAGCACAGTACAAACCAAAAGGCATCCTTCGAAAGATGAATGTTCCATAAGGACAAGTGAATGTAGTTTCTCTTGGTCTCATGGTGCAATTACTATTTGATTATAGCCACTATATCCATCAAGTAAGTAATAAAATGATTTTCTAACAAGCTGGTCCAGTATTTGATCAATAAACAACAATGGAAAATGATCATTTCTCTTGGCTTTTTAGAGCTTCCTATAATCAATGCAAATGCTTCAACCATTAGTGGTACGTGTAGGAACTAACTCATTCTTCTCATTGGAAACAACAGTGATGATGCCCTTATTCAGGACGTATTTAACCGGGCTCACCTAATTGCTGTCAGAAATAGGGCAGATGATTCTGGAATCTAGCCATTTGATGATTTACTTTTTAACAAAATCCTTCATGATCAAATTCAACCTTCTTTGCTGCTTAATATATATGCTGTTGGGATCTTCCAGCAATATCTTGTGCATACAAAAGGTTGGACCAATACCCTTAATGTCAACAATGCTCTAAGAAATTTCTCGCTTGTGTTGTCCAAGAACAACATACAATTTTTCTTATTACGATGCTCCAAACTTTGCAACAATAATAACCAACAATTTCTTATTCTCCCCAAGGAATGCATACTTTAAATGCTCGGGTAGGAGATTTAATTTAAGGGTGGGTGACTCTTTAATAGAAGTCTAACACCCATTTCCCGTATACATTTTCGTACACTAGTCACAGATGTCACATGACTTTTGAAACATTTTCTATACTTAAAAATCAGTAATTTTTTTATAAAACCATTAAAGAATATATAACACGTCTACTCCGATTAACAATACCAGTTCATGTTATCCATATTTAAAATCAATATAAAACAATCCAGCTAATCTATTACAAACCAGTTTCTAAAAATATTTAAATAGAGCTAATAGGACATTCATAGGTACATGCCACTAAACTAAGTCAAAAATTTCATCCTAGAATGTCTTACTGATATTGCAGTATATTCCTTGATGCTTGGAGTTGCTCGATATTCTTTACTTCTAATCTCGACTTTTACCTACGCGTGAAACCAACACACGTTAAGTAATTACTTATTGAGACATAATATTTTAAAGAAACTATAATTTATACATATGTATATCACGACTATTTAATTTCAGTTAAATCCTTCTCAGTTAAACCAAATTTCTTTCAGAATATTATTGAAATTATTCTTAGTATACCTAGCATACCTATTTTTCTGTATAATTTTCCTAATTATTCTTTATTTGCCCTATGTATGTTAAATGAGAAAGTAATGTACATGTATTGCACTAAAGTACCAAATGATCCTTTATCTTTTATAATTATCATGAGCGACACCTTATACACTGTTAATACACAGTTATGTAATTTCATTTGTGGCATTATTTCATGCCAATTATGCACTATTATGCATTTTCATTTATGGACATCCTTTCATGCCAATTATGCACTGTTCTTTATCTAACTTGTATTAGTGGCACCTTTCTGCCAAAATGCACCGTTAGGCATTTAGTCTTTTATTTCAAAACAATTTCTACTCTAATAATTATTCATAATATCAATTAAATCTTTCAATTCATTATGAACTCTATAGTTTGCGCACTTAGTGCCAACACGGTAATTCATAACTTATTATAATTTACGTGGGTTGCACATCCACTATCAATATAGAAATTCATAAACTTATTTTGAATTTCTTAGTTTTGCACACAAAGTGCCCATACGGAAATTCATCCACTTAGTATGAATTTCTTAAGTTTACACATAAAGTACCCATACGAAAATTCATAACCAAATTATGAATTTCTTAAGTTTACACATAAAGTGCCCATACGGAAATTCATCCACTTGGTATGAATTTCTTAAGTTTACACATAAAGTGCCCATACAGAAATTCATCCACTTAATATGACTTTCTTAAGTTTACACATAAAGTGCCCATACGGAAATCCATCCACTTAGTATGAATTTCTTAAGTTTACACATAAAGTGCCCATACGAAAATTCATCCACTAAGTATAAATTTCTTAGGTTTACACATAAAGTGCCCATACGGAAATTCATAAACAAATTATGAATTTCTTAACTTTTTGCACACTCTGTGCCATTTGGTAATCACCATACATACATCAATCAATCATACATCTATGACTACCGTAACATATACGTACATAATTAAATGAACTCACTTGTATTGCCTCGCTATTGTATCCAAAACACAAAGCTGATTACTCGGGTACTTGGCCTTTGCCTTTCATTTTGCTTGACTCGGGAACTTGATTTTGATCTACTCAAACATCCATTAAATACACATATAATATCAATTGTTAGTATATTTCCTAACAATTATACTTAAACATTACTCAAGAGTACACATTATTATGTTTTCTATAACAATATCAACCTATTTTAGAATTTCTGGCTCAATGGTATCGATACCCCTACCATGGTATTGATACTACTATACTATGGTACTGATACTCTATTATGGTACCGATACCATTTCTGCATTCTGTTAACAATGGTATCGATACCATCCTCATAATATCGATACTCCCTTCTTGGTATCGATACCACTTGAATCGGTATCGATACTACTCATCATATTCTATTGATTTTAAGCCTATAGTATCAGTATTGTTCTATCATTACCGATATCCTTACCTACATTTTACATTTTTAGCTCGAATCTTACCAAAATTTGGTCAAATTTCCATATGTTTACTCCTAACCATACTATTAAACTCTTCTCTACTTATCCCTATTAACTTCCCTTCATTTAGCTTATTAAAACATCTAAAATCTTCCAAGAACATTTCCATCTAAGAATCATACCAGTTTTTCTAACATGTTCCTTAATCCCAACCAATGCTTTTAATATCTTATTTACTTCTTTGACAAGTCAAATATACTAGTAAACATCAATAAAAAACTCATATTCTAACATATCATTCAAAAACCCATTTTCTTAAATCTCAAATATTTCACTAATCAATTAGTTTTAATCATCCTTGAACTTTCCTTAAGCCTCTATATCACTTAAGGTTTTAAAACTTATCCATAAACTAGAGAATAAACTAACTCAAAGAAAACTTACCTTGGCTATGGGGAGAGCACGTGATCATGGGAAGAAGGAGAAGAGAAGAAAGATAACTAGCTTATTAACTTTCCTCTTTTTCTCATCTTAAATCCCTAATAAAATAAATTTTTAAATTCATTTCTTTCTAAAGGACCAAAATGCCCTTTCAATATTCCATTTTTAATAATTGATCTTAAATAAAATTTCTAAATCATTTCTTATAATTTACTACTTATTCAATTTAGTCTTCCAAATTTTAATTCCTTTCAAAATAATTACTGACCTATTATTTGGGGTATTACAAGAAGGGTGAGGAATCTTAATTGGCCTCGCTGAAAGGTCCAATGACTAAACATGTAGAATAAAATTTTTGTCACCCTAGAAAATCTCATCATGCTTACATTCTTTTATTCTTACATCATTACAATCAACAACATCAAAGTTGTGGCATTAATCCAAGTGTTCTTGTAAAATAACATCAATAATTTCAATATAGTGGCACTTAGAATTATCATCACCATATTAAACATTATTCAAAACATTAAAGGTAATGTGTTCATCATTTAAGAGAAAGTTACGTTTTCTGTTTCCCACATCAATCAAAGCTTGGTCGGTGGCAAGAAAGGGTCGGTTAAGTATAATCGGTACATCCATGTTAGATTCACAATCCAATATAATGAAGTCGGTGGGAACAATGAACTTGTCCACTCAAACTAGCATGTTCTCAACGGTAATGGGCCTTGCTTCTCCACTTCTGAATTTTCTGAAAATTAACAAAGGCATGAGGTTAATACTAGTACCAAAATCACATAATGCTTTGCCTACAAATTTATTGCCAATAATATAAGGGATAGTGAAACTCCATGGATCCTTAAGCTTAGGTGGCAATCAACTTGTGGATATAACACTATATCCCTCGGTGAGTGCAACAATTTTGAATTATCCAAGTCTTCTATTCTTTGAAAGAATTTCTCTTATAAACTTGATGTAATTCGGGTTTTTCTCTAAGGCATCAATCAACGAGATATTGATTCTTAATTATTTAAGCAGATCTATGAATGTTTTAAATTGTTGGTCCTCATTGGTCTTCTTAAATCTTTGGGGAAATGGTGGTGGAGGCCTTGAGTTCAATTGTCTAGGCTTTGGTAGTGGTATAATAGGAGATAGTGCTGTTGGTATTACTGCTGGCATTGTCCCATAATTACTACACTATCTTGTCTCCTTTATTGTAACATCAACAGTTGGTTCAAGGTCCACTTTTGTTTCTTTGCCTTTATCTTACTGTTTAGGCCCATCATCATCCTTCTTCTTATGCTCCTCAGTAGGCTTCTCAATATGGAGACAACTTCTCATAGTGATGGCTTTATAATACTCATTGCAATGGTCTTTCCCATGTGTCTTTGGATTCTCGATGTTACTAGGTAGTGTTCCTTGGTGCCTATTACTCATAACATTCACTAACTGTCCCACTTGATTTTCCAATACCCTCAGCGATGTTTATTGAATTTGGATCAAAGCTTCATTCCTTTGATCCATTGCTTCATATCTTTGATTTATTGCCTCAGTTTTTGAAATGAATTATTTTAGTAGATATTCAAGAGATATTAAGGTCAAAGCTTGGTTTGAATGCTTTCTTTGATAATTCTGACGATACTGTTGCTAGACTACTTGTTGTTGTGATTGATGCTAGGGCATCATCTCTTGATTGTATTGCTACTACTGTTGGTAATACTATTGATTATTTGATTGAACTGTTGTGTTTGGATTCACAACATTTTGAATCATCTAAGACAAATTTGGATGGTTGTGAAAGTTGGCATTGTACGCGTTCCCACAGGTATTTGCGTTGTTGTTCTTATTGTAATTTCTCAAAACATAGATAGATTCAGGGTTTTATGGATATTAGGTAAAGTTATGGTTATCACCACAATAAATACAATTAACAAAAGATGTATATTTTACCTTACATATACCCCTGATTTGTTCAACTTTTTAATCATGTCTATCAATGTTGTGATATGTGAAGCCATTGAATTGAAGACGTCATTATCCACTACTGCAACATTGCATCTGCCAAACATGTTCCTCGTATTGGGCATTGAACTTCATTGCAAGTTTTATCCAGCAATGCTCTATTGGCTTAAGCATCAATAACCATGCGTGTTTGCATATTCAATCTATTATAAAGCATTTCCATTTGCATCTAATGCGAGAATCCATGTATCAGACATTTACGTAGCAAGTATTTGAAATGCTCCTAAGCTTCGTATAGGTTCTCATTCTCTAATTGTTTGAATGATGTGAGATTATTCCTCAGCTTGAAATTCATGTTGGGCGGATTGAAACACAACAATAATTTTTGTGCCAACTCATTCTATGATGCTATAACACTAGGCAGCAGCGAGTTAAGCCATAGTTTAGCTTTATCACATAGTGAGTAGGGAAACAAATTTAGCTTCAAGGTTTCTTTAAGAACTTATTGCTATATAAATGAGTCACAAACCTCCATGAAGGCTCTAAGGTGTGCTCTATGGTCTTAAGCAAATGAACCACTATACTACCTCATTGACTGCAACATCTGTAACATCATCGACTTTAGATTAATCTGGGCAACATGGATGACATGTTGAAAGATTCTAGGATATAAGTAATAAAGCGTTGGCACAACATGCTCCCTAATCGGTCTGTGGTGGTCGTCAATGTTGTAATAATGTAGTTGGTTAACTCCATTTCCAGTTGTTAATTCTTTATCGCCATTTGGAACTGGTGGCAAAGCGTTGTTATCATCACCATGTTGGGCCATGTTTGGTCAATTACATGCATCTTGTCTACGATGTTCACGTAATGTATGTTTGATTTCAGGATCAAAAGGATCTAGGTCTTGATTGTTGCTACGAGTCATGCACCAGAAAAACTATGCAAGAAGAAAAAAATAAGTACCTTCAAAAAAATAAACAGAGTTAATAAACAAAGAAACAACTCTAAAGTAAAACAATTGCTCCTAAAAAATAGTGCCAAAAACTTGATGCTATGATAATGCTACAACAAAGTGTAAGCATACACTATTGTATCCAGTAATAAAGTGGAAGCTATAAAAGCTTCGGATGTTGAACCTACAGAGAGCAAAACAGATTACAATAGAGTTGTGTGAAAGATTTCAAAGGATGTATAGTTGAATGATGGAATAAGAAATAAATAACGAAGTATAGAAATCATAATGGTAAGTTTCAGGTAGTGCAACAATATTCAGGAGAGCAACATATCAAATATTTAATGGATGCAAGTGTTATTTGGAATTTCCCACTATGGATATGATTAAAACAATGCAATCATGTGTCTCATAATGATTAACACCATTCAATTAACAAGAATCAACCTTCATTAATCCAATTTAATCAAACAGTTAGCAATGTTGGACAATTCACAACATACATTTCTATATACAAAATTTGCTTTTCACAAACACCAATGTTGCAAAAAAATAGTATGTAAAACCCATAACTTTTATTTCTAAAAACTATATAAATAACATACAAAAAAAATAAATTTTTTTCTAGAATATTCCCATAAGCACGATAGCACATAAAAAAAGTTTAAACATAAAACATAACAAGAGACATTTAATCAAGCACCTTATGTTCAAAAAACAAATAACATCTAGAATAACATAATTATTCAACTAAATATTCTGCCCTTCTATATCTCAACAAAAGGACAAAAATAAAATAGAACTCCACTTGATAGCTGCTGCTGCACGAAGTGCTCCCCGACTGTTGTTGTACTCCCCTATAGAATTGTTAGATGACCATAGATGGTAGGAGAGAAAATAGGAGGTGGATAGGGTTTTCCAAGATCCTAAAGTGTGTAGAAAATGTTATATTTATAGATAATCAAAGTCAACTTTCCACTAATAGGAAAATCCTTTTTATTATGATAATTTCTTTTTAAAAATTCAATTTCCAGCCTTTATCCCGCAGCAGCTGTGAGCAATTATCAATTCCTAAAATTTCTCAAGTTGTTGGTGACTTAGAAATGGTATCACATCGTCTCGGTAATCTAGTCCAGTATCGGTGCTCAGAAACAACTACAACATTATAAATGTAACAACATCAGTTTTACAAAAGAAATATTAAAATCAGCCTAGGTACCAACAATTCACTCCCAATATGCAATTGATGTAAAATATGCTAAAATAAATCTAAATATGATCCTAAAAATTCTACATTGAAAACTTAACCTATGTAAAAAGGATCTAAAACATAACTCTTTTGGAGATTTATCAGCTCAAACTTGGGAGTTTCATTTCTCCTTTAGTTGATTTTCATTCTTATTTTCTAGTTGGGTTGTAATGAAACAAATGTTGAAGATGTTTGATTCTAGCCTTGCCATAAACTAACTTATTTTTCTCGAGTTTATTATGGATGATTATGCTTTTGTTGAATGAATGGTTTAGTGTTTTTTTATCTTTCAATGCTTACTTTGTTAATTGTTTAAATGCTTAGATTGTTTCACAAATGCACGAACTATGGATTTCATGATTGAATACAAGTTGATATGTTCTACAATGGTGTGAATGCTCAAACAAGGATGATCCTAGATGCTTCAGCAAATGGCACTTTTCTAGACAAGATACAATAAGAAGTGTTTGATATACTTGATAGAATATCAAATAATGACTACTAATTTCCTTCTTCAAGGTTAGGAATAGAAAGGAAGGCTCAAGGAACATTTGAGTTGGATGCTAAGAATTCTATTTCAATTCAATTATCAACAATCATAAACATATTGAAGAATCTCCAATGTCTTAGTGAAGTGAAGAAAGTCAAGGTGGCAAGTTCTTCATGTGTACTTTGCTGTGGCAATCATCATGTGAGCGAGTGACCTAAAAACCATGAGTTTACCAACTATGTAAGGAATTTCTATAGGAACAATAATAACTCCTACTCGAACACTTATAACCCAAGATGACATCATCAACCAAATTTTTAATGGGGGAATCAAGGAGCCAATAATGTAAGTTGCTTGAATCATTAATAAAATCTGACTGAACCCCATTTTTTTTAATAAAATATGCTTTGGAAAAACACCAACAAGGGGTCAACATCTTTATCAAACACTAACTCTTTAGAAGTCACTCTCCAAGACTTTATGGTGACTACAAAGGCTCTATTGCAAGATCATTACACATCTATTAAGAACCAATGAGCATTATTAAAAAGCCAAGAAACATTGCTGCAAAGCCATAACTCATCTTTGAGAGCTTTGGAAACCAAGTGGGTTAAATTACTCAAGCATTACATGTATTCCCCAAGGCAATTTGCCTAGTGATAATGAAGTCAATAAGGCTCATGAAAAGGAGCATTGTGGTGCACTCACTTTAAGGAGTGGCACCCAACTTAGCCAAGGAGATAAGTTTCGAGGGGATGAAAATAGATGATCTCAACCCCAAGATTGTGCAAAAAGAACCTAAGTTGCAAGAATATGAACCTTTAGAAAAGGATAAGAATGAGGGTTTGACAAGTGAATCTGCTAATGGAAGATATAATATTACTATAACAAAAGAGAGACCCCCACTAGTAGAAGAAGAAGAAAGACCCCCACCACCCCACCATCAAAGATTGAAGAAGCAAAATCAAGGCCTTCAATTTAAGAAATTTATAGATATCCTTGACCAACTATACATCAATGTCCCTTTCCTAGAGGCCATTGATCAAATGCCAACATATGCGAAGTTTCTCAAGGATATTGTCTCCAAGAAAAGGAAGGTTGAGAAATATGAAAGTGTTTATACATCAAAAGAGTGTTTTTCTATGCCGAGTAAGCTGCCACCAAAGAGAAAAGATCTCAACAGCTTTATCATTCCTTACTCTATAGGCGATAATTATATGGGGAGAACCCTATGCGATCTTAGATTGAATATGAATTTAATGGCCAAGTCGGTGTTCATAAAGCTTGGTATGGGAAATGCGAGACCAACTACTATTATCTTGTAATTGGCAGACCGATCGCACATTTTACTTGAAGGGAGAATTGAAGATGTCGTAGTGAAGATGGAAAAATTTGTTTTCCCAACTGACTTCCTCATCCTTGACTATGAAGCCAATGATAATTTGCCTATCATTTTGAGGTGACCATTTCTATCCACCAGCTAGATTCTAATTGATTACGAGAAGGGTAAATTCACCATGAGAGTGGCTTATCAAAGTGTGACCATCAATGTATTCAACACCATCAAATATGTGGATGATTCTGAGAAGTGTCAATGTGTTATAGACATGGAGCTGCAACAGTCTAACTTACTCATAGCTAGACCAGGTAAGCAATTTAAACCCTTAGATTATGCTGAATTTATTCATCCAAAACCCTTACTTGAGCATGCAACTTCAGAGTTAAAGTCTTTTTCATCTCACCTTAAATATGCTTATTTAGGTAGCAATGAGACTTTCTATGTGGTAATCTCTTCTAGTCTTAAGCCTGAACAAGAACGTAGCTTGATAATGTTTTAGCCCAACATAAGAAAGCTTTAGTTTGGACTATTACTGACTTAATGGGTATAAGTATTACTTTTTTCATGCACAAAATTCTTCTTGATAAATGCCACAATAATTCTACTGAACCTCAAAAGAGGCTTAATATAGTCATGAAGAAGGCGATGATGAAGGAGGTCATTAAATGGCTCAATTTTTGAGTTATTTACATGATATCCAATAATTTGTAGGTCAGCCCAATACAATCTATAACCAGGAAAGGAGGTGTGACCGTGGTGGGCAATGAGGATAACGAACTACTACCTACCTGAACTGTCACAAGGTGGATGATTTGCATGGATTGTTGAAAGCTTAACGAGACAACTAAGAAGGACCATTTTCCTCTCTCATTCATCGATCAAATGTTGGATCGATTGGTGAGAAAATCATTTTATTACTTTTTAGATGGATATTATGGGTACAACTAGATTGCTATAACACTAGAGGATCAATAGAAAATAACCTTCACATGGTTGTATGATACCTACGACTTTAGAAAGATTCCCTTTGGACTTTATAACGCTCTAGCTACCTTTCAAAGGTTTATGTTGGCCATCTTCTATGATATAGTAGAATAATTTTTGGAGATCTTAATGGACGCCTTTTCTGTAATGCCCCGATTTTCGGGTTAGAAGTTCAAGCCAACCCGAGAGAGAATTTAATAAACCCATTAGGCTTGTGAGAAGCCCATGCCCATTCATGAAGTTTTTTGGGCTTGAGTTGAGCCTATTATGAATTAAAAATGGTGTCTTTGAATGGGATGAAAAACGGAAGGAATAAAATTCCAATTTGACCCCTGTTTGAAAATAAACCTGAAATCTTCAAATGAGATAAAGTCACCTATGTAGAAAATGTATCTTTCTTTTCATCATTCCTTGTCTTCTTTATATCTTCCTTTTTATCCATTTTCTCCTTAGTGGAAGCTAGCAAAGAAGGCATTTTTGTAGACTATTCTTTCTCATCTAGGTTTGTGAATGTAAGTCTTGAAATCCTCTTCACTAGAGCTTCAATTTAAGCACTCAACCTTTGAGTTTGGCCATGCTGGCCATGGTTGGGTTTTAGGAGGGGTTAGTGTTTTAGAGCTTATGGATGACTCTAAACCATTCCTAAGTTTTAGGAATATTGTTCTTAACTTCTAAAAGCTCCTAGATGAGTTAATAACTCAATTTCACTATTGTTTTAGTGAGAGAAGTGGGTGAAGGCTCCAAAAGCAATGACAAAGGGAAATACGTGTTTTGTTGAGCCTTAGAACATTCTTGAGCCTCTAGGTGAAAGTCACATACTCTTAACCTTACTCTATTTCTTGTAGATACACGTGTAACTTTGATGCATGTTTGGGTGTATTAGACATTTGTGTGCACTTAGAGGGTTTAAATGTATTAAAATGGGATTTGTTGTTATTCATGTGTAAAGTAATAGCCTTTCATGATTCTTTAACTACCCATAAGCTTTAAACACCATTGAGGGGCCTTGGGATAACTTTATAAGTTATTTGGGAGAGTTTTCATGAGAGAAAACAAATTTTCTAGGTTGAGGGTATCAATATTGTTCTTAGAGTACCAATACTGCCCATCGAGTAAGGGCAAAATTCAAAGAGATTGTGAGGAAAGTATCGATACCTCATCAAAGAGTATCAATACTGCTCATATGGTATCGATACTCTGAGGCCTAATAACGATATTGAGAACTTAGTTAGAAACATCAAAGCTAATTTTAGTATCGGTACTCAAGGGATTATCGATACTCTCAATGGGGGTATCGATATTGGGGTATTTTTAAAAACATTGAAAGCAATATTGGTATCGTTACTCATAGAAGTATTGATACTCCTAGACGAGCATGATACCGAGTTTAATTTTCAAACATTGAAGGAAAATTTGGTACTGATACTCAAGGGAGCATCGATACCACATGAAAGGGGAGTACCGATAACCAAGGATGAGTATTGATACCATCATGATTGGTTGGGAAATAAGATTTGTTTGAGGTAGAGGGACAAAATTGGGATTTTGTCAATAGGGAAAACTCTACAATAAAAATACAAATGAAAAACTTAATAATTGCACGATAACATAAGATCTTACTGAAGTAAGATTCTATAAGACTTATGCCTTTGTATGATGCTCAGGAATCGACGATGAAACCTGAGTCTCTTGTATGAAGATTGTGTGGTAGAATGAGGATTAGCAGGATATATCTAAACCAGTGCTGTGCACTTTAAATTTCTAGTTGGATGGAGTACCGATGCTAAGTGACCCGACCATATCCCGAGTACTCTAGAGGAGTAGACTAGCTGAGTGAGCTCCGATGTTATGTGACCTGGACTCAACTCAAATTTCAGGGAGACATTAATGTCGTGTGACCCAGTTCTCACCTAAGGTTCTTTAGTAAACAATCAAGGGTGTGAGTTATGTGATTCTAAGTAACCCTATGCTACTCCATGATGCTTACTTTGATTGTTGTATTAGTCTGTACAATTGTTCATGACCAACTTGCAGTATGCTTATATATTGAATGCATGTAGTATAGTAGGGTTATTTGTGTGACTCTAAGCTTTTAGGCTCATCATATGGAATATGTTTCTGTGCACAGGTTCTTAGGTGCTAGTTGAGAGCTCGCCACTGGATCTCAGATTCCCATACTCGATCATTCATTAGAGTACGTCTAGAATATTGTAAAGGGGATGTTCTATCATAGAACCTAGATATTTATTTATTTGAGTCATGGTGGGTGTCGAATCCAACAAATAATAATACTTGCTTTTGGAAATAGAAAATTGTAGTAGCGATAAGCAAGGTCGAATTCACAGGGATTAGGTAGATTTATTTTAATGAAAATTAAAGCAAAGAAAAGGGGTTTTAAAATTGAGAAAGATAAAAAGAAAAAGCAATTATAATTAACTAAGAATTTATAGAAATTAATATTAAGCAAATATCCAACTAAAGGTGTAATTTCAGATTTGGTGAATTGATAATAGATGCAATGATAAAATCTTCTACTTTTCACTAAATTGGTTATGGTTATTGAGAAGTTCTAACAACTTGTATCTCCTTAGTTTCTCGATAATCAAGAGAAGCTCTTTGATTATTTCCCTAGTTAATGAACAACCCTAGACAAGCTCTTAAGATTTAATCCACCAACAACATTAATCACTAGAGGGACCACCAATTCTAGCCAACGAATACACATGCTAGATTCATTTAGACTAGGTTATATACCTTTATAACATAATCATAATCAACCATGTTTCTTTACCACTAATATTAGAACGTTTAAACAATTATGGATTTAAAGTTCTAAATGGTAATTTATCAACTTGATAATTGAACAACAGATCCTTTGCACAATCAATCAAGACAATAATTCTTAATAAAAAAAGAAGATATATAAATAGCAAAGAAGTAAAAGAACAATGAAAATTATTTAGATCTCACAATCCTTGAAGAACCAAAGCTTCAATTATCCTCCAGTTGGAACAAAAGTATTTAGCTACTCATAATTGAAAAAAAACCAAAAGAAAATAAAGAAAACTTAATGTAAAACTTGATGTAAAACTAATGGCCCTAGCTCCCCTTTTATAAGGAATTTCCTATTCTAGATAAAGAAGTTTCCTTAAAGAAAATCCCACAAAAATAGGAGTTTTCAATGCCCTCATCTTTTTCTAAAGATAAGAATAATTCAAAAGAGTTTTCCAGTCGTCATTAAACTCTTTTTCCTTTGTAAATTCGTAACCTTAATTTAGGATTGTATGAACAGGTAAGGCGCGCCCATGCCTTAACTGTAGACTTCTTCTGCGGTAGTTCAAGATGAATAAGCCGTGCCCACGCCTTACGCAAAAACCTCTTCTGGTCTTGCTAGCTTCTTGAATTTCGATTTTCCTCCTTAATTTGGGGATTTTGTGACGATCATGCTAATCATAAGATTTTGAACTTGTTTTATCCAAATCTTCAACCTAATCCACAAAATACGAAATATAATAAAAATCCATAATTTAATCAATTTTAGTTATTCAAATATGAGGAAAATATCATAGAATATATGTCTAATATGCATCTTATCAAATTCCCCCACACTTAAACCAATGCTTGTCCTTAAGCCTAAAATAGTTCAAATTCATAACTCTTCTCAACATCAATCCTTCTTCTTGCTTTGTTCATCCTTCAACAATCAAAATTGTCATGCCTTAAAGACTCAAATCTAGACATAAGTAAGGAACGAGCAATTCGTAGAATAAATTCTCATAAACCAACACACATGAATAATCACTCTATCAATCTTTTCGAAATCAAAATGCAGTGGGATCTAATACCCTCACATTGGATTCACTCAATACGCTCGAAGTGTTTAAGGGTGTCAACAAACTCTCAAGCCAAAATATAGAAATTTTTTACCATAGGCTTGCTAACCTATCACATCCCCACCACTAGTCAATGAATTGAATACATAAAAACCTAAGGGTCTTAAACAGGGTGTAATGGGGCTTAGGTGAGGTTTGGTAAGAGAGGAATTTGAGATGTTTTATTGAAGGAGTCATACAAGCTTATCCACATGGAACTCAATCTTTAAATGTTCTCTTCAAGCCATATAACTTTTTTTTTTCATTGCACAATCTCTCTTTCTTTATTTCCTTTGCACAATTTTGCTTCTCTTTTTTTCTTTTTTTTTTCAATGAAAGAGATTACAACTCGAATCACTATATTCCAACATCTTCCGATCTTCTTAAGATAATTTGAATCCTCATATGAAGAAGCTCATACAATCCTCCAATTCAAGGTTCAAAAGGGGAAATTAAAAAAGGATTTGATGTTTACTTGTACCATGGTTAATTTCAAACAAAAAGGCTTAGGCTCAAAATTGGCTTTCTAAGGATGATAATTAGGGTAGGCTCTTTACGAAAGCTAAAAGTGGTTTCACCTAAATGCCCTTATCGTTCTTGATGCATCAATTCTAAAATATGGTCTTCGATATGTATAACAAAGCAAGTTCTAGAAAAGTTAACTATGTATGGCGATCACTCAATCAAGAAATGGAGCATGCTGAAAGTGAGTGCTCATTGGCCCAAAAACTCGTAAAAAGGGTAAACATGTATTAACTCCCATATATTTTTCATTCAATCAGTCATCAAGAGTAATCAACCAGTGAGTAGCAAATAAGAATTCAACTACTCAAGCTAATCCCCTATTATGCTTCAACTTAATTCGATAATTCACAACAATCCAAATCATGTAAAGATAAACATCGAAAGAATCTGGAATTTTAAAGAGAAAAATCACAATAAAGAACTAAAGCATACTTTTTTTAAAAAAAATTGAAGCAACATTATGTTCAGAGCAAAACCATGTATGAAATACTCTCCCCCACACTTAATCCATACATTCTCCACAATGTATCAAAAGTAGACGCTCAAAAACCATAAAAGAATAAGAGTAGAAAACTCCCCTGAAAATGTTGAGCATCAACCATAATATCTGTCACGAGCTGGGGTGAAGGTGTTGTTCGTCGGCTGGGTTGGCTATCGGTCTGAGCGGAGACGTGGGTCAGGTAGAGCGTAAAGGACGATTTGTGATGTGCATTCATCTGAAGGAGCACAAAAAAACAAGAAAAGATAAGGAACATTTATATTTTAAAAAGTTTCTTTTGAACATGCTTCCTAAACCAGAAGTGATGTTGAGTTTAGACGTGGGCACGTCATATACAAAAACATCTTCTGGATAGTGAGAGACTTTAGGAATAATTTTGCTTTTGTAAGGCGTGCCCACGGGTTGCAAAAATTCATCTTCTGACCTAAAGAGGAAAACAAGATTAATTGTACTCTAATAAGTCAAGAAAAAAATAAAAATAAAATTGAAAATAAAAACAACGAAAATATATATTGAAAAAGGAAAAATTGAGTTGTCTCCCAAGAGCGCCTTTCTTTAACGTCTTTGGATAGACGTTTTAGCTTTTCAATCATCCTAAGTTGGGTACTCCAAAATGGTTTGACCAGAAGTATGCGCTAGAGAACCTTCATAAAAAGGTTTCAAACGATGATCGTTGACCTTAAACATTTGACCTGTATCCAAACTTTGTGTTTCAACAATAGAGAAATTTTTTCTCCACCCAATAGCTTCCTTGTACTCTCTAAGCATTCGAATCAACTTTTCTTCTTCTAAACGAGAGAGTTTGTTGGGAATGATCACCGAAATAGTTTCCTCTTCTCCTAAATATACATGCTTTAGATGATTTGGCAAAGGCTTCGTTTCCAATTTTGGTGCCTGTACAAGAGAAGGAAGAATATTGGTGTGAGAAAGAGGTGACTCAATATAAGATACATCATACCTTATGGGTTTGAGTGATTATATTTCTTGGATTTTATCTTGCAAATCAAGATCCAACACAGACTTTTTCATGATTCCCTGCAATCCTTCAGAAGTGAAATTCATGTTGAGTTTATCTTTCAACTTGTCATTACTTAAATCAAAAATTTCATGCGCCAAAGGGTCAATAACATCCATGACAAAAACAGAGGACACATCACTAGGACATCTCATGGCATCATAAATATTGAATTTAATAACTTCACCATCAAATTCCATGTTAAGTGTACCATCATCTACATCAATTTTTTTCCTAGTTGTTTTCAAAAATGGTATTCCTAACAAAATTGATGTTGACTTAGAATAATTATCTTCTTGCATATCAAGCACATAAAAATCTGTAGGAAAAACCAATTCATTAACTTGCACCAAAACATCCTCTAAAACTCTCTCAGGATATACATTAGATCTATCAGCACGTTGAAGAATCACTCCTGTTTCTTTCAAAGGACCAACATTCAGAGATGAGTAAATAGAAAGAGGCATGCTATTTATTGAGGCTCCTAGATCCAACATTGCTCTCTCAATCCTAACATTACCGAGTTTACAAGGGATAGTAAACATACCTGGGTCTTTGCACTTGGGGGGTAGTTTTTTCTGGAGGACAGTAGAAACATTCTCCCCATACTTACCTTTTCATTACCCTTAAGCTTTCTCTTATTGGTGCACAATTCTTTAAGAACTTTAGCATATTGAGGTACTTGTTTAATTGCATCAAGTAAAGGAATATTTACCTCGATCTTGTGAAACATCTCAAGAATTTCTTTCTCTTCTGCTTCTTTCTTAGATTTAGCGAATCTACAGGGAAAAGAGGTTCTATGACAAATTCCTTCGGTTTTCCGCTTTTGAGTCCTTTAGGTTGGTCTTTCTAAGTTTGAGGAGCAACAACTTCCTTTTCAGTTTTTTCCTCTAAGGCTCTCCCATGTGCCAATGAACTAGGTTCTTTCAACTCTTTTCCACTTCTCAATGTGATTGCACTAACATTTTGCTTTGGATTAACAATGGTTTGTGAAGGCAACTTACCTTGGGTTTCTAACTGACTCACGGAGGATGCCAATTGACTCATTTGATTCTCCAAATTTTGTGTGCTTGTTCTTGTCTCTTGCTGAAATTGTTGTGTATTAGTTGCAAGTGATTTGACAATTTCTTCTAGGGACATACCTGGTTTTGAAGAAGAATGCTCAGGTGGAAAACGCTTGAATTGTGATGGTCTTGATCCATAGTTAAGGTTAGAATGATCCCTCCATCCTGGATTATAGGTATTTGAGTAAGGATCATACTTTCTTTGTGGTGGATCTGGAAACCTTCCAACTGCATTGGCGTACTCATGAGAATCATCTTGAAGTGTAGGGCACATGTCAGTTGGGTGACCGATCGCAGCACATATCCCACAAATTTTCACTTGCTGTGTTTTTCCTACAACTAGTTGTTGAACAAGGGAGGTGAGATGCGATAATTGATGTTCAATGGAGGACGAACTTACCTCATTCACCTTTCTTGAAGATGTGTCTTGTCTAAAGCCAAATTATTGTGAATTGGCAGCCATGATGGAGATCAATTCCCTAGCATCGTGAGAAGTCTTATTCACTATGGCAGCTCCACTAGCTACGTCCATCATCTTCCTCTCCATGGGTAGTAATCCTTCATAGAAATATTGGATGAGAAGTTACTCAGAAATCCCATGTTGAGGGCAGCTCGCACATAGTCGTTTGAATCGTTCCCAATACTCGTGAAGGGTCTCAGTATCTTTTTGTTTTATTCCACATATCTCCCTTCGAATGCCAGCGACTCTTGAAGCAGGGAAAAATTTATCAAGAAACATCCTCACCATATCGACCCAAGTAGTTACAGAACCAGGGGGTAAATAGAAGAGCCAATCTTTACCTCTATCAGTTAGCGAGAACGAAAAAGCGCATAGTTTTATCTGCTCTTCAGTCACTCATTGCGGTCTCATACTTGAACATACCACATGAAATTCCTTCAAATGCTTGTGAGGATCTTCATTCTCAAGTCCATGAAAAGTATGCAACAAATGAATCAAACCAGATTTTAATTCAAAAGCTACCTCAAAAGCTGGGTAGTCAATGCAGAGCGGTTATTGATTCACATTTGGTGCAACCAATTCTCTTAGAGTTCTTTCTTAATTGGCCATTGTTCCTTCTATTTTAGAATCGCTGGATGAATCAACTAAGTTGACTGCAGATTTTGATTCAGGGGATGAAGAATAAGAAGCTTGTTTGTTGCTCAAGTTAGTTTCTTTTCTTAACCTGTGAGCGGTCTTCTCGATTTTAGGATCGTATTAGAGTTCACCTGCACGAGAAGAACGGGGCATCAAAATAAATCTAAATGAAACCAATCCCCGGCAACGGCGCCAAAAATTTAGTGGGTGTCGAATCCAACAAATAATAATACTTACTTTTAGAAATAGAAAATTATAGTAGCGATAAACAAGGTCGAATCCACAGGGATTGGGTAGATTTATTTTAATGAAAATTAAAGCAAAGAAAAGGGGTTTTAAAATTGAGAAAGATAAAAAGAAAAACAATTATAATTAACTAAGAATTTAGAGAAATTAATATTAAGCAAATATCCAACTAAAGGTGTAATTTCAGATTTGGTTCAGAGAATTGATCATAGATGAAATGATAAAATCTTCTACTTTTCACTAAATTGGTTATGGTTATTGAGAAGTTCTAACAACCTATCTCTCCTTAGTTTCTCGATAATCAAGAGAAGCTCTTTGATTATTTCCCTAGTTAATGAACAACCCTAGACAAGCTCTTAAGATTTAATCCACCAACAACATTAATCACTAGAGGGACCACCAATTCTAGCCAACGAATACACAAGCTTGATTCATTTAGACTAGGTTATATACCTTCATAACATAATCATAATAAATCATGTTACTTTACCACTAATATTAGAACGTTTAAACAATTACTGATTTAAAGTTCTAAATGGCAATTTATCAACTTGATAATTGAACAACGGATCCTTTGCACAATCAATCATGACAATAATTATTAATAAAAACATAAGATATATAAATAGCAAAGAAGTAAAAGAATAATGAAAATTATTTAGATCTCACAATCCTTGAAGAACCAAATCTTCAATTATCCTCCAGTTGGAAAAGAAGTATTTAGCTACTCATAATTAAAAGAAAACCAAAAGAAAATAAAGAAAACTTAATGTAAAACTTGATGTAAAACTAATGGCCCTAGCTCCCCTTTTATAAGGATTTTTCCTATTCTAGATAAAGAAGTTTCCCTTAAAGAAAATCCCACAAAAATAAGAGTTTTAAATGCCCTCATCTTTTTCTAAAGATAAGAATAATTCAAAAGAGTCTTCCAGCCATCATTAAACTCTTTTTCCTTTGTAAATTCGTAACCCTAATTTAAGATTGTATGAACTGGTAAGGCGCACCCACGCCTTAACTGTAGACTTCTTCTGTGGTAGTTCAGGATGAATAAGCCATGCCCACGCCTTACGCGAAAACCTCTTCTGGTCTTGCTAGCTTCTTGAATTCCGATTTTTCCTCCTTAATTCGAGGATTTTGTGAAGATCATGCTAATCATAAGATTTTGAACTTGTTTTATCCAAATCTTTAACCTAATCCATAAAATACGAAATATAATAAAATTCCATAATTTAATCAATTTTAGTTATTCAAATATGAGGAAAATATCATAGAATATATGTCTAATATGCATCTTATCAAGTCGTAAACTCTATTTTATACTCGCGTATTTTAGAGACTATTGTCCGAGCTCCTCTTTATTTAGATGCTTATATTTTGTATTCGTGCTACTATTTTGGGGTATTATATTATGTTTAAATGTTGATTTGGTCAAATGTTTTTAACAAAATGGTTAGCCACTTAGGTGGTTTCGTGTGACTTCTAATCATTCAGACTTCGTGTTAGATTAGATTAGGGTGTTACATTTTTTATCTTTGGAGATGATTTCAAATCATGTTGGGCAACCTAGAAAAGGTGCTTAAGAGATATGAAGAAGCTGACTTGGTGCTAAATTGGGAGAAATGTCACTTCATGGTGACCGAATGACTGTTCTAGGCTACATGATCTAAAAAAAGGGATAGAGGTGGACAAAACAAAGGTTGAATTGATCGAAAAAGCTACATCCACTGAACACAGTGAAAGGCATTCAAATCTTTTTGGGACATGCAAGCTTCTATATGAGATTCATAAAAGACTTCTCCAAAATCTCCTAGTCTTTATGCAATTTGCTGCAGCAAAATCAACTATTGGTATTTGCTTTTTATAAGTTTAGGGCATATTTGATAGGCACTAAGTTTATTGTACATACCGATCATTCAACCATTAATTACTTAGTGACGAAAAAAGATGCAAAACCTAGACTTATTAGGTGGATACTTCTATTACAAGAACTTGACTTAGAGGTTAAGGATAAAAAGGGCACTGAAAACCAAGTTACTGATAATCTTTTTAGGCTAGAAAACAAGAGTGAAAGTGATGAAAACATAGAAATCAAGGAGGAATTCCTTAAAGAGAAAATATTATTTGATGCGAAAATTTTGTGGTATACTTATATTGTTAACTTTTTTGTTAGTTGTATTTTGTCTCCTGTTTTGAACAACCATGGAAGAAGAAAATTTATGTATGATGTTCGATTCTTTTATTGGAATGACTGTTATTTGTTCAAGCAATTTATCGATCAAATGATTAGAAGGTCTGTTCTCGAAGAGGAGCAAAATTAGATTTTATTCCATTGTCACACAACTCCTTGTGGAGGAAATTTTGAAGGACGAATGACCGCTATAAAGGTCATACAATCTGGATTCTATTAGTCCACACTCTTTAAGGATGCACATGAATTTTACAAGGCTTGTGATATATGCCATAGAGATGGAAACATCTCTAGTAGGTATGAGATGTCATTGCAAAATATATTGGAAGTGGAACTTTTCAATATATGGGGGATTGATTTCATATGACCTTTCCTTTCTTCATTTGGGGATATTTACATCATATTAATAGTGGACTATGTGTCTAAATTGGTTGAGATTGTGGCCACATCAAGGAATAACTCCAAAATAGTCCTCAAGTTTATTCACAAAAACATTTTCACGAGTTTTGGAGCCCCTAGAGCTGTAATAAGTGATGAAGGAACCTACCTTGACAATAAGCTCATTGCCAAAGCATTGCGACTATATGGGGTGAGGCACAAAATTGCTACAACAAACAGGGGTGTGAGTTATGTGATACTAAGTGACCCGAGCTACACTGTGATACTTACTTTGATTGTTGTACTACTGTGTTCAATTATTCATGACCATACTTGCAACATGCTTATATGTTGAATACATGAAGTATTGTATGGTTATTTATGTGGCACTGAGCTGTGAGCTTAGCATATGGAATATGTTTCCATGAGCAGGTTCTTAGGTGCCAGTCGAGGAGCTCATCACCAGATCTCAAATTCCCATGCTCAATCCTTCATTTGAGTACGTCTCGAATATTGTAAAGGTCATGTATTTTTATAGACCATAAATGTTGATTTATTTGATTCGTAAACTCTATTTTGTACTTGTATATTTTGGAGATAATTTTTGGGAGCTCCCCTGTATTTAGATACTTATATTTTTGTATTTGATACATGCATCACAAGGCTCACATCAAAGGAAGAAGTAATAACTCTTCCAAATGATCCACTCGTCCAAGCATTGGAAAAGAAGATCAGAATAGAAGCAGACTTACGACGACTTTTTGAATGGGATCCTGATCTTATTTAGTCAAGATTTCTTATGGATATACAACCGTCTGTCTCTTATCTTTCCAACGGTTCTTGAATCGCATCAATCCGATATCGGGAACTCAAGATATGACTATTTTACTGAAGACGGTGCATGCAGAAAATCCTCTACGGGATTAATACGGGATTTTGTAAATATTACGAATTTTCAATATTTTTATTGATTATTTGTAATATAACTTAATATAGGATGATGCATTATCTTTTAGGATTAGATTTATTATTTTATTAGGAATTAAGGTTGGGTTAAAATATTATCTTTAGTTATTATTATTTTATTAGGAATTAGAGTTAAGACATGTTTAGTTTATTATTATTTTATTCATTAGTTATTTAGGACCTTTAGAACTCAGCCCCTATATAAAGGAGGCTTCATTCTACTTTGTAAATCAGATTTCTTTGATCAATAATACAACAAGAGTTTGTTTTTGCAAGTGCTGATTGCCTTGTGCCTTCGAAGCTTCTTCTCCTGGAGTTCTTTCAAGTTCTTGTGAGGGAGATTAATCTTCACACTCCAATTTGCCTTTTCATCGCGACTAGGAGGGTTGGTTAGAGCCATATTATCGTGTTTTCCTTTTCATTAAGACTAGGAGGGCTCGATAGGACATTATCCATCGATTTTCCACTTCCATCCACGCCATCAATCATCTTTACCGTTCACTTTCATAAGGGAGATCTTTGATTTCTTGGTTATTTTCTCTATTTTTAATTCCTTTATCTTTTGTTTATCTTATTTTAATCTTGTTTCTTTTCTTGTTTCTAGCACTAAAAGAAACCCTAAAGAACCCTAGCTATTGCCGCCACCTTCCTCATTCATTCCTTATTGTTCTTCATCGAGTCTAGAGCTTTTCTAGGTTTGATTCTTCAACAAGAGCAACGTTCATCAATCCGCTACCGCTTCCCTATCAATTGATATCAGATTTGGGCCGATTCTTGGAGAGAAACAAGCAATCTTGCTTGTTCTTGCACACAAAACTGTCAAGGTACCCCAACGGAGCTAGTTCACAAACGATTCAGCGTTTCAGGTTCTTTTTATTTAATTTTAATTTAGATTTAAATCCTTCTTGTTAGTTTGCTATTTTTTTTCAAAAAAACAAAAACAAAACAAAAAAAAAAGGAAAAGAAAAAAGGCAAAAAAACAAAAAAAAAAGCCAAAAAAGCCAAAATTTAAAAAAATTGCAAATGAAGGTATTTAGGGCTGATTTTATCCATATATTATATTAATTATAATATTAATCCCCAGTCCAAATTTCACCCCAATCGGAGTTCATTGGAGCCTTCAAATACATCATTCAAGATTCATCGGCAGATTCGGTTTAGAATCTTGTCGAATTTCTTGAAAATTTTACAGGAGGAATTTCGTGGTGAAAATTTTCATATTGAAACTTCATATATTGGATATCATTCACACAAAATATCAGAATTTTTGGAGATCAAGAACAACTTAGAAAAAAGTGATCAAGAAAAATAGATTGTTTGAGGACTCACCGTTCAACAGAGTCTATTGGATACTACTGAAGGTATTTGGTTCTGAAATTTTACAGGTGGTTTCTTGACGCATAGAAAGACATTCAAGAAATTTTTCAGAATTTTTGGACACCGGTAACCCCCTCAAAAACGTTGCTCAAGTTGATCCAGCGTTTTCTAGGTTTTCTGGTTTGGTCCCTTTTTCTTTGACTCTTAGTGCTTTAGGTTCTTTTGTTTTTCCTTGTTATTGTTCTTTTGCATTATCTAACACATTATCTTCTTTGTGTTAGTAGGACTAAAGAGTTTGCATACTTCTTCCTTCTTTGCATTCTCGTTCTCTTGGAGTCTAACCTTTGTTTGGCCTCTTAGAGCTTTTAGGTTTTTCTTATCGCCTTTGCTTGTAATCAAACTCCGATACGAACTGTGGAAGACTACTTGGTAAAGTGAGTTTTAAAGAGTACAAGATCGGCTTACTTGCCTCTCGTTGTGTTACTTTCATGGAGTGACTTGTGAGGTTTCTTGCTTTGTTGAATTTTCTTTCTTTTATTTTTATTTTACTTTAAAATTTTCTTTTGAGTGTTATGATTTCAGAATGGGCGACACTAACAACAAGACACTTACGGCTATCTTAGCCACACTTGCCCGACTCACGACTCAAGTTGAAAGATTTGATGAAATCGTGAGAGAACGACAAGAACCACAACTGGATCTACCAAACCAGAATCCAAGACCAAACAATATTGAACTTTTGGAACCCAGGCGAGAACAACCACGTTTCCAAGCACCCGAACTCTTTGCAAAACCAAAGTTCATGATCTCTTCTTTCAAAGGAGACAATGATCCGGAAAGGTACATCGATTGGGAAGAAAAAGTTGATCTCATCTTCGCATACCATGACTACCCCCAAGCTAAACAAGTTACCCTCATCACCATGCAATTCGAAGGATATGCTCGAACTTGTGGATGCAAACAAGGAAAAAGATCCAGAACTTCCAAATTTCAACAATCACTTCTTGGACCGACCTCAAACAAACCATGAGAAATCGATTTCTACCGACACATTATACACGAGAAGTTAAACTACGACTACACCGACTTCGACAAGGTAGAAGTTCAGTTGAAGACTACTACAAGGAGATGCAGTCCTTACTCAATAGGGCTAACATAATCGAAAAAGAAGAGGTCATCGTGTCAAGATTCGTCGTTGGCTTGAACTCAAACATCACTGATCTTCTTGACCTCCATGGGTACGAAAACCTTGAAGATACACTAAAGAAAGAAATGACAATCGAAGCACAAATCCAGAGGAGATTTCGAGAACATTACCAAGGTACTTCATCCTCTTACCAAGGTAATCATTCAAATCCTTCCTCATCTTCTGCTCCATCTTCTCTGAAAAAGCCAAGAGATGACAAACCTGACAATGAGAAAGAACGACCAGCAAAGAATGACACACTTCCAGCCCCTAAAGATCAAATTTGTGAGGAGGTAGGGAAATCAAAAAAAGAAAAAGTTGAGAAATAGGCAAAAAAAAAAAAGAGGTCACTAGTTACAAAAGCCAAAAGCATAATGACCCATGGGAGGTGAGTGAACCTAATTGTGAGAAGAAAAGAGTGACTCAAAATGTACGTGTGAGCACAAAAGAATTGAGAGAGAACCTTCTTTACAAACAGCCTTTCATCCTTGTTCGCTTTAGAGAATCAATTGTTTCGATTTCTAACATTAACAAGGATTTGCCTAGTGTGTTTTCATCTTTGTTACAGGATTTTCGAGAAGTGTTAGGTGATCCACCTGACAGATTACCACTGGAAAAAGGAAAACAACACCAAACCAATCTAATTCAAGGTTCCATCATACCTCGTCAAACATACAATCTCGAAGAAACCAAAGAGTTAGATTTGTTACAAAAAGGATACATCCATGAAAGCCTTAGTCGTAACGTCATCTTAATGTGAAACATGACTTGAACAACACCACATGCTTTATAGTTCGTGCACAGGGAATCCATGTAAATGACGAGAAAGTAAAAGCAACACGAGACTGGCCCACACCATCTTCCATAGCTAAGAGTTGTCGAATAATATTAGGTGACCCTCCTGACGGGTTACCACCTGAAAGCCCTAATCACTATGTCATATCAATGAAGAGTCATAATTTATGGGAGTCCAAAGACCGAGGTAAACAAAACACAGTAGACGATGCACTACCACGAAGGTATACTCTTACCTATCAAACATACTAATATTCCGAGAATTGAACATATCAAAGATCTATATCATAATAACTCGGATATTTCTGATATTTCAACCCATACTTTTAAAAGTGCTTCTAATGAGTTTTATCGTGTATATGAGTTTCCTTGCCAACTAAATAGGTTCTACAGTCCAAAAATCTCCTCCAGAGAATTTTTAACTCATTAACCACACTTAAGAGACTTAAGGGATTACTTTAACAAACCAGTTGATATGGTTTTTAATCACTCATTCTCGCCATACACGAATAAAACCATGGAGAAATTATCTGAAGCAATCATACAGAAAACCAACAGTGGTCGGCACCATGTTGAATTTCAACCTAAACATCAGATTACAAGACTTGTATGCAAAAGAGGATTTCAAGACTACAAGAAATCAGTTCCTACAAAGAAGAAACCTCGACTAAAACGCATAAAGACACATCACATTGATCCTGGTAAATGTTTCACAAGTTTTTCTTCCAACAAATATAATTATCTTTCTCTTGGATTTTCAGATTCGAGGACGAATCCTTTTGAGGAGTGGGGGAATGATACATGCACCAGAGTCCATAATACATGCTTCTTTGGACTAATGTTTCTACTCGAACCTATTAGAAGAACAAAGTCTCGAAGATTCAAAGCATATCTATTCGGTAAGTATAATGTGAATGAATCATTAAATGATTCTAATGTTGCTCCCTTTAATGTTTCAGATTCGAGGTCGAATATTTTTGAAGAAAGGGAGGATGATACATGCATCACAAGGCTCACATCAAAGGAAGAAGTAATAACTCTTCCAAATGATCCACTCGTCCAAGCATTGGAAAAGAAGATCAGAACAGAAGCAGACTTATGATGACTTTTTGAATGGTATCCTGATCTTATTTAGTCAATATGTCTTCTGGAGATACAACCGTCTGTCTCTTATCTTTCCAACGGTTCTTGAATCGCATCAATCCGATATCGGGAACTCAAGATATGACTATTTTACTGAAGACGGTGCATGCAGAAAATCCTATACGGGATTAATACGGGATTTTGTAAATATTACGAATTTTCAATATTTTTATTGATTATTTGTAATATAACTTAATATAGGATGATGCATTATCTTTTAGGATTAGATTTATTATTTTATTAGGAATTAAGGTTGGGTTAAAATATTATCTTTAGTTATTATTATTTTATTAGGAATTAGAGTTAAGACATGTTTAGTTTATTATTATTTTATTCATTAGTTATTTAAGACCTTTAGAACTCAACCCCTATATAAAGGAGACTTCATTCTACTTTGTAAATCAGATTTCTTTGATCAATAATACAACAAGAGTTTGTTTTTGCAAGTGCTGATTGCCTTGTGCCTTCGAAGCTTCTTCTCCTGGAGTTCTTTCAAGTTCTTGTGAGGGAGATTAATCTTCACACTCCAATTTGCCTTTTCATCGCGACTAGGAGGGTTGGTTAGAGCCATATTATCGTGTTTGCCTTTTCATTGCGACTAGGAGGGCTCGATAGGACATTATCCATCGATTTTCCACTTCCATCCACGCCATCAATCATCTTTACCGTTCACTTTCATAAGGGAGATCTTTGATTTCTTGGTTATTTTCTTTATTTTTAATTCCTTTATCTTTGTTTATCTTATTTTAATCTTGTTTCTTTTCTTGTTTCTAGCACTAAAAGAAACCCTAAAGAACCCTAGCTATTGCCACCACCTTCCTCATTCATTCCTTATTGTTCTTCATCGAGTCTAGAGCTTTTCTAGGTTTGATTCTTCAACAAGAGCAACGTTCATCAATCCGCCACCGCTTCCCTATCAGTATCCGTGCTACTATTTTGAGGTATTTATATTATGTTTAAATATTGATTTGGTCAAATTCTTTTAAAAAATGGTTAGTCACTTAGGTGGTTCCTTGTGACATTCTAATCATCCGGACTTTGGGTCAGATTAGATTAGGGTGTTATATTTAGTGGCATAAAAGTGTTTGGTTTAGTCGTTCCTAGGACATGCGGGTTAGAGTCACTAGGTGTCAATGAAGTACATACCTCTAGGGTGTCAAGCACACTTAAATGTCTGGAAATGATGATCTTGGCTCTTCGTTTTTCTTAGAAAACTATAAGTTATGGTAGATAATCCCACCTATAGTCAAGAGGGCCATAAAAAGAGTTGTTCCTTTCTAGCTGAAGACACGAGTGACGAGTTAGTCCCTGACTCAGAGGACTTAGGCATCCCGAAGGAGGCCAAGATAGATGAGGTTACGTTCTTTAAAGACCTCATACAAATATTGAGGCACATAGTTAGGGCTATCCCTAGGACACCCACTGCACTAATTCCACCCATTCGACCCCAATAACCCCTTAAGAGTCACCGATCAAGAGACTCTGCCACTACAAGAATACATATTTCCTGGGTTCCGGTGATGACGACTTGATAGCTGCTAACAAGTGGCTTTACGAGACCCTTTACACCTTGTGTCAACTATATCTTACCGCCGATGGTAACCTTGAGTGCATCACCGCCCTACTGAAGGGTTATATGATAGATTGGTGGGAGAATGTAAATTGGCGTGAGCTAGAGTAATCAACTTGAGAACTTTTCCTGACCGTGTTCTGAGTGAAGTATATCGGTGATACCCATACTGATGACCTGAGATATCGATTTCTACTCTTGACCCAGGGTGACCGCTCTGTGTGTGAGTATGAGAGTGAGTTTCTGTATTTGAGCAGCTATGCGCTAAAGTTAGTGGCCATTGAGGAGCACCGTTACAGAAGGTTCTGTGAGGGCCAATACAACCCACCAAGAAAAAATAATTGAGCAAGTTCTGAGCAGGAGGGCCGCTCTGTAGAGTGATGTTGTTGGGGTAGGGCAGACAAGCCCCAGTTACCACCGGTTCATCTTAGACTTCAATCAAGAGGGCCAAAGACTCTCGAGGTTTATATATACCTTCATCATCTCATTATCAGAGGTCATGATAGGGTAGGAGCCACGGACAGAGATAAGGAGTCATAAGAAGTTGCTAGCTTTAATGTCAGTGGTGTGGTTCATATAGGACCATGCAGATCCCCACCTACAAAAAGCGTGGTAGGATGCATTCAAGGGAGTGCCATAGAGCTTCCAGAGTGTGCTATGGATGTGGATTGTTCAAGCACCTCATTAGAGACTACCCTAAAGCAGGGGGTGTGGCACCATCGACTACCTAAAGATCGATTCAAATTGTTCAGAGGGGTGGAGAATCCTATTAGAGAGGAGGTAGTTCATCTTCCAAACAATAGAGCAGCGGTACTTCCAGATGTATGTTCGACCTTGAGGCTAGAGTTACCTCCTTCTAGTACGCGATTAGAACTTAGAAAGACTATGAGGCTTCTATTGTCATCTCATGTATTTTTACATTTTTTGGTATACCTGTTACTATTTAAGTCAACCTTGGATCAACCCATTCTTATATTTGTTGTGATCTTATCCAAGAGAGTGGTATCCCAATTGAGTACTTAAAATCCAAGGTTCGAGTTTTGAGTCCTTTAAGATTATATGTGTTAGTGGACAGGGTCCATCGTAGGTTCCCGATAGAGATTCAATGACAAACCTTTCCTGTCGAGTTCAGGGATCTACCTTTCCAAGAGTTCAATGTGATATTTTGAATGGATTATTTATCCAAGCACGATGTGAGGCTGAGGTGTAGGGCGAGACAACTTAAATTTCGTAAGTCAAATAACACTAAAATCGTAATGCAAATGAGAAATTCAGTTGTGCTTCGAGGATTGTTTTAGCCTTAGAGGCCCATAAGTTGTTAAGCACATGTTGTGATATATTTTCAGCTCACGTGGTTGACACTCGTGTTCCTATTCCATTTCTAGAGGAGATTTGCTCGGTGAGGGACTTCCCTGATGTTTTCATGGAAGAGTTTATGGGTTTACCACCTGATAGGGAACTGGAGTTTGGTATTGAAGTTATGCCCGGTTCAACTTTAGTGTCCGCTGCTCCCTATCGCATGGAACCAACAGAGTTGAATGAGCTTTAGGCTCAAAACTAAAAACTTCTAGAATGAGGTTTCATCTGACCGAGTATCTCATCGTGGGGAGCACCAATGTTGTTCGTAAAGAAGAAAGATGGGTCAATAAGGTTGTGCATTATCACCAATTGAACAAGCTGACCATGAAGAATCGATACTAACTTCTGAGGATCGATGAGTCGTTTGACCAGCTTAAGGGAACTAGAGTGTTATCTAAGATCGACTTGAGGGTGGGATATTACTAGTTGAAAGTTAAATAGGCAAACATTGCAAAGACTGTATTTAGAACCCGATATGGTTACTATGAGTTCCTAATGATGCCATTCGGTCTCACCAATACCCCAATCACATTTATAAACTTAATAAATAGGATTTTTTACCAGTATATGGACCAGTTAATGGTGGTATTCATCAACAGTATCTTGGTATACTCGCGTTTCGAGGAAGAACACGATTATCACCTTTGTATTGTGTTTCAAACCTTGAGGGAGCGTCAGTTATTCGCCAAATTTAGTAAGTATGAATTTTGGTTATTAGAGGTATCATTCTTGGGTCATATAGTGTCCACCAACGGTATTCAATTTGACCCTCAAAAGATTCGAGCCATTTTTTAGTGGGGGCCATAGCAAAATGTGTTTGACGTGCGTAATTTTCTAGGAATCAATGGATACTATCTTTATTTTGTTAAAGGGTTTTCTATAATCGTCACTCTAATGGAAAAACTTCTATAAAAAAGAGTATCATTTGTTTGGGATGATACACAACAAAAGGCTAAAAGAAATTCTGACTCAGGCACCAGTGTTGACTCAGTTGGAGTCGGGTAAAGATTACTGTTAGAGTATGCTCAATGACCAATCATATGATGCTTGTAATAATACATTTATTTGTCGATTTTATTGAATAAAGGCATTGCCACTATTATTTTCAGTTATATGTTTTTGTTTAACATAAACTAAAGATAATAAAGTCCATATAATAATATTATTATTATTAAAAAGACCCATAATCAAGTATTATTATGGGCATGGACAATATAGGATATATATCACAGGCCACTTGATTGAGTGAGACTAGAAATGCATGGCCATGCTTGAATCAGTTGATATGAGATATCACAAATTATTCATTAAATATAGTCTACTCTTGATATCAAGAAACAATAGATGGGCTATACAAGTGTGACTATTCCAAGACTTGTGCCTATTCTAGATATAAAGGACAAAAGGATGTAATACATAAAAGAGTTAATCACAAAGATGATATGTCGAATCATAATTTCTTATAACTTAGGTTACAATGATATATTGCTAGATGTCACTTATTGTATGTAAATTAGAATTGTTCTAATAATTACTACTAATGTTACAAGAACCTACAGGGTCACACCCTATGATTGAAATGAGCAAATATGTACAATTTGTTGTATGTTACTAAAATATATCTAGAGTTAATATATGTATATTTGATATACATATGATATTAATTATCCTGAATATAGTAAGTAAACATTAAAAGAATGTAATTTTGATTACAATTCTTTTAATCGATATTTAATTTGGAATAATTAAATAAGATTTTAAATAAACGTTAAGGATTGTAATTAAGATTATAAGTCTTTAATGTATATTTAATTTTAATTAATTAAATTAGTTTTTTTATTAATTCGAAATAACTTAAAATCCCTAATATGTTAGGGTAACTGGTATATTTAAAGTGAGGTAAGATCTAGTAGCCAGGTTCTTCAGTCATTTTTCTCAAAACTGTTTTTGGGAAAAGTAAATTTTGCTCTCAATCGAGTGACTACATAGAGGACGAGAGGTGTTTTCGTGGAGGCTTACGATTCAAACCGTTCATGATCACCATTAGTCGATGTTGTCTTTGCTTTTTTTTTTCAAGGAACCCATTGTAAGTATTCGCATCCTTTTCTCCCGATTTTGGTTTTGCGTACTTGATTGCTAGTGAGACCGTCGAGTTTTTGTTTCCATTGCGCTATGGGATGCGCCGACGATCTTAACAATTACATGGTGTGTAGCGATGCTTCACTGAACGGATTGGGTTGTGTATTGATGCAAGGAGGTAAATTAATTGTGTATGCGTCCCGACAACTTAAACCACATTAACTTAACCACCCTACCCATGATTTAGAGCTTTCTGTCGTGGTTTTTACCTTGAAGATTTGGAAGTGCTATCTCTTTAGAGGGAAGTGCTATCCCTTTAGAGAGATGTGCTACATCTTCACCGACCTTAAGAGTTTAAGGTATTCGATTATCATAGAGGTAAAGTAAATGTAGTGGCAGATGCCTTGAGTTGAAAGACAAGTTCTAATCTTCGAGCATTGGCTTCATGTTTAAGTTTGACCACCAATAGTGGATTGTTAGCCTAGTTACAAGTTGAGCCTGAGTTGTTTTATGAGGTGAGGGAACTTCAGAAAACCGATGGTTGCTTGATAGCTAAGATTGAACAAACTCGTTGTAACGAGGCACCTGGTTTTGAGCTAAAGAACGACAACGAGTTACACGCCAAGATCCTTAGTGAGGTACACTGTAGTCCATTTTTGGTCCATCCAGGAGGAAATAAATTGTATCAGGACCTTTATCAATTGTATTGGTGGTCAGTTATGAAGAATGAGATACCTAAGTTCGTGTCTAGGAGTTTTACTTACCAAAAAGTTAAAGAGGAACATCAGGTTGGTCCAGGCTATCCAGATTCTACAATGGACATGGGATAAAGTGACTATGGATTTTGTGATTGGGTTACTAGTGAAGCGAAAAAAGTATGATGCCATATGGTTAGTAGTCGGCCGTTTGACCAAGTGTTCTCACTTTATGTAGGTTCACATGGATTCCACCGGTAGAGAGGTTGTGTAGGTTGTACGTTTAGGAGATAGTGAGACTACATGGAGTATCAACATCGATTATCTTCAAATTAGATCTACGATTCTCATCGAGGTTTTGTAAAGCACTTCACAAGGCCTTGGGCACCTGATTGAATTTTAGTACTGCTTTCAATTCACAGACTAACGACCAGTAGTAGCTTGTGATTCAAATCTTGAAAGGCATTCGTAGATGTTACATGGTAGACCTCGAGGGTAGTTGGGAGGATCACTTAATGTTAGTCGAGTTTTTTTACAATAACAACTACTAATCGAGTATTTAGATGGCTCCCTATGAAGTCTTGTATGTGAGGAAATGTAGGACACTATTATTTTGGACAGAACTTAGTGAAAGGAAGTTAGTTTTTCATGATCTAATCAAAGAATCCAAAGACAAGGTTTATTTGATTCATAGTTAACTGAAGGAAACGCTTTATTTTTAAAATTTGTATGCAAACTAGAAGCACAAAGACATAGAGTTCGAAGTGGGCGATAAGATTTTCCTAAAGGTGTCACCTTGAAAGAGAGTGTTTTTGTTTGAGGGAAAAAGAAAGTTAATTTAGCGCCTCATTGAACCCTATAAGATTCTTCAGAGAGTCAGACTTGTAGCTTACGAACTAGTTTTACCCCCCATAAATGTAGCACATTCATAATATGTTTCATTGTCGATGCTTAGAAGGTACCGTTCTGATCATTCTCATGTCATTCTACTAGAATAAATCGAAGTAAGTCTAGATATGTCGTATGAATAAGAGTTGATAATGACTTTGGATCAAGGGGTCAAGGAACTAAGAAACAAATATATTCCTCTAGTGAAGGCTTTCTGGAGGAACCATGGGGTGGATAAAGCAACTTGGGAAACTGATGAGGAAATGCAACTTCAGTATCCAAACATCTTTTACTCAAGTAAAATTTTAGAATAAAATTTCTTCTTAGGAGGGAGAGTTGTAACACCTCAATTCCTAGGTTAGAAGTTCGGGCCAACCCGAAAGAGAATTTAATAAAACCCATTAGGGTTGTGAGAAACCCATACCTATTCATGATTTTTTTTGGGAATGGGATAAAGCCATTATGAATTTAAAAGGGTGTATTTGAATGGGATGAAAAAAAAAGGAAAGACTAAATGTAACACCCAACCCGTATCTGACCTGGATACGAATTCGAAGTGTCACATTAACTTTTCCAAATCGTTTACTTTTAAAAGATAACTGAAAATTTAAACTTTAGTTTATATAAAAACGGTGGAACTCCATAATCTTTGTAATAAAGAAAATTCAATTCCAACTGAAAATACAATACTTAATAATTTACATAAATATAGTAAAGTTCATTTACAAAAGGATCAGAGCATATACAATTTCACATTTAAATACATGCCAACCATATTTTATACAACAAAACACGTACTGTTAAATCTTTTCTGATATGATCTTCGGAAGGCTTATGTTGTCTTAACTTTTATATGTAATCTTCTAGCTTTTTTGAACCTACGTGTGAAACCCTCACATGCTAAGTCATTGTCGTAGTGAGGCATATAAAATGTGTAATACAACATTTTATCACCTAATCATATTTTAAGCATTTAATACAATCATGTAAAAAAACTATATGACACATCATATAACAAAATCATCAGTGCAAATACATATATATCCTCATCAGTATCATTATCATTATCATCATCGTCAATATCATTATCAACTTCTTCTAGTACATTTCAAGAAGCAAAGCAAATAATATCATACACACTGATTATTTATTTTATCTCTTTTAATCGCCCATGGTACACTTCTGAGAACTTAAGGTATGTGAGTGCATTGAGGTTGTGCACAAATGCTGTCACCACAACTCATATAATTACACCGAATTTCCACATAGAATGTCCCGAAAAATAACATAGATGTCCCTGAAAGACCACATAGAATTGTCCTAAAGGACCGCATAAAACCCTCGACTCTTGGCATGCTAATTATACCCTTAGCTCTCATAACACATACTTATGGGCTTTACTGTTTACACATTTTCAATTATTCACATCTTTACGTATCACATATATTATATCACATTTTCACGTAGTCACATAGACCGTATCACATAGTTTATATCACCTTTTCATATATTCACATAGTTTAGTATCACATGGTTTATATCATATTTTCAGGTAATCATATAAATCACATAACACAAAGATCATGGTCATATAACATATATCGCATGGACTTGTATAACAGTGCATGTACATATTTTCATATGCATGTACTCATGTACCCAAAGAAATCATATAAATAATACATTTGCATTCACGAAATCAGGAAATCAAACATTGGAAGTAGACTTATCGCAAGTCTTCTTTCCATATGATCGTATTTCATACTAGTATGCACTCACCATAGCCTCACTTAATCCAAGCTAAGCACTTAGCACCTTAGATGGATCTTACAACTTTGAATCATCCGGATCTTGGTTCCGATCAATATCTACACAATTATACGATCTAAATAAATATCAGAATTTGAATCAGTAATAATCAATCATCCAAACTTAAGTTCAAAGAATCACTTGATTCATAAATTCCATATGAATAGTATCAGTATTCATGATATAGTTTAGATACTTCCTTACTTTGGTATCGATACTATACTTCAATATCGATACCCTTTTTAAATACTGTAATTCATCTTTAAAAATTGTATCGATACCTTTACTCTAGTATTGATACCTTTGGTATCGATGCTACTCCTTTAGTATCGATACTACATGACTGATTCATACAATTTCACCATATGGTATCAATATTGTTCTTCTAGTATCGATACCCAAAACCCAATATCACCTACTTTTATTCTGAACTATCGGTACTGTTCGTCTAGTACCGATACCCCTTGCCCAGAACTCACTCATCCTAACCCAAAAATTTTACTAAACTTACTTAAATCTTCCACTATAACCTCCCTTCCAACCTTTAAGCTTAACTACACTTATCCAATTCAACTTAGATCTCTTTAATACACTTAATCATCCAAAAATCCCATAATATCCTTTGAAACTAAAAATCTACCAATTAATCAATATGTTCAAAATCCATTTTTAACACTTTATATTTTTTATTTCAGTTCATGTCAAGTCAAATTTTACCTCAAATTCATTTACAAACTCTTAGTCAACAATTTACTCAAAAACCCTTTTTACAAATTCCCCTAACTTATCATCTTTTAGTTTTACTCAACATTAAACTTTCCTTAAGCTTATGTATCACCCAGTGACCAAAACCCAAACTTAAAATTCAAGAAACAACCAACTAAAAGAATTCTTACCTTTAACTAAGGACTCACAGTGGAAGAAGAAGAAGAAGAAGAAATTAGACTTCTAGATTTTTCTTTCCTTCTCCCTTACTACACGTGGATATATATAACACCACTATCAAACTTGAATTAATTTTCTTATCAATTAACCAAAATACCCTTTCCACTTCCAAACTTTGCTATTAATTCCCACATCAAGATACTCAAATTAAGTTCTTGAACTTTTAAATTTTCCAAAATTGATCACAAAGTTTAAAAAACTTTCATTTTATTCACTAGCCCTGTTTTGGGGATGTTACAAATCTCCCCTTAAGAAAATTTTATTCACTGCACAAAGAGATGGGGATGTTTTCTACACATATCTTCTAATGTTCCCATATTGCTTTCTCTACTTTAATCTTTCATATTGTCAATTAATAATTTGGCCTTCTCACTCATTCCATTCTACACCTACATTTAATATTTAGAAATCCAAATAATATCATTCACCATGTAAATAATAGGATTCTATCAACATGATAACCCTAATTATCACTAACTCAAAATCATAAGTCAATTGTTTTCTTTCATCATTCCTTAATTGCTTTTCAACATAAGCAAAACCTTTACTCTTGTACCATTCTCATCCCTTGACTACATCAACAGTGTCAAGATCACAACCATAAGCAATTCCATGCCATACTTGATTAGCTTAGCATGGCATTTTCTTCCGATCTTTTAACTCTATTACACTTACCCTCATATAACCTTGATAGTCAACACTACTTGCACAAAACCGTGTTATATATTATTTCTTATTAGCTAACCATTCTTAGATCCTTATATGTTTTTTTAGAATAAGTTTCTTGTAACTCAAACGAATTCGATACAACTTATTTATCCAAGAGCCATGCCCTAATAGTTTAATCAATATCACATCATTACTTATTGCTTCTAATCAGAATTTCCAATGCTCTCACTAATTTGTTATTAATGTATAAATATATTGATACTGGATATCTCAAAACCAAAACTACTTTACCACATAATTGAAAAGTACCTACAATGATCTCTGGATCATCACGATCTTTGTTAGTCCTTATATTGTAAACCCATGCAATTGAACGCATCTCATGTTGAGTGGATGACTCAGATTGATTTCTTTCTCGACCTCTACCTCTACCTCTCTGAGATATCGTAACAGATCGTTCGCTTTGTGCAGCATCATCAGTCATGAATGGACAATCTCGAATAAAATGTTTGATGTCACCACATCTAAAGCAGGCTCCGGAAACCACTCGACATACTCTGTATGATTCTTTCCACAATGCGGACATTGCCTTAATTGACTTAAATTTGATCTTCTAACAGAAGATGCAGCTGATTCTGACTTAATCTAAGTTTGAAAATCAGAATGCCTACTTCTCTTTGATGGTGCTGAACTCGATGAAGCACCAACTCTCTTAATCATCTGAGATTTTTGTTCTCCAAACCTCTCATTCTGAGCTCTCTCAAAGCTTTAGCTCGATTAACCACTTCTTGAAAAGAGGACATTCAAACCTAACAACAACTTTTTTAATCTAGGGTGCAATCACTCCACAAACCAATCAGATATATCATTCTCAGTCAAAATTAACTCACCAACAAATCTACTAAGCTTATTAAACTCACATTCATACTCATACACAGTGTAGTTCCCTTGCTTCAAGTTCAAGAATTCTTACTTCATTTTCCTAATAAATTGATCACCAATATACTTATTCTTGAACTCTTCAAAAAAATAATAACACGTCACTTGACATTCTTATGGTGACATTTATCCACCATACCCTAGCTTGCCCGCGAAGCAACGAAACTACTCCATATAACTTTTCCATTTCAAAATAGTGGAGACCCTTTAACATTATCTTCACATCATTTAACCAAAGGTCCGCAACAACAGGACCTTCCACAGCTTCA